>NC_088213.1:13215201-13335201 GCF_036934945.1 Oncorhynchus masou masou | reverse complement strand
GTTACTGCCATGTTCCTGAGAACTGGTAATACAGGTTGACTGGAGATGTGGAGACCCAGTTACTGCCATGTTCCTGAGAACTGGTAATACAGGTTGACTGGAGATGTGGAGACCCAGTTACTGCCATGTTCCTGAGAACTGGTAATACAGGTTGACTGGAGATGTGGAGACCCAGTTACTGCCATGTTCCTGAGAACTGGTAATACAGGTTGACTGGAGATGTGGAGACCCAGTTACTGCCATGTTCCTGAGAACTGGTAATACAGGTTGACTGGAGATGTGGAGACTGGTAATACAGGTTGACTGGAGTTACTGCCATGTTCCTGAGAACTGGTAATACAGGTTGACTGGAGATGTGGAGACCCAGTTACTGCCATGTTCCTGAGAACTGGTAATACAGGTTGACTGGAGATGTGGAGACCCAGTTACTGCCATGTTCCTGAGAACTGGTAATACAGGTTGACTGGAGATGTGGAGACCCAGTTACTGCCATGTTCCTGAGAACTGGTAATACAGGTTGACTGGAGATAATGTTACATTCATACATGCCTATAAAACAATTGTGTGTCAGATTGAAAAAGCAGAACTGTTTTTTTTTAGTTACATGGCTTCTGTTCTTGTACCCTAAAATACCCCGACGCTTGATTCATACTGCTACTTTTAGGCTTCCTCACAACGTCGGCCAGTGGTAACCAGGAATTATAGATGAACAAGGTCTGTGTGCTTGAAAGCAGCTTGGCAACTCTCTCTGGGGCTTAAAAAGCCTTTAAGTAAGAAGTAGGGCAACACAACAGTGTGCAGAGTGCATGGTGCCCAAAGGAACCGAAAAGTATTCCGTTGGTCGATACAGTTAATATATATCAATATTTCAAACAGTTACCCTGACATCCAGTGCTTGTCTACAATACAATCACACAGTTCAGCATTGGAACTGTCTGTGATTTCTGTGGAATGAGAACAGAGACCAGGTCCAACTCTGGTCATAGAGAACATTCAGTGAGCACAGTATTCTATTAGCCAACTGGTCAATTGTTTGGTCATTAGGCTGTTGATCGGCCGGAGATTGTTTTAGTCAAGCAGTAACATGTATGAGAAAAGCAAAAACAATTCCCCACTAAAATAACATAACATTTATCAGAAATACAGTGTAGACATTGTTAATGTTAGGCGCACAGAGGCCCATTATCAGCAACCATCACTCCTGTGTTCCAATGCCACGTTGTGTTAGCTAATCCAAGGTTTTTATTTTAGAAGGCTAATTGATCATTAGAAAACCCTTTTGCAATTATGTTAGCACAGCTGAAAACTGTTGTGCTGATTTAAAGAAGCAATAAAACTGTCCTTCTTTAGACTAGTTGAGTATCTGGAGCATCAGCATTTGTGGGTTTGATTACAGGCTCAAAATGGCCAGAAACAAATACTTTCTTTTGAAACTCGTCAGCCTATTCTTGTTCTGAGAAATGAAGGCTATTCCATGTGAGGAATTGCCAAGAAACTGGAGATCTCCTACAACGCTGTGTACTACTCCCTTCACAGAACAGCTCAAAGCTGTTGTCCTGTGAGCCGCCTATCACACAAGCTGTTGACTCTCAGAAACGGTTCTTCTGATTCTGTTGTGGCTTTGGGTCTGTGTGACGCAATTGCGGCGCCTTCAGAGGCATGCAAAGGCCAAATCCAGCACTGTACCCCATCGCCATGCGCTTTCCAAATGTTGTAACCATGCAGTGGGTTCTGTGTCTGCATTGACATGGTTGGTTGACCGTAGGTGGAGGGGGATACATCCTGTAGAAAACACAAACTCACTTCCTTGACAACAGCTCTGCGCTGCTCCACGAAGCACAAGAAGTATGAACGCCCCGACTCCTGCTGAGGCCGTCACACCGTAAATGCTGCATGGACAATGCAGCGCCCAGATGTACAATGCACTGCTCTCTACAGAATGCGCTCTCTCCCGACAATTTGTGCACATTCATTGTTTCATCAATTCATTGTGTGAATTGCTTGCGTTTGTTAGTTGATATCACCTCCCCATTTACATATCACCAGTAGTACAATGACTGTAAAATGATATGTCACATCTACCATGTCTGGTCATTTGGTTATGGTCATTTCTGTTCATGCATTCAATGTTATTATTCCACTCTTCCTGTTCTCATTGTTGGTGTGGACACATTGTTTGCAGATGCACAACCTATGCTGCTACACTTGTGAGATACAAGTTTTGGTTTATTTCATTCCATTTACAAGTTTTGTCAATTTAGTCATTGTCTTTTGTTCGGAGCGCTGCTGTCAATGTTGAGTAAGGATGCTCACGCATAGAAGTAGGCCTATAGGCTACCTGGCCTGATTATACATAGAAGTAGGCCTATAGGCTACCTGGCCTGATTATACATAGAAGTAGGCCTATAGGCTACCTGGCCTGATTATACATAGAAGTAGGCCTATAGGCTACCTGGCCTGATTATACATAGAAGTAGGCCTATAGGCTACCTGGCCTGATTATACATAGAAGTAGGCCTATAGGCTACCTGGCCTGATTATACATAGAAGTAGGCCTAGGCTAGGCCTATAGGCTACCTGGCCTGATTATACATAGAAGTAGGCCTATAGGCTACCTGGCCTGATTATACATAGAAGTAGGCCTATAGGCTACCTGGCCTGATTATACATAGAAGTAGGCCTATAGGCTACCTGGCCTGATTATACATAGAAGTAGGCCTATAGGCTACCTGGCCTGCTTATATATAGATAGTACCTGGCCTGATTATACATAGAAGTAGGCCTATAGGCTACCTGGCCTGATTATACATAGAAGTAGGCCTATAGGCTACCTGGCCTGATTATACATAGAAGTAGGCCTATAGGCTACCTGGCCTGTGCACAAATGTATATAAATGTGTCCATTTGGGGATCTGATAGTATTTCTGATTGGCTTAACGCACCACCACGAATGACCTGTGGAGCTTCTCAAAGTAAAGTTTTCTTCACCTTAAACAACAAGCAAACAAAGTCTGTTTTTATATTAATTGTGAATTACAATAGTTCCTTAATGTATTTGAAAAGTCTTTCCAGCTCTCTCCCTTTCGATAACCACTCAGCGTGAAAGGGAACAATGTCATGCTCTGATCCAGTGGAAACATCATAAAATAGGCCTACCTGATTACATCTTATCAGTGCTTGACTTGGACTGAAATAGGTTCTGGTACTCATTTTGTATGCTGGTACTGTTTGGCTTCATGTAGGCTATTTTTACATAGTTGGCAATGGCAATAGAAGTTACTTTTTAGGTTTATCATTTTCTTTTGGATAGAATTTTGATTAACCACATGACAATGATTTTGAGATATGAAGATATTATAAATTAAATGAAACTGCTTCACGAAAATGTGTTTATGAAAAACATAACTGGCACGCAGATCGGTAGAAATGGTAAGATAAATCGGCATTCCACATGAGAAAGGTTTCCGAGTCCTCCTGCAGCCTATTACCGGCAACTTCAGGAGAGTAACGGCATAATCAGCGAAGGCCGGCAGGAGCGGGAGGAGAATAGTTGGGTCAGGTTAAGGTCTTCTGCTTATCTAGATCTCTGGTGCCCTCTTGAGGCATTTCTTATTTCATCAAACCGTAAGCTTAAAGCATCAGACAAGCTCAATACATATAGTTGATTTTATTAAAACACGTAGGGTGTGTCTATAAATGGAAAAATATGGGCTTAAAATTTTGACAAATCGATTGGTCAAAAGAACAAACAACTTTCGGTCAACCAATATTTTTTCTTTAATTGAGGACAGGCCTAATTCTATTTCAGCCAAGCACTAACACCTTATCCAGCTAGCTGTGGCTAACTTATCTATTGGTCACCTCGTTCCATACTGGATGTGTTGTGGCTAACTCATCTATTGGTCACCTAGTTCCATACTGGATGTGTTGTGGCTAACTTATCTATTGGTCGCCTCGTACCATGCTGGATGTGTTATGGCTAACTTATCTATTGGTCACCTCGTTCCATACTGGATGTGTTGTGGCTAACTTATCTATTGGTCACCTCGTTCCATACTGGATGTGTTGTGGCTAACTCATCTATTGGTCGCCTCGTTCCATACTGGATGTGTTGTGGCTAACTCATCTATTGGTCGCCTCGTACCATGCTGGATGTGTTGTGGCTAACTCATCTATTGGTCGCCTCGTTCCATACTGGATGTGTTGTGGCTAACTCATCTATTGGTCGTACATTGATTGCCCACCTGATGGTGCCATTACATCAACTTTGATGCTCATGTTTTTACCTGGCTGCAGACATTGTTGCCAACATATATTCAGTGAGAATAGCTATTAGCTCCTTGATTTGTCGCTAGATGACATTTTGCTATTGCTGCAACGAATTCACAGCACCAATTTGCTGCAGAATTGAGTGGGAAAAGTTACCCTTGGTGTCAAAACTTCCTTAAAGGTAGTTTTCAATTCCAATCAATTCAGAAACAACACCAAATTCCAATTCTAAATGTTCCTAATTGAAAAACATTGAAGAGAATTGGAATTTCAGTGTACTTCTTGGATTGAATGTGATTGAAATGAAATGTCCCCCTGCTCCCAACTGTACAGCATGACAGTGAATGAAGAGTTGGCTACAGATCAGCTAGGTGGAGCCTATGGGAGAGGTGGACTTGAACAAAACTTGACTATCTGCTAATATACTAACTTGTCCTATTCCCGTCCCTTCCTCAGCTGCGTCTCCTGTGTGTGGCCACCGAGCATGGTGATGCGGAGAGCGTGAGTTACCTCCTCCATGAGGCCCGTGTGCCCCTGCCCCTGGAGCCATCGGAGGGAAACCCCGCCATCCTGGCTGCACACTATGGACATGTCAGCCTGGTCAGAGAGCTGCTCGACTCAGTACCAGGTGACAATGCTGTGTGTGTGTGTGTGTGTGTGTGTGTGTGTGTGTGTGTGTGTGTGTGTGTGTGTGTGTGTGTGTGTGTGTGTGTAGTAATCATAGTTAGTAGATGATAAACAGATTGCATGTCTCTCTCAGGTCCGTGTGTCCACAGAGATCTGCTGAACTGGATGTTGGTGTCGGCGTGCCAACAGGGTCACCTGGAGGTGGTTAGAATGTTGGTGCAGGGTTACCATGCTGACGCTGAGGACTGTGCCATCCACCAGGAGGAGTTTCCTGTCATCACGGGGCTGCCTCTCTACGCTGCTGCACGCGCAGGTAGACAGCAAGACACACACTGTACATATACTCCACATACTGTACATGTGCACACATACACTAACGTTCAAAAGTTTGGCTTCACTTAGAAATGTCCTTGTTTTTGCAAGATAAGCACATTAAAATGACGTAAAATTGATCAGAGATACAGTGTAGACATTGTTAATGTTGTAAATGACTATTGTAGCTGGAAACGGCTGATTTTTAATGGAATATCCACATAGGCGTACAGAGGCCCACTATCAGCAACCATCACTCCTGTGTTCCAATGGCACATTTCTGGCCATTGTGAGCCTGTAATCGAACCCACAAATGCTGATGCTCCAGATACTCAACTCGTCTAAAGAAGGCCAGTTTTATTGCTTCTTTAATTAGTACAAGAGTTTTCGGATGTGCTAACATAATTGCAAAAGGGTTTTGATGATCAATTAGCCTTTTAAAATGATAAACTTGGATTAGCTAACACAACGTGCCATTGGAACACAGGAGTGATGGTTGCTGAGAATGGGCCTCTATTGGGCCGTTTCCAGCAACAATAGTCATTTACAACATTAACAATGTCTACACTGTATTTCTGATCAATTTGATGTTATTTTAATGGGCTAAAAAAATTTGCTTTTCTTTCAAAAACAAGGACATTTCTAAGTGACCCCAAACTTTTGAACGATAGTGTGTATATACCTAAGAACACAGCCTACAAATACCTCACACATAAACCACACACACACGCCTCACACATAAACCACACACACACGCCTCACACATAAACCACACACACACACACGCCTCACACATAAACCACACACACACACACACACACACCTCACACATAAACCACACACGCCTCACACATAAACCACACACACATACACACACACGCGCCTCACACATAAACCACACACACACACACACGCCTCACACATAAACCACACACACACACACACACACGCCACACATAAACCACACACACGCCTCACACATAAACCACACACACACATGCCTCACACATAAACCACACACACACACACACACCTCACACATAAACCACACACACACACACACATAAACCACACACACACAAACCACACACACACACACACGCCTCACACATAAACCACACACACACACACACGCCTCACACATAAACCACACACACACATACACACGCCTCACACATAAACCACACACACACACACACACACACACGACTCGCACATAAACCACACACACACAGACACACGCCTCAAACATAAACCACACACACACACACACACGCCTCACACATAAACCACACACACACATACACACGCCTCACACATAAACCACACACACACACACATGACTCACACATAAACCACACACACACACGCCTCACACATAAACCACACACACACACACACGCCTCACACATAAACCACACACACACACCTCACACATAAACCACACACACACACCTCACACATAAACCACACACACAAAGTAGAGAACACAGTCAAGTATAGAAGTTTGTGCTGTATCTTGCGTTTTTAGTAAAAATTATTTCTCGCATTATTGGATGTTACTGCACTGTTGGAACTAGGAACACCAGCATTTTGCTACACCCACAATAACCTCTGCTAAATATGTGTATGTGACCAATAGAAGTTGATTAGATTTGATGTACGCTTACATATTAACCACTTCGGACCAAATGTTAGAGTTCGACATTCCTACTGTGGTGTGTTGTCAGGCTGAAAACAGCAGGCGGGGATTTCCTCCTACTCTACTGTGTCTCCAATTCAACCTCCAATCCAACTCACTTCCTTATTCTGGCTTTATGATGTAGTGTAGGATCAGCTTCCCCTACGCTTAACCATTAGAGGGGAAGATGCAAAACTCACTCAAAATCAGTGTCTAGGAGCAACTTCAGCCTAATCTGGGCATATTGGTGGAGAGATGAGTACTTCCTGTTATCTTAGACCAGGGGTCTGTTCAGAACGTCCGGACATCTGTGTTCTATGTAGGTAATGAGGAGATTGCTAGATTCCTGCTGCAGAATGGCGCTGGGCTGTCCTCCTACACCCTGATGGATTATCCAGCCTTCAGCAGACTGCTCGTTGAACAACGACTGGTAGAAGAAGCAGACACACACACAGGACCAGCGGGAGAAAAGGTAACTGAGGGGAGGTGTGTCTGTATTTGTGTGTGTCTGCGTTTGTTTGTGTCTGCGTTTGTGAGTTTGTGTGTCTGCGTTTGTGTGTTTGTGTGTCTGCGTTTGCCTGCGTTTATGTGTGTGTGTCTGCGTTTGTTTTTGTGTGTCTCCATTGTGTGTCTGCGTGTGTATGTATTTTTCTCTCTGTGAATGTGTTATGTTTTACCCAGTGTGTTGGTCAGGCCAGATGTGTTGTGTTGTGTGTTGTGCACCATAAAAGCGTCATCCAACATGTTGTTTCCTCTCTCCCCCTCTAGCTACTATGTGGCCGTTGGTCAGGTCTGAAGCTGCCGTGGTTGGAGCTGGACTGGTTCATGGATGTTTCGTCACGTATCTCCCACCTGGACCTGTCCTGTAACAGCCTCAGCTCCCTGCCCTCCGTGGTTCCCTGGGGGCTCATACAGCTCCGGACCCTAGACCTCTCCAACAACCTGTTCAAAGAGCTGCACACAGCACAGAGCTCACAGGAGATCATCTGCTCCAGGTGCTGCTCCACATTCACAGATAGGTTGTAGATATGTATGTGCAGATATATACACACACACACACACACACACACACACACACACACACACACACACACACACACACACACACACTAGTGCTGGGCGGTATGGCCTAAAAATCATAAATAGATTATTTTCAAACTTATGGATGATTCATGATATCTTTTAAACATATTTCACTATATAAGCTTTGTTGTAGGATTTCAAGGTCAAATACACTGCAGTCAGCTGTAATCGAATACTTCAGGGTTTGTGAAATTATACCTTGTACGACTATTCATTTTAATTATTTTATTAAAATAGTTTAACCTGCTTTTTTGCAATAATCACTGATCTGGCTTTCAAGTCTGTATGAAAATGTCCTTTTTGTTACAAATTGAACCAGAACCATGCATTATGCATGACTTGTAGCAGGCGTTATAGAAAATGAACACAGGTCTCATCAACAAACTCTTAAGCACAAGCCCACGTGCTAGCCAGCTAATGTTAATATTTCAAGTTTAGCCAACTTGAATCTATTTGCTAGCTAACAATGGAGAACAGTTGAACTGTAATGAACACACCCTTCTGTCATCTCCAACTGTTTGAACAGCTTGCTAGTCTGTCCAATTTGTTCAGATGTTGAAATCAAGTGGCCTACCTTCTTTCTCAGAATGAGAACGAGTTTGTAATTACTAATATAATTGTGTTTTATGCTTATTGCACATTTATAAAACACAAACTAGACAGCTAGTATGCTGTTAGCGGTATGTAGTACCGCAATGCTACGTGCAACAAACGTTACATTTCCAGAATCAATGTTTATCGATACTCTCGTTTTAGTAGTGTCTGTTCCGCTCTCAATCTGAGTAGTTGAGACATAAACAGGGTATGGTTAGAAAGGTTAACATCTCCTCCATTACAGTAAAATCATGTCTCAATGTGTTTCAGTCTCCAGGTTAACGTTAGAAAGGTTAACATCTCCTCCATCTCCTCCATTACAGTAAAATAATGTCCTCCATTACAGTAAAATAATGTCTCACTGTGTTTCAGTCTCCAGGTAAAATAATGTCTCAATGTGTTTCAGTCTCCTCCATTACAGTAAAATAATGTCTCACTGTGTTTCAGTCTCCAGGTTAACGTCTCCTCCATTACAGTAAAATAATGTCTCACTGTGTTTCAGTCTCCAGGTTAACGTCTCCTCCATTACAGTAAAATAATGTCTCACTGTGTTTCAGTCTCCAGGTTAACGTCTCCTCCATTACAGTAAAATAATGTCTCAATGTGTTTCAGTCTCCATTACAGTAAATTACAGTAAAATAATGTCTCACTGTGTTTCAGTCTCCAGGTTAACGATTACAGTAAAATAATGTAACATCTCCTCCATTACAGTAAAATAATGTCTCACTGTGTTTCAGTGTCCAGGTTAACGTCTCCTCCATTACAGTAAAATAATGTCTCAATGTGTTTCAGTCTCCAGGTTAACGTCTCCTCCATTACAGTAAAATAATGTCTCTATGTGTTTCAGTCTCCAGTCTCCCAGGTTAACGTCTCTCCATTACAGTAAAATAATGTCTCACTGTGTTTCAGTCTCCAGGTTAACGTCTCCTCCATTACAGTAAAATAATGTCTCACTGTGTTTCAGTCTCCAGGTTAACGTCTCCTCCATTACAGTAAAATAATGTCTCATGTCTCAATGTAAAATAATGTTTCAGTCAGTCTCCAGGTTAACATCTCCATTACAGTAAAATAATGTCTCATGTGTTTCAGTCTCCAGGTTAACGTCTCCTCCATTACAGTAAAATAATGTCTCACTCAGTCTCCAGGTTAACGTCTCCTCCATTACAGTAAAATAATGTCTCAATGTGTTTCAGTCTCCAGGTTAACGTCTCCTCCATTACAGTAAAATAATGTCTCAATGTGTTTCAGTCTCCAGGTTAACGTCTCCTCCATTACAGTAAAATAATGTCTCAATGTGTTTCAGTCTCCAGGTTAACGTCTCCTCCATTACAGTAAAATAATGTCTCAATGTGTTTCAGTCTCCAGGTTAACGTCTCCTCCATTACAGTAAAATAATGTCTCACTGTGTTTCAGTCTCCAGGTTAACGTCTCCTCCATTACAGTAAAATAATGTCTCACTGTGTTTCAGTCTCCAGGTTAACGTCTCCTCCATTACAGTAAAATAATGTCTCACTGTGTTTCAGTCTCCAGGTTAACGTCTCCTCCATTACAGTAAAATAATGTCTCACTGTGTTTCAGTCTCCAGGTTAACATCTCCATTACAGTAAAATAATGTCTCAATGTGTTTCAGTCTCCAGGTTAACGTCTCCTCCATTACAGTAAAATAATGTCTCACAGTGTGTTTAAAATAATGTCAGTCTCTCAGGTTAATTACAGTTCACTGTGTTTCAGTCCATTATTACAGTAAAATAATGTCTCATGTGTTTCAGTCTCCAGGTTAACGTCTCCTCCATTACAGTAAAATAATGTCTCTATGTGTTTCAGTGTCCATATGACCCATTCTGTTGGACCAAACCTCAAACACAAATAGCGAGTTGAAACCGCTTGTCAGAGAAGAAGTGATTTTTAGTATTTTTTGTTGTGAGTGGCAGGGAGAGGGGCTTGGTCTGTGTGTGTAAAGAGGGGAAGCGAGAGGTTTCATATATCAGCCAGCCCTAGCGCACACACACACACACACACACAACCCCCTTGTGGGAACACACAATTCAGTCCCATTCAAAATACTATTTTCCCTAACCTGAAAACCTAACCTTAACCCTTAACCTAGCTGCTAACCCTAAACCTAACCTTAACCCTTAACCTAGCTGCTAACCCTAAACTTAACCTTAAACACCCTAGAAATAGCATTTGACTAACAAAATGTCCCCAGTTGGTTGTTTTGTTAGTTTACTATTCTAGTTAAACAGGTTCACTGCAGTGTGTACAGTGTACACAGACATTTACACTGACTATACCAAACATTAGGAACACCTTCCTAATATGGAGTTGCACCCTCCCTTTTGCCCTCAGAACAGCCTCAATTCGTTGGGGGCATGGACTCTACAAGGTGTCGCTCCACAGGGATGCTGGTCCATGTTGACTCATGCTTCCCACAGTTGTGTCAAGTTGGATGTCCTTTGGGTGGTGGACCATTCCTGATACACATGGGAAACTGTTGAGCGTGAAATACCCAGAAGCATTGCAGTTTCTGACACAAACCAGTGTGCCTGACATCTACTACAGACACTGTTCAAAGGCACTTACATCTTGTGTCTTGCCCAGTCACCCTCTGAATGGCACACAAACACACTCCATGTCTCAACTGTCTCAAGGCTTAAAGATCCTTCTTTAACCTGTCTCCTCCCCTTCATCTACACTTACTTGAAATGGATCAATAAGGGACCATATCTTTCACCTGGGTTCACCGGGTCAGTCTGCCATGGAAAGAGTTCTTCATGTTTTGTCCACTCTGTGTATCTAATATCTGTAGTCTGATGTTCTGCTGATCTCTGTTGTATTGTTAACCTCAGCATCTCACGTAATCCTGACGTGTGTGTGTGTGTGTGTTCGTTCTCTGCTGCTGTCCTACTGTAGACTTCGTCAGGTGAATCTGTCTCAGAATGAGTTGACCAGCTTGCCGTCCGGACTGCTCCATCTCACCAGAGTCCAGAGGCTCTCTGCTGCTAAGAACAAGCTCACCTCCCTGTTTGACATTCCTAATGGTATGATCCACCGCATGTCAGAGTGGTCTTTGCTCTTTGTCACAAATGTATATCAGTATGTTCTTAGAAGGGTTCTGAGGATTTTATTCTGATCTCAAATTGTTTATCTCTGCTATCTATTTTATCTTTATTTGTTAATGTGAAGCACATTGTATTGCTACCTTGTACAAAATGTTTTGGTTTCTACAAATGAAGATTGATGAATGAATTGATTGCCCTCTTCTGCTCCTCCTCAGGTACTAACTGGATAGGTCTGCGTAAGCTGGAGGAGCTGGATGTGTCTGACAACTGTCTGACCAGTCTTCCCTCTGCTGTTCTTCACTCTTTCAAATCCCTCACTTCCCTCAAAGTCTGCCGGAACAGACTCACCAGCTTCCCTGACCCCTGGGCCTGCCCTCTGGTAGGCAGACACTACACTAGACACTACAGCCTTGTTCCATTTGGAACCCTAGCACCTTCTTTTAGGTCCTACCCTGTTTAGTGTTCTTCTCAAAGATATCTATTAATTGTATCTCTATGGTTCCCCTGGTAGGAATAAACTAGGGCCTGGTTCCTTTTGGGTCCCTAGCACCTTCCTGTATCTCCTGTCCCCTTTTAAATGCTCAGTTCTGAAAGGACTGGATTGGTGAAAGGAATATGGTGGAAGCTCCAATGGAGAGCTGGGTAGAACCATCATAATAGTTGCTTACACCTATCCAGTCCTTATAGATTTGTGACCATTGTTGGAGTAGAGGCCAGAAGGTACTAGGTATTGAAATGGAAAGTGGTCATGTCTTTTAAACCATACAGACTCTCCTCTCAGCCACGCTTCACCACCTCCTCTTGTATTCAGAACTTGAGTGATGGTTTTGAAACATCTTCTGGATGTTGTGAGTCATTGATTGGTGTTTCCCCCGTCTGTAGAAGCACTGTCGAGCCTCATCCAACGCCATCGAGAGTCTTCCCAATACCATCTCCATCTTCTGGAGAACTCAGCTGCAGGAGGTGGATTTCTCAGACAACGTCATCAAGGAGCTGCCCTCCTATATATTCGAGCTGGAGGTAAGGGTGAATAGCACTAGCATTGTTTGGCCTAGGCTTCAGCTCACTGGGCTAACAGGGTTTTGAGTTGCACATGTAATTCAGGTTCAATATTTGGGCAGTCTGAGCTGTACATATCACAGGTTCAATACCTGGGCTATTATGCGCAACTCGAAACCCTGTTAGCCCACTGAGCTAAAGCCTAGGCCAAAGCAGCTTAACAACACTGGGAGCAGTGCTTCCTACAGGGTGGTTCATGGCTGATTCCGTTTGGGCCTGGCTAGAAACATTGGATTTGTTGACTTGATGGGTCTAACCTAAATAAGCCTCCCTAAACATCCAAGAATGCTTCCCATTCTTAAGTTTATTTTTTGTTCTTATACTTTTGGTTTTGTACATCAGCTTCAAATACCTGAAAATACAATATTTTGGGTTATTGAAAATATATTTCACAGCAGTTTAGATGGTACAATGAATACTATACTCTGATTTTTTTTGTCACATAAACTGAAATTAGGCAAACTATTAGAATTTTAGCAATGAGGAAATGGCTGAGGGATCTCTGCATATTGAACCTTTTTAAGTGGGGCGGCAGGGTAGCCTAGTGGTTAGAGCATTGGTCTAGTAACCGAAAGGTTGCAAGTTCAAATCCCCGAGCTGACGTTCTGTTGTTCTGCCCCTGAACAGGCAGTTAACATACTGTTCCTAGGCCGTCCTTGAAAATAAGAATTTGCCTAGTTAAATAAAGGTAAAATAAACAAACCACTCAGAAGATGAGGATTGTAGTTTACCCAATCACCTCAAGGTGGCACTGCTGTACTACTCTGCAGTCAGTGAACCCCAACTGAAACAATGATTCAAAATCAAATTTTACTAGTCACATGCTGCCGAATACAACATTTCACCTTACAGCTTACTTACGAGCCCCTAACCAACAATGCAGTTAAAAAAATATGAATAAGAAATACAAGTAATTAAAGAGCAGCAGTAAAAACAATAGCGAGACTATATACAGGGGGGTACCGGTACAGAGTCAATGTGCGGGGGCACCGGTTAGTTGAGGTAATATATACATGTAGGTAGAGTTATTAAAGTGACTATGCATAGTTGATAACAATAGCAGTGGTGTAAAAGGGGGGGGCAATGCAAATAGTCTGCATGACCATTTGATTAGATGTTCAGGAGTCTTATGGCTTGGGGGTAGAAGATGTTTAGAAGCCTCTTGGACCAAGACTTGGCGCTCTGGTACCGCTTGCTGTGTGGTAGCAGAGAGAATAATCTATGACTAGGGTGACTGGAGTCTTTGACTATTTTTAGGGCCTTCCGCTGACACCGCCTGGTATAGGTCCTGGAAATCAGGAAGCCTGAGCAGGTTGAGAGAGTCTCTCTCTCTCCCATGAAGTCTTTTGTTTTTAGAATGGATACTACAGAGTCAGAGAAGTGGGCTTCTCCAGGTGGGGGTTTTATTCGGAACAGCAGAAAAGGCTGTCCCATGATGCCAGATCAATGTTAGTAGCTACTATCTTGTTTCATCGCTACAACACCCGTACGGGCTCGGGAGGGACGAAGGTTGAAAGTCATGCGTCCTCCGATACACAACCCAACCAAGCTGCACTGCTTCTTAACATAGCGCGCATCCAACCAGGAAGCCAGCCGCACCAATGTGTCAGAGGAAACACAGTGCATCTGGTAACCTTGGTTAGCGCGCACTGTGCCCGACCCGCCACGGGAGTGGCTGGTGCGCGATGAGACAAGGATATCCCTAACGGCCAAACCCTCCCTAACTCGGTCGCGGCCGGTTGCGACAGAGCCTGGGCACGAACCCAGAGTCTCTGGTGGCACTGCGCCACCCGGGAGGCCATAACGGAGACTCTTGTATTAACAGAGTTATGGTAATGTGGCTGTATTGTCTCTCATGAGGTCACAAACATTAAACAAAATGGACCGGTGGTAGCTGGATTCTCCACCGACCGTTTACACATTCTCCAAAACATGGACATTGTTCAGTTCTAAAGTTCTGTGCGGTAAAAGAAGTTCCTTTGTTCTACTGTGAAACTCTCTCTCTATATACCGCATGGCTGGGGGGGAAGAGAGTCTCCTCATGGAATTTACGACCTGAGATAACAGAGCCTGGGTGTAGGGGGAAGAGAGAGGTGGTGAGAGAGAGAGGGATGGTACTCGCTATACCCAAAGAGGGCCACGTCATGACAGTAGTCATTTAGGCAGGTTACCTTTGTGTTTTTGGGCACAGGGACTAGGGTGGTTTGCTTAAAACATGTTGGCATTACAGACTCGGACAGGGAGAGGTTGAAAATGTCAGTGAAGACACTTGTCAGTTGGTCAGTGCATGCTTGCAGTACACGTCCTGGTGATCCGTCTGGCCCTGCGGCCTTGTGAATGTTGACCTGTTTAAAGGTCTTACTCAAATCTGCTGCAGAGAGCGTGATCACACAGTCTTAAAACAGCTGGTGCTCTCGTGCATGTTTCAGTGTTATTTGCCTCGAAGTGAGCATAGAAGTAGGTTAGCTCGTCTGGTAAGCTTATGTCACTGGGTAGCTCTTGGCTGTGCTTCCCTTTGTAATCTGTAATAGTTTGCAAGCCCTGCCTCATCCGACGAGCGTCAGAGCGTCAGAGTGTAGTACGATACGATCTTAGTCCTGTATTGACGCTTTGCCTCTTTGATGGTTCGTCGGAGGGCATAGTGGCATTTCTTATGAGCTTAGAGTCCCTCTCCTTGAAAGCGGCAGCTCTAGCCTTTAGCTCAGTGCGGATGTTGCAGGGAATCCATGGCTTCTGATTGGGATATGTCCGTATGGTCACTGTGGGGACGACGTCATCGATGCACTTATTGATGAAGCCATTGACTGATGTGGTGTACTCCTCAATGCCATCGGAGGAATCCCCGAACATATTCCAGTCTATGCTAGCAAAACAGACCTGTAGCTTAGTATCTGCTTCATCTGACCACTTTTTATTGATCGAGTCACTGGTGCTTCCTGCTTTAATTTTAGCTTGTAAGCAGGAATCGGGAGGATAGAATTATGGTCAGATTTCCCAAATGGAGGGCGAGGGAGAGCTTTGTATGTATGCATCTATGTGGACTAAACGTGGTCCAGAGTTTTTTTTTTTTTTTTTCCCTCTGGTTGCATATTTAACATGCTGATAGAAATTTGGTAAGACTGATTTAAGTTTCCCTGCATTAAAGTCCCCGGGCTAATAGGAGCGCCGCCTCTGGGTGAGCGTTTTCCTGTTTGCGTATGGTGGAATACAGCTTATTCAGTGCAGTCTTAGTGTGTTAGTCTGTGGCGGTATTTAGACAGCTACGAAAAATACAAAAATATATATCGTACACCAGCTATTTACAAAAATACATGGTCCACCGCCCCTTGTCTTACCAGACACCATTGTTCTATCCTGCCGATACAGCGTATAACCAGCCAGCTTTATGTTGATAATGTTGTCGTTCAGCCACGACTCTGTGAAGCATAAGATATTACAGTTTTGAATGTCCCATTGGTAGTTTAATCTTCCGCATAGGTCATCGATTTATTCTCCAAAGATTGCACGTTTGCTAGCAGAATGGAAGGAAGTGGGGGTTTATTCGATCGCCTACTAATTCTCAGGAGGCAACCCGCCCCCCACCCCCCGGCCCCTTTTTCTCCGCCTTCTCTTCACGCAAATGACGGGGCTCTGGGCCTGTTCCCGGGAAAGCAGTGTGTCACGTCAGGTTCGGCTTGTTAAAGGAGAAAAAGGATTCTGATAGTGTGTGGTGAGTATTTGCAGTTCTGATGTCTAGAAGATATTTTCGGTCATAAGAGATGGTAGCAGCAACATTATGTACAAAATAAGTTTAAAAAGTTACAAACAATGTAAAGAAACTAACAAAAAAATACAATTTGGTTAGGAATACGTAAAACGTCAACCTTGTTCTCAGCGTTAGTACGATGAATCACGGTACGCTTGATTAGGTTTTAAAGATATTAGCGTAACAGTAATAATGAATGGAAACGGATGTTAAGTTTAATTTAGGTTCCTGAATTCCGAGGAGAACGATGGAATGTTTAATTTACCTCAGGAATGCTATGGGCTTTATGAAGCAATTTTCCAAATATTTGTGAAGGAATGAGTAATGCAAGATTGTTGATTATAATGGCATTTGCGGTGTTTCATTGGAATAGAATAGAGGAAGAGAAACAGAAGAGTGAGAGAGTGAAGAGAGAGAGAGTGACGCCAACGGTAGACAGGGAAACGGGGACACTAGATGTAAATTAAGTTGTCATGACCACATGCCATGCTTTGGTGACACCCGGTCTCTTTCTCTTTCCCTCTCTCCCCTTTCTCTCCCTATCTTTCTCTCCCTCCTCCCTCTCCATCTCATTCTCTTAATCAGGCCCTGGTCTCTCTCAGACTGTGTAGGAATCAGATCTCCACTCTCCCGGCACCCAACAAGTGGAAATGCTCTCTGCTCAGAACCCTTGACCTCTCCAGGAACCATCTGGGCAAGTAGGTGAAAGGTCATACATCTTACCACTCACACTTAGGCCCCGTCCAGAAACAACTACTAGCCCCTAGAAACTTGTGTAGATCTAAAGGTGCTAGATACTGAGTTCTGCCTGCGGCTATGGAACCCTGACCTGTTCACCGGACGTGCTACCTGTCCCAGACCTGCTGTTTTCAACTCTCTAGAGACAGCAGGAGTGGTAGAGATACTCTTAATGATCGGCTATGAAAAGCCAACTGACATTTACTCCTGAGGTGTTGACCTGTTGCATCCTCAACAACTACTGTGATTATTAGTATTTGACCATGCTGGTCAATTATGAACATTTGAACATCTTGTCCATGTTCTGTTATGACATGATGACTCCTTGCTGTCCCCAGTCCACCTGGCCGTGCTGCTGCTCCAGTTTCAACTGTTCTGCCTTATTATTATTTGACCATGCTGGTCATTTATGAACATTTGAACATCTTGGCCATGTTCTGTTATAATCTCTACCCGGGACAGCCAGAAGAGGACTGGCCACCCCACATAGCCTGGTTCCTCTCTAGGTTTCTTCCTAGGTTTTGGCCTTTCTAGGGAGTTTTTCCTAACCACCGTGCTTCTACACCTGCATTGCTTGCTGTTTGGGGTTTTAGGCTGGGTTTCTGTACAGCATTTTGTGATATCAGCTGATGTACGAATGGCTATATAAATAAATTTGATTTGATTTGCTCTCCACCCAGCACAGCCAGAAGAGGACTGGCCACCCCTCATAGCCTGGTTCTTCTCTAGGTTTATTCCTAGGTTCTGGCCTTTCTAGGGAGTTTTTCCTAGCCACCGTGCTTCTACACCTGCATTGCTTTCTGTTTGGGGTTTTAGGCTGGGTTTCTGTATAGCACTTTGTGACATCAGCTGATGTAAGAAGGGCTTTATAAATACATTTGGGATGGGAGTTGTTTCTGGATGGGTTCTAAGTGTCTAGGGTCTAGGAGTTGTTTCTGGATGGGGTTTAAGTGTCTAGGGTCTAGGGGCTAGGAGTTGTTTCTGGATGGGTTCTAAGTGTCTAGGGTCTAGGAGTTGTTTCTGGACGGGGTTTAAGTGTCTAGGGCCTAGGAGTTGTTTCTGGACACGGCCTTAACCTCTTACTCTTAATATTTTCCACTCACTTCAAGGCCTGGTTCCATTTTTAACCCTCGCTTCCTCCTTACCCTAGTCCATAACGTTTTGGTGTTAGCAACGTTGGGTACTATGGATTAATGAAGGTAATATGGTAGAGGTAGGACTTGGGGGAAGGGGTAGGACTTGGGGGAAGGGGTAGGACTTGGGGGAAGGGGTAGGACTTGGGGGAAGGGGTAGGACTTGGGGGAAGGGGTAGGACTTGGGGGAAGGGGTAGGACTTGGGGGAAGGGGTAGGACTTGGGGGAAGGGGTAGGACTTGGGGAAGGGGTAGGACTTGGGGGAAGGGGTAGGACTTGGGGGAAGGGGTAGGACTTGGGGGAAGGGGCAAACTACTGTAATGGTACCTGGGGCTGTATGCATCAAGCGTTTCAGAGTAGGACTCCCGATCTAGGATCAGGTCCCACCCTATCTTTATTCAGGCCCCTAATCTTATTCTTATTATATTATTCTTATATTATTATATTTTGGGGTGGCAGGGGTAGCCTAGTGGTTAGAGCGTTGGACTAGTAACCAGAAGGTTGTGAGTTCAAACCCCTGAGCTGACAAGGATCAAATCTGTCAGTCTGCCCCTGAACAGGCATTTAACCCACTGTTCCCAGGCTGTCATTGAAAATAAGAATGTGTTCTTAACTGACTTGCCTGGTTAAATAAAGGTAAAATTAAAATTCATTATAATCTCAAAGGAAAAACTGATCCTAGATGAGCACTTTTCAGCTGACATGGCAAACAATAAAAAATACAACCAAGAATGCATGAATGTGATGGAAGTTGGAACCGTTTTGTTTCAGGACTGAGGAGGGACCCAAAACCAGGAAGCTGGCCTTCCTGACCACATGGCACCGGAGAGACCCGGACCCAGGTACTGGTTCCGGACTCATGTGGACTGGCGCTGTTGACTGTAGTGTTACTTTAGTGGTCTAACATGGACTGGACTTTTAAACTTGACATGACTGGACTGAACCATAGTGGTCTGTAGTGAACTGGACTTAAACTGGACTAGACCAATCCGTCGTGGTTTGTAATGAACTGTAGTGAACTGGACTTAAACTGGACTACACCAATCTGTCGTGGTTTGTAATGAATTGTAGTGAACTGGACTGAACCGATCTAAAGTGGTCTGTAACAGGACTGGAGTGTAACTGGATCTGTGGCAGTCTGTACTGGGTCTGTGGCAGTCTGTACTGGGTCTGTGGCAGTCTGTACTGGGTCTGTGGCAGTCTGTACTGGGTCTGTGGCAGTCTGTACTGGGTCTGTGGCAGTCTGTACTGGGTCTGTGGCAGTCTGTACTGGATCTGTGGCAGTCTGTACTGGGTCTGTGGCAGTCTGTACTGGGTCTGTGGCAGTCTGTACTGGGACTGTGGCAGTCTGTACTGGGTCTGTGGTAGTCTGTACTGGGTCTGTGGCAGTCTGTACTGGGTCTGTGGCAGTCTGTACTGGGTCTGTGGCAGTCTGTACTGGGTCTGTGGCAGTCTGTACTGGGTCTGTGGCAGTCTGTACTGGGTCTGTGGCAGTCTGTACTGGGACTGTGGCAATCTGTATTGGGACTGTGGTAGAATAATTACTTTGTTGGTTGTCTGGTCAGATTCTCAGTCTGCCGGTTGTGGCATGGACAGAGTTTAATAAACAGCCTATATGAGCAGTGATGCTGGTCACATTTGGGTCCAAAGCCCTTCTTCATGTGGTTTGGAAACCCCTCTATGCCTCTCATCACGGTCATCTGGACCACACAGTCTTAACCCAGTCGTGCTCTCTCTCTCTTTTCTCTCTCTCCTTCCATATCACTCTCTCTTTTCTCTCTCTCTCTCCCTCCATAGCTCTCTTTTCTCTCTATCCCTCCATATCTCTCTCTTTTCTTTCTCACCCTCTACCCCCATATCTCTCTCTTTTCTCTCTCTCTCTCTCTCTCCATATCTCTTTTCTCTCTCTCTCCATGTCTCTCTTCTCTCTCTCCCTCCATATCTCTCTTTTTTCTCTCTCCCTCCATATCTCTTTTCTCTTTCTCTCCCTCCATCTCTCTCTTTTCTCTCTCACTCTCTGCCTCCATATCTCTCTCTTTTCTCTCTCACTCTCTCTCTCCATATCTCTTTTCTCTCTCTCTCTCCATATCTCTTTTCTCTCTCTCTCTCTCCATATCTTTTTTCTCTCTCCATATTTTTTTTCTCTCTCCCTCCATATCTCTCTCTTTTCTCTCTTTCTCTACCTCCATATCTCTCTTTTCTCTTTCTCTCTCTTTTCTCTCTCTCTCTCTCCATATCTCTCTCTTTTCTCTCTCCCTCCATATCTCTCTCTCTTCTCTCTCCCTCCATATCTCTCTTTTCTCTCTCTCCCTCCATATCTCTCTTTTCTCTCTCTCCCTCCATATCGCTCTTTTCTCTCTCTCCCTCCATATATCTCTCCCTCCATATCTCTCTCTTTTCTCTCTTTCTCTCCCTCCATATCTCTTTTTCTCTCTTTCTCTCCCTCCATATCTCTCTATTTTCTCTCTTTCTCTCCCTCCATATCTCTCTATTTTCTCTCTCTCTCCCTCCATATCTCTCTCTTTTCTCTCTTTCTCTCCCTCCATATCTCTTTTCTCTCTCTCCCTCCATATCTCTCTTTCTCTCCCCCTTCTCTGACTGCTCCAGCAATTAGTAACCCCATACTGTACATCCTGATCCTGCAGTGACTGCTGATGGTCATTGACCGTGAGAGTGTGTGTGTGTGTGTGTGTGTGTGTGTGTGTGTGTGTGTGTGTGTGTGTGTGTGTGTGTGTGTGTGTGTGTGTGTGTGTGTGTGTGTGTGTGTGTGTGTGTGTGTGCCTTTCCCCTGCTTGACAGTATGCCCAATCGAGTTTCCAGTAATTTTGCGGGATGCTTTGGAAGTGCTTTCCTTGAACGACAACCAGCTGGAGTGTGTGCCCCAGTCCGTGTGTGGCCTGAGAAACCTCATGGAGCTCTACCTCTCCAAGTAAGTGCCCCAAGCCTCATCACACTAGCCTCCTTTCCTTGTCTCTTTTCCCTGTCTCCTATCAATCTCACCCAGCTCTTTCACCACATCATTTCTCTAGTTACGTCCCTAGACTGACTATACTTTTCTTGTCTCCTCATCTGTTTTCCTCACCAAGCTCTCATCCCAATTTAAGTGCCCTAGGCTTAGTCCCAATCTCCTTAACTCCCCATATTTCCTGGTCCCCTTCCTCCATAACTTCCTCGTACTGAGGTGGGACACAACAGCTGAAAACTAACATGGGGGTCTCAGATGTGTTTGTGCCGTCTGGTAAATCCTGTGGTCACCAACCTAGCTGAACACCTGTAACGTAGACATCTGTCCATTCCTGACATCACACACTGCTAATAAAAAAGCAAAGGAGACAAGGAAAGGAAGCATTTTAGAGTATTTATACATAGCCCCACTCTCTGGTTGTCCTGTCCAGTCCTTCCTGTTGTGAACTGGTTTGGAGGCAGCTGTTGCCAGCTGTTTTCTGTGGGTCACCAGGGTCACTGTTCTCTGTCCACTTCTCACAGTCTTCCAGACTGGAGGCTCCAACAGGAATACATGGGCTATGTCCAAAACGGCACCCTATTCCCTACGTAGTGCACTACTTTTGACCAGAGACCTATGGGCGTCCCAATGGGCCCTGGTCCAAAGTAGTGCACTATGTAGAGTCTGGTTGTGGCCCAGAGTGTGATGTGGAGGTTTAGCTGGAGATCCTCTTTCCCACTCAGACGTTGTTTTGTTGTCATCCAGTCCTGTGTAATATCGGTCATGGTAGTCCAGGCTAGACTAGTGAATAGAGTTAGTTCTCATCCAGAACAATAAGGCGATGGTCTCACCTTTAGTCTTCTGCCATATGCTCATCCCAGACACATGATGACCAGTTAGTCTTCCATGGAATAATACCCATTGAAAGTGGTTCTTAGCCCAACATGATGACTAGTCAGTCTTCCATGGAATAATACCCATTGAAAGAGGTTCTTAGCCCAACATGATGACCAGTCAGTCTTCCATGGAATAATACCCATTGAAAGAGGTTCTTAGCCCAACATGATGACCAGTCAGTCTTCCATGGAATAATACCCATTGAAAGAGGTTCTTAGCCCAACATGATGACTAGTCAGTCTTCCATGGAATAATACCCATTGAAAGAGGTTCTTAGCCCAACATGATGACCAGTCAGTCTTCCATGGAATAATACCCATTGAAAGTGGTTCTTAGCCCAAGACTAGGTTTAATCTGTGTCCAGGAAACTGGCCCATTATTCCATTATTTAGTTTCTCCCAATGTTTCTCTTTGTTCACTTATTCACAAAGCAACAGAACATGTTGAGGATGAGAAACACCTTGTCCCATTAGCATTCCCCCATGTTTTCAGAGATCATATGATGTAAACACATTAACATTCACCCATCAAACTGGTCCTCTGGTTCCTTACGCTCTCTCCCCTGATCTGAGAACAGTAACACAGGTATCCTTGTATGTATAGTACCTAACTCCATCTCTCTCTCCCCTGATCTGAGAACAGTAACACAGGTATCCTTGTATGTATAGTACCTAACTCCATCTCTCTCTCCCCTGATCTGAGAACAGTAACACAGGTATCCTTGTATGTATAGTACCTAACTCCATCTCTCTCTCCCCTGATCTGAGAACAGTAACACAGGTATCCTTGTATGTATAGTACCTAACTCCATCTCTCTCTCCCCTGATCTGAGAACAGTAATCCAGGTATTCGGGAGCTTCCAGCTGAGTTGGGGCAGCTCTCTAACCTGTGGCAGTTGGACATTGAGGACCTCAACATCACTAATGTTCCCCAGGACATCAGGAAAGAAGGTAAAGTACCACCACTGTGTGTGGGTGGCTGGCTGGGTGGGTGTGTGTGTGTGTGGGTGGCTGGGTGGGTGGGTGGGTGGCTGGCTGGCTGGCTGGGTGTGTGGGTGTGTGGGTGGGTGGGTGTGTGTGGGTGGCTGGCTGGGTGTGTGGGTGGCTGGGTGGGTGGCTGGGTGTGTGGGTGGGTGGCTGGGTGTGTGGGGGTGGGTGGCTGGGTGGGTGTGTGTGTGTGTGGGGGTGGCTGGGTGGGTGGGTGTGTGTGGGTGGCTGGCTGGCTGGGTGTGTGGGTGGCTGGGTGGGTGGCTGGGTGGGTGGGTGGGTGTGTGGGTGGGTGGGTGGGTGTGTGGGTGGGGGTGGGTGGGTGGCTGGGTGGGTGGGTGTGTGGGTGGGTGTGTGTGTGTGTGTAGGGGGTGTGGGTGGGTGGTTGGTTGGTTTTTGGGGTGTTTGTTTTTTAATCGTGTCTCACTGCTCCCCGGGTCAGATGACGGGGATGTGGATTAAGGCAGCCGTCAGCACCTCTCTGATTCAGAGGGGTTGGGTTAAATGCGGGAGACACATTTCAGTTGAATGCATTAATTTATACAACTGATTAGGTATCCCCCTTTCTCAGGTCCAGCATCAGTGCTGTCCTTCCTCCGAGCCCACCTACGGAAGGCGGAGCCCTATAAGCTGCTGAAGCTTCTTGTGATTGGTCCTCCTCGGCAGGGAAAGACAGCCCTCCTGGAGGCGTTGCAGACGGGCAGGACCTCCCCTTTCTCCCCTGCAGAACGAAACATCAGCACAGCTACTTGGGAACTGGACAGACCCAATGGGGTTAAAGCTAGCGTAAGAGAACACACACATGCATACAGAATACACGCACACGCCCAAGGTACTTCCATTAACTATTTGCTCTGGGGTGGGAATACATACTCAATCAATACATATTTATTTTAAATGAATTAGGAACATTTTCTTTAATTTTTCTTTCACTTTGTAGAGTAGGTTGTGTAGACCGGTAGGACAGAAATCCATTTGAGTCCATTTATAGGATAATATTTTAAGGCAACAAAATCAAATGTGAAGCTGAGCCTGGCTGCCAGTTTGTTTTGAGCCTGGCTGCCAGTTTGTTTTGAGCCTGGCTGCCAGTTTGTTTTGAGCCTGGCTGCCAGTTTGTTTTGAGCCTGGCTGCCAGTCTGTTTTGAGCCTGGCTGCCAGTTTGTTTTGAGCCTGGCTGCCAGTTTGTTTTGAGCCTGGCTGCCAGTTTGTTTTGAGCCTGGCTGCCAGTCTGTTTTGAGCCTGGCTGCCAGTCTGTTTTGAGCCTGGCTGCCAGTCTGTTTTGAGCCTGGCTGCCAGTCTGTTTTGAGCCTGGCTGCCAGTTTGTTTTGAGCCTGGCTGCCAGTTTGTTTTGAGCCTGGCTGCCAGTTTGTTTTGAGCCTGGCTGCCAGTCTGTTTTGAGCCTGGCTGCCAGTTTGTTTTGAGCCTGGCTGCCAGTTTGTTTTGAGCCTGGCTGCCAGTCTGTTTTGAGCCTGGCTGCCAGTTTGTTTTGAGCCTGGCTGCCAGTCTGTTTTGAGCCTGGCTGCCAGTTTGTTTTGAGCCTGGCTGCCAGTTTGTTTTGAGCCTGGCTGCCAGTTTGTTTTGAGCCTGGCGTGTGTGTGTGGCTGCCAGTTTGTTTTGAGCCTGGCTGCCAGTTTGTTTTGAGCCTGGCTGCCAGTTTGTTTTGAGCCTGGCTGCCAGTTTGTTTTGAGCCTGGCTGCCAGTCTGTTTTGAGCCTGGCTGCCAGTCTGTTTTGAGCCTGGCTGCCAGTCTGTTTTGAGCCTGGCTGCCAGTCTGTTTTGAGCCTGGCTGCCAGTTTGTTTTGAGCCTGGCTGCCAGTTTGTTTTGAGCCTGGCTGCCAGTTTGTTTTGAGCCTGGCTGCCAGTCTGTTTTGAGCCTGGCTGCCAGTTTGTTTTGAGCCTGGCTGCCAGTCTGTTTTGAGCCTGGCTGCCAGTTTGTTTTGAGCCTGGCTGCCAGTTTGTTTTGAGCCTGGCTGCCATCTGTTCCTGTATAGAGCCTGGCGTGTGTGTGAGGCTGAAGGAGTTTTTTTCAGCCTCCTCCTTTGTGTGTGGAACTGCAGAGTATGTTTTTCCTGGGATGGCTGGAACTGAGGCAGATTATCTCATCCTTATAAAGGAACACAAAGGCGGCCATGTTGACCCATTCCTAATCTGGTGTAATTATGTCAGATGCTCAATTAGGATACCATTTATTTTACGTCGTCGGTCCAAGAGAGATTAACCTCTCCTCCTGTATAGACTCATGGAACTTGAGGCAGAAGGATAGGAATCACATCTCCTCCTGTATAGACGTAGGGGTGGAACTGAGGCAGAAGGAGTAGGAATCACATCTCCTCCTGTATAGAGGTAGGGGTGGAACTGAGGCAGAAGGAGTAGGAATCACATCTCCTCCTGTATAGAGGTAGGGGTGGAACTGAGGCAGAAGGAGTAGGAATCACATCTCCTCCTGTATAGAGGTAGGGGTGGAACTGAGGCAGAAGGAGTAGGAATCACATCTCCTCCTGTATAGAGGTAGGGGTGGAACTGAGGCAGAAGGAGTAGGAATCACATCTCCTCCTGTATAGACGTAGGGGTGGAACTGAGGCAGAAGGAGTAGGAATCACATCTCCTCCTGTATAGGCGTAGGGGTGGAACTGAGGCAGAAGGAGTAGGAATCACATCTCCTCCTGTATAGAGGTAGGGGTGGAACTGAGGCAGAAGGAGTAGGAATTGCATTTCCAAAATATCCTATTTTTTTCAGTCAGTCATTCAACTAAGGTATGTTTTGACTGGTATCATTTTGTAGTAATTTGTTTTCGAGTTCTACATGTAATGTTCCTTGTTTTAATTCCACCACCGTAACAGGCCGACTCCGTGGCGTTCAACGTGTGGGACATCGGCGGTCCGGCCAACATGTCCACGGTCAACCAGTGTTTCTTCACGGACAAGGCCCTGTACGTAGTCATATGGAACCTCGCTCTGGGAGAGGAGGCTGTCGCCAGTCTACAGTCCTGGCTGCTTAACATTGAGGTGAGGCAGAAAACATGTTCGTCACACTTCAGTGCCATTTAGTTTCTTCTTTTTATTAAAGAAAGACATTCAAAACATGTTGACTTTAATTAGACAGTTGGAAATAGAGGGAGAGGCAGGCTAGTGGGAGAACAGTAGGATTGAACCCTGGTCTGGTGGGGAGAAGTATATTCTACTGAATGGGAACATAACTGCTCACCCAAAGCCTCTTCATGATTATATTTTCAATTATACATTTTTTCAATTCCTTAAATGATTTTACCTGGATTGACTCCACTATCTTTTCATGGCTACGACATCTGTCTGTCAATATTCTATACAAATAATTAATTTTATTTGATAGGTGTTATACAACAATGGTAAAAAGTATTTGAGAGAATAAAAGAGTCTCAATCATATTTTTTCAAGTGACTCTGACAGGCGTCAGGGTTTTAACTACAAAGGTCATGTCTATTTCCACTGTGGGAAGGAACGGTCAGGTCATAGGACGTGGATGAGTCGTCCGGTCTGGCCACAATGACCTTTGGGATTCTAAATGTCAAATCTGTTGAAGTAAAACGTAAAGAAAACTGACCATAACACCTTCATAGCCTGGAAATGACTGTGTCCTCATTCTCTACCTTTCTGCTCTAAGTGTTCACTTCCCTTCATCAATTTAAAATGGACTGATCAAATCAAATTGTATTTGTCAAATGCTCCGAATACAACAGGTATTCTGTGAAATGCTTACTTACAAGCCTTAACAATGCAGTTTTACTAAATAAAATCTAATAAAAAATAAAAGAGCAACAATACAATGACACACACACTGTTGTAGGAAATATAGTGGAAACT
Source organism: Oncorhynchus masou masou (assembly GCF_036934945.1). NCBI lineage: Eukaryota > Metazoa > Chordata > Actinopteri > Salmoniformes > Salmonidae > Oncorhynchus > Oncorhynchus masou. The sequence goes on along the minus strand of NC_088213.1, from coordinate 13,308,232 downwards.
CACTTACACAATCCAATGAATCCACAGAAGAATTGATTTAGATAAACAATCACGTTATAATACTTTATTACTGACCCAAAAACTGTTATTGTCCAAGTCAGTGTGTTGTATTTATTTAGATGAATATCCCACCAGCTACTGGCTGAGAGGGAGATCAGGGTGAAGCACTGGGCCACAGGGTCACAGCAGTTATTTGGGCTCATACCCTACAGGGCCTTCAGAAAGAATTCATACTCCTTGACTTATTCCACATTTTATTGTGTTACAGCCTGGATTAAATAGATTTGTTTCTCACCCATCTATAGACCATACCCCATAATGACAAAGTGGAAACATGGTTTTCTACATTTTTTGTGCAAATGTATTGAAATTGAGAAATATCTCATCTACATAAGTATTCACACCCCTTTGTTGTGACGCTCCAAATTGAGCTCAGGTGCATCCAATTTCCTTTGATCATCCTTAGGATGTCACTACAACTTGATTAGATTCAGTCTAACACAAATACGTCTGTGTGAATACGTTTTGAAAGGCATTGTATATGACCTCTGAAGTTAAACTTTTGACCTGTAGGCGCGTGCCCCTAACTCTGCGGTGGTGGTGGTGGGCACCCACCTGGACCTGATCGACACCAAGTTCCGTACAGAGCGGGTGGCCACTCTGAGGGCCTACATCCTGGCACTATGCAGGTCTCCATCAGGCGCCAGGGCCAGTGGCTACCCAGACATCACCTGGAAACACCTGTAGTGAGTCATACACAGAGACCGTAGGACACACACACACACACACACACACACACACACACACACACACACACACACACACACACACAGTCACACACACACACACACACACACACAGTCTCACACACACACAGTCTCACACACACACAGTCACACACACACACAGTCACACACACACACAGTCACACACACACACACACACACACACACACACACACACACACACACACACACACACACAGTCTCACACACACAGTCTCACACACACACACACACACAGTCTCACACACACACAGTCTCACACACACACAGTCTCACACACACACAGTCTCACACACACACAGTCTCACACACACACAGTCTCACACACACACAGTCTCACACACACACACACACACACACACACACAGTCACACACACAGTCACACACACAGTCACACACACACAGTCACACACACACACACAGTCACACACACACACACACACACACACACACACACACACACACACACACACACACACACACACACACAGTCTCACACACACACACAGTCACACACACAGTCTCACACACACACAGTCACCACACACACACACACAGTCACCACACACACACACACACACACACACACACACAGTCAGGCTATCGCACACATAGTTTCGATTGGCATGAAAGTGTGTGTGTGTGTGTGTGTCTGACTGTGTGTCTGACTGTGTGTGTATATATCTGACTCTGTGTGTGTGTCTGTGTGTGTATATCTAACTCTGTGTGTGTGTGTGTGTGTGTGTGTGTGTGTGTATATCTGACTCTGTGTGTGTGTATTCAGTGAGGTATCGTGTAAGACCCAGGAGGGTCTGGATGGTTTGAAGAGGTTGATCTTCCAGGTGGCCTGCTACATGAAGGACAACAGCAGCAGTTCAGCTAGCGGACACAAGCTGCTGGGCAGACTGGTAAGTGTGTGTGTATGTGTGTGTGTTTGTGCATGTGTGTGCATGCATGCTTATGTATAAAGCTCTTCTGTGGGTAACCTGATACTCAGAATAAAAATGCGTTATAACCTCTCTATAAACCCTCTATAACCCGTCATAGATCCCAAAGAGCTACCTCACACTACAGCAAGCGGTGCTAGATGAGAGGGGTCGGCGGGACACAGAAGACGAGGTCCAGTACCTGACAGACGCACAGCTGGACCTCGTCATAGAGCAGAACCCAGGAAGTGACATCAGAGACTACGAGGACCTGCAGACAGGTGCCAAACCCCTCCTTTTTCAACATTATTTGTGACAGTTTTGGTGGGATGGAGATTTGGCCTTCCATGGTGACATCACCATGCAGTAAATTAGTTAATAGACCAATAAGAAAGAGATTTCCAATCCTCTCTCCCAATAACAGCAAATGTCAGTTCGCCCCTCCCCACTCAGACCACTTCCAGACATTCCGAGCTATATTCTTGCTTGAGAAATTGCTCTTTGCTAAGAAGCTGTTTCTCTTTCTTTTTGACCATTTTAATTGAAACAATCGCTGTGAGGTGGGAACATTTCATTAGTCCATTGTTGAAATGTTTTGCATGTTAGCAATCAAGTTTTCAAGATGTATAACTTTCAAAATACAGAAATGCAGCCGGTATGATGCAAAATGTAGCATAGGATGCTAAACGTATCATAGGATGCAAAATGTAGCATAGGATGCTAAATGTATCATAGGATGCTAAATGTAGCATACCTGCTGTATTTGTGTATTTTGAAAGTTATATATCTTGAAAACTTGATTGCTGACATGCAAAACATTTCAACAACGGACTAATGAAAGCAACACCAAAAGAGTTCTGGTGTGGAATGTTCCTTTAATTGTTACCCTGAAATTATTTGATATTGAGATAAACAGCTGCATTGGTACTTTTTAAAATTATTTAGTCGATTGCATGGTTTTATACACAGTTACACATTCTCTTCAGGTTGGCTTTCTCATCCTTTTACATATGTAGACCAGGGGCCACTAACCTCGGTCCCCTTGGAGAGGTACAACTAACCCTCCTGGTTGAACTAACCATAGTATATCATATCATTGTCCAGACTATTATATAAAATGTTCCTGATGAACGTATTCCTCTTCATTTTCCCTCCCTCCATCTTGACTGGTTTAGTTATTGTTATAGTGCTACTGATCTGGATTGCTGCATTGTTGGGAATGAGAAAGAAAGGAACTTCACTGTACTTGTGCAAGTGACAATAAGAACTTGAAACTTGATCTCTTCTCTCCCTCTCTCCTTCCCTCGTGCCTCTCTCCAGCCATCAGCTTCCTGATCGAGACAGGCACCATCCTCCACTTCCCAGACACCAGTCACGGCCTGTGTACCCTCTACTTCCTCTGTCCCGTGTGGCTGTCGGACTGTCTGGAGCGGATCATCCACCTGAAGAGCTCCCGATCGGTGGCCTGGAACGGGGTGATCCGAGCGGAGGATCTGCGCATGCTCCTGGTGGGAACGGGCTTCACCCAGCAGACGGAGGAGCAGTACTTCCAGTTTCTGGCCAAGTTTGAGATTGCTCTGCCTGTGGCCAGCGATAGGTAGGGACGGGCCGTTCTCTGAGCTGGGCCCTGGGCCATGTTCAGCAGAGCGTAACATTGTGGACCGTTCCGATGGAACTGTGTTATGTAGAACAAGCCTGCCTCTGATTTGTAGAATAAGGAATCAAGTCAGCTCTATTCATGACATTTCTATCTGCATCATTCCACTACGTTTGCTTACAGAACTTGGCCCAGCGACATGGAGACTGGTTCTCAGATATGATGTGCACTATCGTGCTGAACTGAACTGTTCAGGCTCGGACTTTCTTTTCACAATGCACTTTGTAGCACGGCTTATCTCTCTGAAAGCAAACAGAACTGACCCTATAACATATCTCGTTCCCCTTATGGACATCCATAACTTATAACCCTACCTGTCCTGCTCCTCCTACACCGTTACCTGCTCCCCCACCTCCTGTCTCCTAAACCTGCTATGGACATGCATGGTTTCCTTATATTCCTCCTGTACATTTAACTCTACCTTTTCTCCTCCTCTACAGTTACCTGCTCCCCCATCTCCTGTCTCCTAAACCTGCTATGGACATGCATGGTTTCCTTATATTCCTCCTGTACATTTAACTCTACCTTTTCTCCTCCTCTACAGTTACCTCCTCCCCCATCTCCTGTCTCCTAAACCTGCTATGGACATGCATGGTTTTAACCTTTTTCTCCTCCTCTACAGTTATTCCTCCTGTACATTTAACTCTACCTTTTCTCCTCCTCTACAGTTACCTGCTCCCCCATCTCCTGTCTCCTAAACCTGCTATGGACATGCATGGTTTCCTTATATTCCTCCTGTACATTTAACTCTACCTTTTCTCCTCCTCTACAGTTACCTCCTCCCCCATCTCCTGTCTCCTAAACCTGCTATGGACATGCATGGTTTCCTTATATTCCTCCTGTACATTTAACTCTACCTTTTCTCCTCCTCTACAGTTACCTCCTCCCCCATCTCCTGTCTCCTAAACCTGCTATGGACATGCATGGTTTCCTTATATTCCTCCTGTACATTTAACTCTACCTTTTGTCCTCCTCTACAGTTACCTCCTCCCCCACCTCCTGTCTCCTAAACCTGCTATGGACATGCATGGTTTCCTTATATCCCCTCATTTAACTCTACCTTTTCTCCTCCTCTACAGTACATTTAACTCTACCTTTTCTCCTCCTCTACAGTTACCTCCTGTCTCCTAAACCTGCTATGGACATGCATGGTTTCCTTATATTCCTCCTGTACATTTAACTCTACCTTTTGTCCTCCTCTACAGTTACCTCCTCCCCCACCTCCTTCCTCCTAAGCCTGCTATGGACATCCACGGCTTCCGTCAAGAGACCGCCAACTCCATCCAGCGCCTCTTCAAGATGAGCTTCGTGCCGGCGGGATTCTGGGAACGCTTCATCGCCCGCATGCTCATCAGCCTCAACGAGATGGACCTCCAGGTAACAGGGTTTCGCACCCACTCCTGCATGGGCAGTTCAACAGGGTTTCCCGGTGACACCCGCAGGGGCATTGAAAAGACTGTATAGAAGAGTGTAGAACTCGTACAGTCCATTACTATTGAAAAGATCCACATGTGCTACCTGGATTATGCTAGTTGATATTTATGTTAATGTCTGATGCCAGTTATGTAAATAAATGGAGGAACTTTTTTCTAAGCGATACTATATTCAATAGGTTTTGTAGCATTATGGTAGGGGCAGGCAAAAGACACAATGCAAGACAATTGTGTCTGTTGTGCTCACAGGCTTGTACCGATTCTTAAAACGATTCCTTACTGTGTCGTCCTTTGAGCCTATGAGTAATGCTAAGGGTTCTCTGTGTCGTCCTTGTCCTTTGAGCCTGAGAGGAATGCTAATGGTTCTCTGTATCGTCCTTGTCCTTTGAGCCTGAGAGGAATGCTAATGGTTCTCTGTATCGTCCTTGTCCTTTGAGCCTGAGAGGAATGCTAAGAGTTCTCTGTGTCGTCCTTGTCCTTTGAGCCTGAGAGGAATGCTAATGGTTCTCTGTATCGTCCTTGTCCTTTGAGCCTGAGAGGAATGCTAATGGTTCTCTGTATCGTCCTTGTCCTTTGAGCCTGAGAGGAATGCTAAGAGTTCTCTGTGTTGTCCTTGTCCTTTGAGCCTGAGAGGAATGCTAATGGTTCTCTGTATCGTCCTTGTCCTTTGAGCCTAAGAGGAATGCTAAGAGTTCTCTCTGTGTCGTCCTAGTCCTTTGAGCCTAAGAGGAATGCTAAGAGTGAGCGGAGGAGGACCACGGTGATCTACCGTTTTGCGGGAACAGGTAGCCAACAGAAGCACCGCTGTAGCACCTTCAGAGTCCGCCGCAGTCAGACCATCTACTGGAGAGAGGGACTACTGGTCACCTTTGATGGAGGGTATCTAAGGTGAGGGACTAAGGGTATACTGGGGTAACTTACTTGAAATGCAGGTGTGCGATTCAAATGTTCAAGCAAATCTCCCATTGACACCAATGCATAATATTTGAGTTAGGATTTGGCTAACCTCGTCCCCAGTCTATTGTGCACGGCGCATATAAGCCTGGGATTTCAACAATTCAAAGTTGGCCTTAGTGGGAGTGACCATAGATTTCTATGGCAGTGACCCAAGTATCAAGTATTTGTCATTATATAATTTCAACGAATCACACTACTGGGAGCCGTGGGGAGGGTTAGGGGGAAGGTGTTGTGGGAGATGATTGGTTGATAAATTAAAACGATTTAAGCCAATACCTATGCGCCGGGAGTTTCTCCCGGTCTTTCTGTATTGGCTAATGAAGGCCAAGTTTGACGCGTTAGTCTTCGCTCATTTGGGCGAAAGTGTCTGGGAACGAGATTAGGATTTGGCCCACTATTAAGTAAATAAATATTGTATTCTTTACTATATAGCACCTTTTCACAAACATGTGCTCTGTACAACAAAGTGTAGATTTCTCATCCGTCAGGAAGCGTGCCAAACCACAGCCGTGTGTCTCCACCCCAGACCCGGCTAAACGAGCAGGCCTAATTAATCAAACGCAGAGCTGGCTCAGCATTGCATACAGGGCTAATTAGCCAAGCCAGGCACTTTATGATGTGTCTTTAAAAAATGCACATGTACTCTTATTATGTGCTTCATTGTGTAATTATTAGAGAAAGAGATTAAAAGTGCTACATAAAATGACTTCCATATTATTACTGGTATATTCCCTAAAACAGTGTGTCTGTCTTTCTCTTGACTTACAGCACATTGAGATACTTTCTCTAATGAAACATGCTATGATGAAATATTATTACGATTACCTGTAACTAATGATACCTCTGAAAAAGTGCACATGTACATCAGAGTGTTGTCAGTAGGTTCTAAGGCTCTTAGTTACCCCATACAGTACCTTCAGCAGCGCCATCAGGTTCTTCAGAGGGACACTTTCAGATAACTTTCTTAGGAGAACAAAGAACCTTAGGAGAACAAAGAACCTTAGGAGAACAAAGAACCTTAGGAGAACAAAGAACCTTAGGAGAACAAAGAACCTTAGGAGAACAAAGAACCTTAGGAGAACAAAGAACCTTAGGAGAACAAAGAACACCTTTAGGAGCAACAAACCTTTAGAGACCTTTAGAGACCCAACAAAGCACCTTTAGAGAGAACAAACCTTTAGCACCTTTAGAGACCCAAGCACCTTTAGAGAACAAAGCACCGTTAGAAGACAAAGCACCTTTAGAGGACAAAGCACCTTTAGAGACCCAAGCACCTTTAGAGACCCAGGCACCTTTAGAGACCCAGGCACCTTTAGAGACCCAGGCACCTTTAGAGACCCAAGCACCTTTAGAGACCCAAGCACCTTTAGAGACCCAAGCACCTTTAGAGACCCAGACACCTTTAGAGACCCAAGCACCTTTAGAGACCCAAGCACCTTTAGAGACCCAAGCACCTTTAGAGACCCAAGCACCTTTAGAGACCCAAGCACCTTTAGAGACCCAAGCACCTTTAGAGACCCAAGCACCTTTAGAGAACCCAAGCACCTTTAGAGGACACATCTGAGAACATAAAGAGAGTGTGGGGATTCTCAACTCCTTTCTTCTACATTGTTGCATTTTTGTGTGTTAACATTTGTATTATTATCAACTTAATTGTTTACGTTGTCGCATTTTGAGGTCACTAAGGACCTGTTTCCTGGGCACGGATTAAAGGGGAAGTTCAGTAGTTTACAACTTTATGTCAGAAATATCTTCACCCTGAAAGTAGTTTTGAAGCCAGGATGTAATCAATTGTCCGGCTTAAACCACCACCACAAATTTCAGCTAACTTTAGCTGGCCCATAGAATACTTTCTGAGTAGTCATCAGGTAGTAAAATCCTGAACTTCCCCTTTAAACCAACTACTAGTCATCGACTAAAAAGCATAATGGAGAATCTCCAAGTGATTTTTTTGTCCAGGAATAGGCTTGTCTGGGTCTGAGAAACCAGCCCTACAGTAAGTCTGTTACAGTTGCACAGGATTTTATTTGAAGATCAACTTGAGGTCATCTGCAAACCTCAAGCCCTCTGTTAAATTGAAAAGCAGACTGGGGGCGACATTTTCGTATAGCGTAAAAGCATTGTGTAAAGTGCAAATATGACCATAAACCTAATTATAATCCCTTGGCAGTGTGGAATCGACTGATGTCAACTGGAAGAGGAAGAAAAGCGGGGGCATCAAGATCATTTGCCAATCAGAGACCAGGGATTTTTCAGCCATGGCCTTCATTACGGACCATGTCAATTCCCTCATCGAACAGTGGTTCCCTGGTGAGGTTTCTCTCTCTTTCAATTCGAAGGGCTTTATTGGCATGGGGGACATATGTTTACATTGCCAAAGCAAGTGAAATGGATAATACATTTTAAAAACAATAAAAAATTAAAAGTAAACGTTATACATAAAAGTTTCAAAGGAATAGAGATCGTTCTCTCTGTCTATCTGTCTCTCTGCTTCCCCAAACTCAGCATGACCGTCAAAGTCTGTCATATTTCCTGCTGCTCAATCGTCATGTTAATTAAAATAGCAGATTGTGTCTTTTAAATGCAGCTTTAACACAGTGGAGTGTTGATGATTCAGTCATTAGTCCACATGAAACTCCTGATGCTGCTTCTAGATTCCCTGTCAAATCCCAGCACTGAGCAGACTGGTCAGCATGGTGGGTGTGTTGTGATCTGTGTGTGTGCATTCGTATTTATGTTTTGGATCCCCGCTCAGCTGGGGCCACTCATATGAAAATGTGTGCATGACTGTAAATCGCTTTGGATAAAAACGTTTGCTAAATGGGATATTTCACGATATATTATTTGTGTTTCTGTAGTGTAGGTGCTGGATGACTGAGTAATTAACGTTGATTGGGGATTTGTTTACACTCGCATGCATGAGTCATTCTGAATGTCTATATTTACATGGGCACAGGACCCAACTGGGGACTCAAACGTGTCAGATTAATGGAAATGGTATTCACACACGGAAAGTTTTCTCAAGTTAATTAGGATTGTTGGTGTGCGCCTGTCTCTGTGCGCCTGTCTCTGTGCGCCTGTCTCTGTGCGCCTGTCTCTGTGCGCCTGTCTCTGTGCGCCTGTCTCTGTGCGCCTGTCTCGCCTGTCTCGCTGTGCGCCTGTCTCTGTGTGCGCCTGTCTCTGTGTGCGCCTGTCTCTGTGCGCCTGTCTCGCTGTGCGCCTGTCTCTGTGCGCCTGTCTCTGTGCGCCTGTCTCTGTGCGCCTGTCTCGCTGTGCGCCTGTCTGTCGCTGTGCGCCTGTCTCTGTCTCTGCTGTGCGCTCTGTGCTGTCTCTCTGTCTCGCTGCGCCTGTGCTCTCTGCCTGTCTCGCTGTGCGCCTGTCTCGCTGTCTCGCTGTGCGCTGTGCGCCTGTCTCTCTGTGCGCCTGTCTCTGTGCTGTGCGCCTGTCTCTCTGTGCGCCTGTCTCGCTGTGCGCCTGTCTCGCTGTGCGCCTGTCTCGCTGTGCGCCTGTCTCTCTGTGCGCCTGTCTCTCTGTGCGCCTGTCTCGCTGTGCGCCTGTCTCTGTGCGCCTGTCTCTGTGCGCCTGTCTGTCTCTCGCCTGTGTGTGCGCCTGTCTCGCTGTGCGCCTGTCTCTCTGTGCTGTCTCAGTGTGCGCCTGTCTCTGTGCGCCTGTCTCGCTGTCTCTGTGCCTGTCTCTGTGCTGTCTCGCTGTGCGCCTGTCTCTCTGCGCCTGTCTCGCTGTGCGCCTGTCTCTCTGTGCGCCTGTCTCTCTGTGCGCCTGTCTCTCTGTGCGCCTGTCTCGCTGTGCGCCTGTCTCGCTGTGCGCCTGTCTCGCTGTGCGCCTGTCTCTGTGCGCCTGTCTCTCTGTGCGCCTGTCTCTGTGCGCCTGTCTCTGTGCGCCTGTCTGTGTGCCTGTCTCTGTGTGCCTGTCTCTGTGTGCACAGTGCACTCCTTTGTATCCTCTTTCTTTTTATAAAATAAGATCATCAATTATTTGCCATAAAGGGGAAGTTTGATTGCACCAATACATACAACAACAAAAAAACATTTTTTTTAAAGCAACACCTCTTCAATGACTTCAACTTCATGTTGAATGCTGGACTCAGTCAGGATCTTTGTGTCACGTGTGCTCCCTCTCCGGCCTCTAGGTCACCAGGCTGCTCGTTAGGGCGCACACCTGTCACCAGTGTTACACGCATAATGACACTCACCTGGACTCCATCACCTCCTTGATTACCTGCGCTTTATATGTCCCTCCCTTTGGTTTCTTCCCCAGTCATCATTGTTCCTGTTTCATGTCGGTGCGCTGTTTGTGTTTCTTGTTTTGTTCATTTATTAATGAAATGTATTTATTCCCTGAACTTGCTTCCCGCTTCTCAGCGTACATCGTTACCCTTTGGTCCCCACTGTTCACACCTCGTGTTCCCGTTATCGACCAGTCAGGAAATAAAGCTGCTTTTGAGTGTTGACAGATAAAAGGCTGTAGATCATCTGAGTGGCGACGGTGTGATGAATCTTCAGAGGTGTACGGATAGTTAGGAGTATGAAACTAGGGTATTTGGTGCAGTGTAAAAACTTGGGGTGTTTCTCAATATGCTTACTACCGTGCTGCACACTCATGCTCCAGGTGTATTCTCCAAGGACGTTCTCTTGAGTACGTTCTTGTGAGGACAAGAGTGTGGAGAACGCATAAAACATTCCATTTGAGAAGCACTCCCCCTACTGTATTACCTCACACTGCACCTCCCCCTACTGTATTACCTCACGCTGCACCTCCCCCTACTGTATTACCTCCCCTACTGTATTACTCACGCTGCACCTCCCCCTACTGTATTACCTCACGCTGCACCTCCCCCTACTGTATTACCTCACGCTGCACCTCCCCCTACTGTATTACCTCACGCTGCACCTCCCCCTACTGTATTACCTCACGCTGCACCTCCCCCTACTGTATTACCTCACGCTGCACCTCCCCCTACGCTCACGCACCTCCCCTACTGTATTACCTCACGCTGCACCTCCCCCTACTGTATTACCTCACGCTGCACCTCCCCTACTGTATTACCTCACGCTGCACCTCCCCCCCTACTGTATTACCTCACGCTGCACCTCCCCCTACTGTATTTTCTCATGCTGCCCTCCACCTACTGTATTACCTCACGCTGCACCTCCCCCTACTGTATTACCTCACGCTGCACCTCCCCCTACTGTATTACCTCACGCTGCACCTCCCCCTACTGTATTTTCTCATGCTGCTCCTCCACCTACTGTATTACCTCACGCTGCACCTCCCCCTACTGTATTACCTCACGCTGCACCTCCCCCTACTGTATTACCTCACGCTGCACCCCCCCTACTGTATTATTTCATGCTGCACCTGTATTACTGTACCTCACGCTGCACCTCCCCCCCTACTGAATTCCCTCACGCTGCACCTCCCCCTACTGAATTCCCTCACGCTGCACCACCCCCTACTGTATTACCTCACGCTGCACCTCCCCCTACTGTATTACCTCACGCTGCACCTCCCCCTACTGTATTATCTCATGCTGCACCTCCACCTACTGTATTACCTCACGCTGCACCTCCCCCTACTGTATTACCTCACGCTGCACCTCCCCCTACTGTATTACCTAACGCTGCACCTCCCCATTCACTGAACCTTCTTTCAGCCAGGACAATGACAATAGAGACCAAACAAGATATACCCAAAGCAAACGTTTTACTTCAGAATTATCAGCTAGCATCATGTGATTTGTAATAATCTAGCTAACCAGATAGTTTAACAGGCAAAAATAACATAAAACGAATCTTATGCAAGGTATATGTCAATTATTTGTGGGTAGCTAGCTGTTCTTTGTGGCTATCTACATAGCTACTTAACAGTAGTAGCTAGCCCTATTGACTTACTACGGGCTTGCCATCCATCCACAGTGGTTAGTGTAGGCCAAAATGAACACACAATGCATTTATTAATGTATCAAGATTACATATTGTAGTCAGGTGACCTATGAGATGTGAGTGTGCAACATTTTAATTCTGAAGTCGTAGGCGCAATTGATTCCAATACATTTTGCATCATTTCTTGAACGTGGTTTCATCATATTCCTGTGCATACTCTCCATTGAATGTTGTATCGATGCCGATGCTTAAAAATATGTACAAACAGCGTAGGCTTTGGAGAAGTGTCCTCCGTGCTCCGTTTGGTACACTTTGATTTGGACTCATACTCCAACTTGCGTGCTCGGAGCACGGTAGTATGCATTTTGAGAATGCATGTTCCTGTTAAAAAGTCTCATGGCAGAAGGTAAGAAGGATCCATGGAAACATTCCATTTTAAGGTAGAGATTATCAGAGAGAACATGATACAGGGAGACTGATGAGAATCGGTTAAGACAGCAAGGAAAGTAGTGGAGTCAGGGCTTTGACGTTTGACCTCTAGGGACGTTTGTAGTCCGGAGTGGGCTGCACTACCGCCAGACCAGACACCACCAGACCATTTCTGTATCTCGTTATCTGTCCTCCTGTAGGCCTGACAGCCAGACTCCACCAGACCATTTCTGTATCTCGTTATCTGTCCTCCTGTAGGCCTGACAGCCAGACTCCACCAGACCATTTCTGTATATCTCTGTGTCATCTGTCCTCCTGTAGGCCTGACAGCCAGACTCCACCAGACCATTTCTGTATCTCAGTGTTACCATGTTGACAGCCAGACTCCACCAGACCATTTCTGTATATCTCTGTGTCATCTGTCCTCCTGTAGGCCTGACAGCCAGACTCCACCAGACCATTTCTGTATCTCAGTGTTATCTGTCCTCCTGTAGGCCTGACAGCCAGACTCCACCAGACCATTTCTGTATCTCAGTGTTATCTGTCCTCCTGTAGGCCTGACAGCCAGACTCCACCAGATCATGTGACTTTCTGTATCTCTCTGTGTCATCTGTCCTCCTTTAGCCTTGACGGCCAGTGAGAGTGATGGGACCCGATTGATTGAGCAGTACGCCCCCTGTCCCCAGTGTTCCTCCATGAGCAGACAGAACCAGGGGCCTGGGGATCTGGGGGAACCCCCAACCAAGGGGACTGCAGCTGGGAGAAGAGGAGGAGAAGGTAGGGTGGGCCAATATACAGTCAACTTCTGATGGAATATATAGGGGCTATTGCAAAAGTTTAAATTAAACACCATCAATGCGGACATTAAGCACTAAAACAATGATTTGCTTTAGTGAAAGCATACCCTTATAATATGTTATTACTTGTTATAAGCATGCATGATAAATGACCTGAAGATGGCGCCGACAGAGGGCTGCCTCGCTTCTAGTCCTTAGGATACTTTTCAGTTTTTTGTTTTTTTTATGCATTATTTCTTACATTGTTAGCCCGGAAAATCGTAAGTGTTATTACATACAGCCGAGAAGAACTATTGGATATCAGAGCGACGTCAACTTGCCAGCACTACGACCAGGAATACGACTTTCCCAAAGTGGATCCTTTGTCCGAACCACCCAGGGCATTTGAGCTGATTCCAGAGGCCAACCCAAAACAACGCCGCCGAAGAAGAGGTAGGCGGAGCAATCTTCAGTTTAGACTTCAGATGCCCGCACACCACCCACCACTTCCAAGTATATTACTCACTAATGTCCAGTCTCTAGATAACAAGGTATATATAAATTAGGGCAAGGGTTGCTTTCCAGAGAGACATCAGGGATTGTAACATACTCTTGTTTCACGGAAACATGGCTGTCTCGGGATATGCTGTCGGAGTCAGTACAGCTACCTGGAATCTTTGTGCGTCGCATCGACAGGAATAAACATCTCTCCGGGAAGAAGGGCAAGGGTGTATGTTTCATGATTAACAACTCATGGTGTAATTGTAACAACATACAGGAACTCAAGTCCTTTTGTTCACCTGACCTAGAATTCCTTACATACAAATGCAGACCGTATTATCTCCCAAGAGAATTTACTGTCACAGCCGTATATATAACCCCTCAAGCCGATACCACGACAGCCCTCAAGGAACTTCACTGGACTTTATGCAAACTGAAAACCATATATCCTGAGGCTGCAGTTATTGTAGCTGGGGATTTTAACAAAGAAAATTAGAGAACAAGGCTCCCTAAATTCTACCAACATATTGACTGTAGCACTCGTGCTGGAAAAATTTGACCACGACTCCATTTTGCTCCTCCCGTCCTATAGGCAGAAACTCAAACAGGATGTACCCGCGCTAAGGACTATTCAACGCTGGTCTGACCAATCAGAATCCACGCTTCAAGATTGTTTTGATCACGCGGACTGAGATATGTTCCTGGTAGCCTCAGAGAATAATATCGACGTATACGCTGATTCGGTGAGTGAGTTTATAAGGAAGTGTAGAGGCATACTGTGACTATTAATACCTACCCTAACCAGAAACTGTGGAGAGATGGCGGCATTCGCGCAACACTGAAAGCGCGAACCACCGCATTTAACCATGGAAAGGTGACGAGGAATATGGTCAAATACAGAAAGTGTAGTTATTCCCTCCGCAAGGCAATCATTCAAGCAAAATGTCAGTATAGAGACAAAGTGGAGTCGCAATTCAAGGGCTCAGATATGAGACGTATGTGGCAAGGAAGGTCTACAGACAATCACGGACTACAAAAGGAAAACCAGCCACGTTAAGGACACCGATGTCTTGTTTCCAGTAAAACTAAACACCGCCTTTGCCCGCTTTGAGGATAATACAGTGCCACCGACGCGACCCACTACCAAGGACTGTGGGCTTTCTTTCTCCGTGACCGACGTCAGACATTTTAAACGTGTTAACCCTCGCAAGGCTGCCGGCCCATACTCAGAGCATGCACAGACCAGCTGGCTGGTGTGTTTACGGACATATTCAATCTCTCCCTATCCCAGTCTGCTGTCCCCACATGCTTCAAGATGGCCACCATTGTTCCTGTACTCAGGAAGGCAAAGGTAACGGAAACTAAATGACTATCGCCCCGTAGCACTCACTTCTGTCATCATGAAGTGCTTTGAGAGACTAGTCAAGGATCATATCACCTCCACCTCACCTGTCACCGTAGACCCACTTCAATAGGTCCACAGACGATACAATCGCCATCACACTGCCCTAACCCATCTGGACAAGAGGAATACCTATGTAAGAATGCTGTTCATTGACTATAGCTCAGCATTCAACACCATAGTACCCTGACGGGCCGGCCCCCCAGGTGGTGAAGGTAGGAAACAACATCTACACTTCACTGATCCTCAACACTGGGACAAGGGTGTGTGCTCAGCCCCCTCCTGTATTCCTTGTTCACCCATGACTGCCTGGCCTTGCACGCCTCCAACTCAATCATCAAGTTTGCAGACGACACAACAGTGGTAGGCTTGATTACCAACAATGACGAGACAGCCTACAGGGACGAGGTGAGGGCACTCTGAGTGTTGTGTCAGGAAAACAACCTTTCACTCAACGTCAACAAAACAAAGGAGATGACCGTTGACTTCAGGAAACAGCAGAGGGAGCAACCCCCTATCCACATCGTTGGGACAGCAGTGGAGAAGGTGTAAAGTTTTAAGTTACTCGGCGTACACGTCACGGACAAACTGAAATGGTCCACCCACACAGTGTGATGAAGGCGGCACATGGCAACTGCACCACCCACAACCACAAGGCTCTCCAGAGGGAGGTGCGGTCTGCACAACGCATCACCGGGGGCAAACTACCTGCCCTCCAGGACACCTACAGCACCCGATATCACAGGAAGGCCAAAAAGATCATCAAGGACAACAATCACCCATTACTGCCTGTTCACCCTACTACCATCCAGAAGGCGAGGTCAGTACAGGGGCATCAAAGCTGGGACAGAGAGACTGAAAAACAGCTTCTATCTCAAGGCCATTAGACTGTTAAACAGCCATCACTACTTTAAATAATGGATCACTAGTCACTTTAATAATGCCACTTTAATGATGTTTACATATCTTACCTTGTTCATCTCATATGTATATACTGTATTTGATACTTTCTATTGCATCTTGCCTATGCCACTCTGTCATTGCTTATCCATATACAGTGCCTTGCGAAAGTATTCGGCCCCCTTGAACTTTGCGACCTTTTGCCACATTTCAGGCTTCAAACATAAAGATATAAAACTGTATTTTTTTGTGAAGAATCAACAACAAGTGGGACACAATCATGAAGTGGAACAACATTTATTGGATATTTAAAACTTTTTTAACAAATCAAAAACTGAAACATTGGGCGTGCAAAACTATTCAGCCCCCTTAAGTTAATACTTTGTAGCGCCACCTTTTGCTGCGATTACAGCTGTAAGTCGCTTGGGGTATGTCTCTATCAGTTTTGCACATCGAGAGACTGAAATTTTTTCCCATTCCTCCTTGCAAAACAGCTCGAGCTCAGTGAGGTTGGATGGAGAGCATTTGTGAACAGCAGTTTTCAGTTCTTTCCACAGATTCTCGATTGGATTCAGGTCTGGACTTTGACTTGGCCATTCTAACACCTGGATATGTTTATTTTTGAACCATTCCATTGTAGATTTTGCTTTATGTTTTGGATCATTGTCTTGTTGTAAGACAAATCTCCGTCCCAGTCTCAGGTCTTTTGCAGACTCCATCAGGTTTTCTTCCAGAATGGTCCTGTATTTGGCTCCATCCATCTTCCCATCAATTTTAACCATCTTCCCTGTCCCTGCTGAAGAAAAGCAGGCCCAAACCATGATGCTGCCACCACCATGTTTGACAGTGGGGATGATGTGTTCAGGGTGATGAGCTGTGTTGCCCCATCCATTGTTGCGTTCAATTTTTGATCTGACGGCACCTTCTTCCACATGTTTGGTGTGTCTCTCCCAGGTGGATTGTGGCAAACTTTAAAGCCTTTGTGACAGGGCTCATTAGCTGTGTTGCTTTTACGCCAAACATAACGTTTTGCATTGTTGCCAAAAAGTTCAATTTTGGTTTCATCTGACCAGAGCACCTTCTTCCACATGTTTGGTGTGTCTCCCAGGTGGCTTGTGGCAAACTTTAAACAACACTTTTTATGGATATCTTTAAGAAATGGCTTTCTTCTTGCCACTCTTCCATAAAGGCCAGATTTGTGCAATATACAACTGATTGTTGTCCTATGGACAGAGTCTCCCACCTCAGCTGTATATCTCTGCAGTTCATCCAGAGTGATCATGGGCCTCTTGGCTGCATCTCTGATCAGTCTTCTCCTTGTATGAGCTGAAAGTTTAGAGGGACGGCCAGGTCTTGGTAGATTTGCAGTGGTTTGATACTCCTTCCATTTCAATATTATCGCTTGCACAGTGCTCCTTCTGATGTTTAAAGCTTGGGAAATCTTTTTGTATCCAAATCCGGCTTTAAACTTCTTCACAACAGTATCTTGGACCTGCCTGGTGTGTTCCTTGTTCTTCATGATGCTCTCTGCGCTTTTAACGGACCTCTGAGACTATCACAGTGCAGGTGCATTTATACGGAGACTTGATTACACACAGGTGGATTGTATTTATCATCATTAGTCATTTAAGTCAACATTGGATAATTCAGAGATCCTCACTGAACTTCTGGAGAGAGTTTGCTGCACTGAAAGTAAAGGGGCTGAATAATTTTGCACGCCCAATTTTTCAGTTTTTGATTTGTTAAAAAAGTTTGAAATATCCAATAAATGTCATTCCACTTCATGATTGTGTCCCACTTGTTGTTGATTTTTCACAAAAAAATACAGTTTTATATCTTTATGTTTGAAGCCTGAAATGTGGCAAAAGGTCGCAAAGTTCAAGGGGGCGAATACTTTCGCAAGGCACTGTATTTAAATGTATATATTCTTATTCCATTCCTTTACTTAAATTTGTGTGTATTAGGTAGTTGTTGTGGAATTGTTAGATTACATGTTAGATATTGCTGCACTGTCGGAACTAGAAGCACAAGCATTTCACTACACTCGCAATAACATCTGCTAACCCATGTGTATGTGACCAATAAAATGTGATTTAATTTACATTTACATTTAACATTTAAGTCATTTTTTAATATTGTTTTTGTAATGGGACTGCTGTTAAACAGAGTTTGCACTCTGAAGTCAACTTTATCTTTTGGTCTGATTATCCCACCGCTAGGCAGAGAAAAAGGGGGAGGAAGAGGAGGGCACTTCTTCAACATGGAGGACTGTGTGATTGCTGCCATGGGCCAGGAGTACATAGTGTGTCCCCAGCACACCAACCAGCCTGTGCCCCTTCAGGAGCTGGTCCCAGAGCTTTTCATGACCGACTTCCCCTCACGGTAACCTCTCACCTTTCCCCTTGACCCTTGACCTCTAAACCCTGACCTGTTGACCTATTAGCGCTGTGCGACTGTCCCCCCCTATATAGATGCTGTATCCCAATTCTCCTCCCTTCTCATGAAGTGTGCACTTGCTCTACCCATCATGGGCATACAGTGCCTTGCGAAAGTATTCGGCCCCCTTGAACTTTGCGACCTTTTGCCACATTTCAGGCTTCAAACATAAAGATATAAAACTGTATTTTTTTGTGAAGAATCAACAACAAGTGGGACACAATCATGAAGTGGAACGACATTTATTGGATATTTAAAACTTTTTTAACAAATCAAAAACTGAAAAATTGGGCGTGCAAAATTATTCAGCCCCTTTACTTTCAGTGCAGCAAACTCTCTCCAGAAGTTCAGTGAGGATCTCTGAATGATCCAATGTTGACCTAAATGACTAATGATGATAAATACAATCCACCTGTGTGTAATCAAGTCTCCGTATAAATGCACCTGCACTGTGATAGTCTCAGAGGTCTGTTAAAAGCGCAGAGAGCATCATGAAGAACAAGGAACACACCAGGCAGGTCCGAGATACTGTTGTGAAGAAGTTTAAAGCCGGATTTGGATACAAAAAGATTTCCCAAGCTTTAATCATCCCAAGGAGCACTGTGCAAGCGATAATATTGAAATGGAAGGAGTATCGGACCACTGCAAATCTACCAAGACCTGGCCGTCCCTCTAAACTTTCAGCTCATACAAGGAGAAGACTGATCAGAGATGCAGCCAAGAGGCCCATGATCACTCTGGATGAACTGCAGAGATCTACAGCTGAGGTGGGAGACTCTGTCCATAGGACAACAATCAGTTGTATATTGCACAAATCTGGCCTTTATGGAAGAGTGGCAAGAAGAAAGCCATTTCTTAAAGATATCCATAAAAAGTGTTGTTTAAAGTTTGCCACAAGCCACCTGGGAGACACACCAAACATGTGGAAGAAGGTGCTCTGGTCAGATGAAACCAAAATTGAACTTTTTGGCAACAATGCAAAACGTTATGTTTGGCGTAAAAGCAACACAGCTCATCACCCATCCCCACTGTCAAACATGGTGGTGGCAGCATCATGGTTTGGGCCTGCTTTTCTTCAGCAGGGACAGGGAAGATGGTTAAAATTGATGGGAAGATGGATGGAGCCAAATACAGGACCATTCTGGAAGAAAACCTGATGGAGTCTGCGAAAGACCTGAGACTGGGACGGAGATTTGTCTTCCAACAAGACAATGATCCAAAACATAAAGCAAAATCTACAATGGAATGGTTCAAAAATAAACATATCCAGGTGTTAGAATGGCCAAGTCAAAGTCCAGACCTGAATCCAATCAAGAATCTGTGGAAAGAACTGAAAACTGCTGTTCACAAATGCTCTCCATCCAACCTCACTGAGCTCGAGCTGTTTTGCAAGGAGGAATGGGAAAAAATTTCAGTCTCTCGATGTGCAAAACTGATAGAGACATACCCCAAGCGACTTACAGCTGTAATCGCAGCAAAAGGTGGCGCTACAAAGTATTAACTTAGGGGGCTGAATAATTTTGCACGCCCAATTTTTCAGTTTTTGATTTGTTAAAAAAGTTTTAAATATCCAATAAATGTCGTTCCACTTCATGATTGTGTCCCACTTGTTGTTGATTCTTCACCAAAAAATTCAGTTTTATGTCTTTATGTTTGAATCCTGAAATTTGGCAAAAGGTCACAAAGTTCAAGGGGGCCGAATACTTTCGCAAGGCACTGTATAAGGATTGGGGTAACTATTGGCTGGAGGGAGTTTCCATCATTATCAAATCCAATCGCACACTCAGCCAGACTCAGTGTAACTTCACAAGACGATGAGCCTGAGGAAGGCACGGCACAGATGGGCTAATCTTCTTCACATAGGGGTGAATCATGTCTTTCACTTAAGTCACATTTTCTCTTAGTCATTCATTGACGTCAATGGGAGACTCGTTTAAATGTATTCTCAGGTTGAAGTTAGGATGCCTGACGATTTGTAGTCATTCATCATGTGCTGAGCTTGGCAAGAACCGATTCTCTCCAACATGCTATCAAACTTGCGCTCGCACACACACACACACCCTCTGAACCACAAACCTCTTATCCCTAACCTTTGGCCCATCATCTGTCACTTTTGACCCTTCACCTGTCACCCACACTCAGGCTTTTGCTTTTGGTTATAACCGGGATAGATGGCTCTATTTAGTCAATAGGGACAACAAAAGATTGCCCTTGCACTGGGAGAAAACAATTGTCTGGTTGATTGTTCATGTGTTTCACTCACTTAATGCTCACATTACTGACTAAATGAAACCAGGCCATTCTCACAGCACAAAAACACAGGATGTGTCCCAAATGGTACCCTATTCCCTATGTGGTGCTCTACCTCTGACCAGGGCCCATAGTGCACTACCTCTGACCAGGGCCCATAGTGCACTACCTCTGACCAGGGCCCATAGTGCTCTACCTCTGACCAGGGCCCATAGTGCTCTACCTCTGACCAGGGCCCATAGTGCTCTACCTCTGACCAGGGCCCATAGTGCTCTACCTCTAAGCAGGGCCCATAGTGCTCTACCTCTGACCAGGGCCCATAGTGCACTACCTCTGACCAGGGCCCATAGAGCTGTACCTCTGACCAGGGCCCATAGTGCTCTACCTCTGACCAGTAGTATTGTGTAGTACAGGGCCTTGTGGTGGTGGTGTCCTCCTGTAGTATTGTGTAGTACAGGGCCTTGTGGTTGTGGTGTCCTCCTGTAGTATTGTGTAGTACAGAGCTTTGTGGTTGTGGTGTCCTCCTGTAGTATTGTGTAGTACATGGCTTTGTGGTTGTGGTGTCCTCCTGTATTATTGTGTAGTACAGGGCCTTGTGGTTGTGGTGTCCTCCTGTAGTATTGTGTAGTACAGGGCCTTGTGGTTGTGGTGTCCTCCTGTAGTATTGTGTAGTACAGGGCCTTGTGGTTGTGGTGTCCTCCTGTAGTAATGTGTAGTACAGGGCCTTGTGGTGTCCTCCTGTAGTAATGTGTAGTACAGGGCCTTGTGGTTGTGGTGTCCTCCTGAAGTATTGTGTAGTACAGGGCCTTGTGGTTTCCTGCTCTGTTGATAGGAGTCTAGGAGTCTCCTTAGGCTCCTCACTGACAGGATTGTGACATGTACAGTATGGAACACACTGCAGACATAGATACTCTGTACACACACACTCGTATACAGAGGTACAGCAATCCTGCGGACGCTCTCACACACACACGCACACACACACACGCTCACACACACACGCACACACACACACGCACACGCTCACACACACGCTCACACACACGCACACACACACACACACACACACACACACACACACACACACACACAGCTCTTCAAGGGTTCGGCTGCGTAATGAGTTTCAGTTGATTTCTCAACAGTGACCGCATCCGTTGATGTATTGTTTACCCTTAAGGCTAACCACACACACACACACACACACACACACACACACACACACACACACACACACACACACACACACACACACACACACACACAGTGCTTGAGGGTTGATTACACAAGTATATCTCTGTGAAATACTACAGACCGCTGCCGTATTTACTGTTCATGGGGCAACAATCACTCCCAAATATTTCTGATATCAGGAAAAACATTTTAGTGCTGCTCTAAGACAAGAGAGATATTGACTAAATAATCACTTCCTCAAACACTGGTGCCATGAGTTGACATCAGCTAACCCCACAGCTATGTAGACACACACACAGGAACGTGCACGCAAACATGGACACAGAACATACACACACAGGAACGTGCTCAAATACTCTGCTGTGTGACTCTGCTGAAATGCAATTTAAAGCATGTTTGAGATTAAATTGACCCTGAATAATGTTTCCCCCAGCCTTACATTCACATATGGGCCCTAGCAGGAAGTCAGCTCCAGGAAAGATGGTCAACTCTGAGCAGGTGTGTCCCAAATGGCACTCTCTTCCCTATGTAGTGCACTACTTTTGACTGGCTTCCTGTCCAAATGAGTGCATTAAATAGGGAAGGGGGTGCCATTTGAGACACAGATTTGTGTTCATGATATGAAGAGGAAGCTAATAAGGACTTAGGAATGTTGCTATGGTGACTATAGCTTCTGCCCTATAGCAGAATGCAATACATAGAATCCTTTGTTGGACGTGTATGTTGGACGTGTGTGTTGACGTCCAGGAGGTAGAGTTGAGGTTGGGATCAGGGAGGTAGCTGTAGTAATGTATGGTGCATGGTAGAGTTGGGATCAGGGAGGAAGCTGTAGTAATGTATGGTAGAGGTAGAGTTGGGATCAGGGAGGTAGCTGTAGTAATGTATGGTGCAGGTAGAGTTGAGGTTGGGATCAGGGAGGAAGCTGTAGTAATGTATGGTGCAGGTAGAGTTGAGGTTGGGATCAGGGAGGTAGCTGTAGTAATGTATGGTGCAGGTAGAGTTGAGGTTGGGATCAGGGAGGAAGCTGTAGTAATGTATGGTGCAGGTAGAGTTGAGGTTGGGATCAGGGAGGTAGCTGTAGTAATGTATGGTGCATGTGTTGACGTCCAGGAGGTAGAGTTGAGGTTGGGATCAGGGAGGTAGCTGTAGTAATGTATGGTGCAGGTAGAGTTGAGGTTGGGATCTGGGAGGTAGCTGTAGTAATGTATGGTAGGTAGAGTTGAGTTGGGATCAGGGAGGTAGCTGTAGTAATGTATGGTGCAGGTAGAGTTGAGGTTGGGATCAGGGAGGTAGCTGTAGTAATGTATGGTGCAGGTAGAGTTGAGGTTGGGATCAGGGAGGTAGCTGTAGTAATGTATGGTAGAGGTTGAGTTGGGATCAGGGAGGTAGCTGTAGTAATGTATGGTGCAGGTAGAGTTGAGGTTGGGATCAGGGAGGTAGCTGTAGTAATGTATGGTGTAGGTAGAGTTGAGGTTGGGATCAGGGAGGTAGCTGTAGTAATGTATGGTGTAGGTAGAGTTGAGGTTGGGATCAGGGAGGTAGCTGTAGTAATGTATGGTAGAGGTAGAGTTGGGATCAGGGAGGTAGCTGTAGTAATGTATGGTGCAGGTAGAGTTGAGGTTGGGATCAGGGAGGTAGCTGTAGTAATGTATGGTGCATGTGTTGACGTCCAGGAGGTAGAGTTGAGGTTGGGATCAGGGAGGTAGCTGTAGTAATGTATGGTGTAGGTAGAGTTGAGGTTGGGATCAGGGAGGTAGCTGTAGTAATGTATGGTGCAGGTAGAGTTGAGGTTGGGATCAGGGAGGTAGCTGTAGTAATGTATGGTGTAGGTAGAGTTGAGGTTGGGATCAGGGAGGTAGCATGTTAAAAACATTTAATGAGCAAGCCTTCCTTCTTTTTGGATATTTTCACTGGTATTGTTAACAAACACGCCCACATAAAGAAAATGAGAATTAAAAACAGGTTCGGCCCCTGGTTCGACCGTGATCTGGAGTTATTCCACCACAAGAATTGAATTTGGCGAAAGGCTCTGCACACACATACTCATGCTGACTGGTTCTTGTTCAGGCAAATGAGAAATAAGTGCACTCAGGCTATCCGGAAGACCAAAGTTAGTTACTTTAAGGAGCAGTTCTCTCTCTGTGGGTCTAATCCCAAGAGGTTGTCGAAAACAGTTAAAGACCTGGAGAATAAACCCTCCTCCTCCTCACAGATGCCCATGTCCCTTAATGTTGATGATGTGGTTGTTACTGATAAGAAGCACATGGCTGAACTCTTTAATCACCACTTCATTAAGTCAGGATTCCTATTTAACTCAGCCATGCCTCCTTGCCTGTCCAACATTCCCTCATCTCCTACCCTTTCTAATGCGACTATCCCCGATTCTTCTCCCTCTTTTCCCCTGCCCTGCTACAACGTTTCTCCCTGCAGTCAGTCACTGAGTCTGAGGTGCTAAGGGAGCTCCTTAAACTTGACCTCCAAAAAACATCTGGGTCAGATGGTTTAGATCCTTTCTTCTTTAAGGTTGCAGCCCCTATCTTCGCCAAGCCTATCTCTGACCTTTTAACCTGTCTCTCCTCTCGGGGGAGGTTCCCAGTGCTTGGAAGGCAGCCACGGTGTGTCCTTTATTTAAAGGGGAGATCAAGCTGATCCTAACTGTTCTAGGTCAATTTCTATTTTGCCCTGTTTATCAAAAGTGTTGGAAACTGACTGGCTTCATTGATGTCTATAGTGTTCTCTCTGGTATGCATTCAGGTTTCCACTCAGGTTATGGATGTGTCACTGCATCCTTGAAGGTCATAAATTATGTCTCTGAGGGGTCTTTGGCCTGGTTTGCTAACTACCTCTCTCAAAGAGTGCAGTGTATAAAGTCAGAACATCTGCTGTCTCAGCCACTGCCTGTCACCAAGGGAGTTTATTTAACCTTTATTTAAAGAGGAGCGACCCAGGGATGTGTGTGCTTTGGGGACCTTTAACAGAATGTGACTGGCAGAACACAAGGGAGTACCCCAAGGCTTGATCCTAGGCCCCACGCTCTTCTCAATTTACATCAACAATATAGTTCAGGCAGTAAGAAGCTCTCTCATCCATTTATATGCAGATGATACAGTCTTATACTCAGCTGGCCCCTCCCCGGATTTTGTGTAAAAATGCTCTACAACAAAGCTTTCTTAGTGTCCAACAAGCTTTCTCTGCCCTTAACCTTGTTCTGAACACCTCCAAAACAAAGGTCATGTGGTTTGGTAAAAAGAATGCCCCTCTTCCCACAGGTGTTATTACTACCTCTGAGGGTTTAGTGCTTTAGGTAGTCACCTCATACAAGTACTTGGGAGTATGGCTAGACAGAACACTGTCCTTCTCTCAGCACATATCAAAGCTGCAGGATAAGGTCAAATCTAGACTTGGTTTCCTCTATCGTAATCGCTCCTCTTTCACCTCAGCTGCCAAACTAACCCTGATTCAGATGACCATCCTATCCATGCTAGATTACGGAGACATAATTTATAGATTGGCAGATAAGGGTGCTCTCGAGCGGCTAGATGTTCTTTACCATTCGGCCATCAGATTTGCCACCAATGCTCCTTATAGGACACATCACTGCAATCTATACTCCTCTGTAAACTGGTCATCTCTATGTACCCGTCACAAGACCCACTGGTTGATGCTTATTTATAAAACCCTCTTAGGCCTCACTCCCGCTATCTGAGATATCTACTGCAGCCCTCATCCTCCACATACAACACCCGTTCTGCAAGTCACATAATATTATGTTAAAGGTCCCCAAAGCACACACATCCCTGGGTCGCTCGTCTTTTCAGTTCGCTGCAGCTAGCGACTGGAACGAGCTGCAACAAACACTCAAACTGGACAGTTTTATCTCCATCTCTTCATTCAAAGATACAATCATGGATACTTTTACTGACAGTTGTGGCTGCTTTGTGTGATGAATTGTTGTCTCTACCTTCTTGCCCTTTGTGCTGTTGTCTGTGCCCTAAAATGTTTGTACTATGTTTTGTGCTGCTACCATGTTGTACTACTACCATGTTGCTGCCATGTTGTGTTGCTACCATGTTGTTGTCATGTTGTGTTGCTTCCATGCTGTGTTGTCATGTGTTGCTGCCGTGCAATTTTGTTGTCTTTAGGTCTCTCTTTATGTAGTGTTGTGGTGTCGTGATGTGTGTTTTGTGCTATGTTTTTATTTGTAATCCCAGCCCCCTTCAACACAGGAGGCCTTTTGCCTTTTGGTAGGCCGTCATTGTTGATAAGAATTTGTTCTTAACTGACATGCCTAATGTAGTTAAATAAAAAATACATGCTGAAAGATGGTGATTACATTATTGATGGATAGTGAGGCTTTGTGTGTACTGTATGGGGTATACATAGTATCATGTACTCTATGAGGTATGCATAGTATCATGTACTCTATGAGGTATACATAGTATCATGTACTCTATGAGGTATACATAGTATCATGTACTCTATGAGGTATGCATAGTATCATGTACTCTATGAGGTATGCATAGTATAATGTACTCTATGAGGTATGCATAGTATAATGTACTCTATGAGGTATACATAGTATCATGTACTGTATGGTGTTTTTGTGTTATATTGGTTGTTTCTGTAGAAGAACCAGCTGGAGTGTGTTTATAATGTTTGTGTGTGTGATATGCATAACATAATACTGTGTGTGTGTGTGTGTGTGTGTGTGAAGGTTGTTCCTAGATAAGGCCCAGTTGGAGTGTCGTGAGGAGGAGAGTGATATCCTGGGCCAGGGGGGCAGTGGAACTATCATCTATAGAGCCTGTTACCGTGGCCAACCAGTCGCCATCAAACGCTTTCACTTCAAGAAGTGCCGACAGCAGACCATCAGCAGTGGTACAGGTAACACACAAACACACATTCCCTTGGAGTCACACACACGTGTAAACAGTGAACACACACACAGGTATATTTGCATACCATTTTTACAATAGAAAATAAAGAAACTTGCAGGTAGGTGGACATTGTAGAAAGGTCCAGTTCTTCTATGATCTAAGATGCACTTCATATGTATGTGGACAGCGGCTCGTCAAACATCTCATTCTAAAATCATGGGTATTAATATGGAGTTGGTCTCCCCTGTTCTGCTCTAACACCACTCTTCTAGGAAGGCTGTTCACTAGATATTGGAACATTGCTGCAGGGACATGCTTCCATTCAGACACGAGCATTAGTGAGGTCAGGCGCTGATGTTGCGTGATTAGGCCTGGCTTGAAGTCGGCGTTCCAATTCATTCCACAGGTGTTCGATGGGGTTGAGGACAGGGTCATGCTGGAACAGGAAATGGCCTTCCCCAGACTGTTGCCACAAAGTTGGAAGTACAGAATCATCTAGATTAGAATGTCATTGTTATGCTGTAGCGTTATGATTTCCCTTCACTGGAACTAAGGGGCCCAAACCATGAAAAACAGGCACTATGCATTCTCCTGGCATCTGCCAAACCCATATTCGTCCATCAGATTGTCAGATGGCAAAGCGTGATTCATCCCTCCAGAGAACGTGTTTCCACTGCTCCAGGGTCCAATGGCGGGAGCTTTACTCCTCTCCAGCCAATGTTTGGCATTGTGCGTGGTGATCTTAGGTTTGTGTGCGGCCGCTCGGCCATGGAAACCCATTTCATGAAGCTCCCGACGAACAGTTATTGTGCTGATGTTGCTTCCAGAGGCAGTTTGGTACTCGGTAGTGAGTGTTGAACCGAGGACAGGCGATTTGTACTTCCTACGCGCTTCAGCACTCGGCGGTCCTGTTCTGTGAGCTTGTGTTCTACCACTTCACGCCTGAACCATTGTTGCTCATAGATGTTTCCATTTCACAACAACAGCACTTACAGTTGACCAGGGCAACTCTAACAGGGCAGAAATTTGATCAACTGGCTTTTGGAAAGATGGCATCCTATGACGGTGCCACGTTGAAAGTCACTGAACTTATCAGTACAGGCCATTCTACTGCCAATGTTTGTCTAAGGTGATTGCACGGCTGTGTGCTCGATTTTATACACCGGTCAGCAATGGGTGTGAAGATGTGTGTGTGTGGATATCCTTGAGTTATCATCTCTCTTTACGGGCCTTGTTCATGGAACGATATTGCAGCTCTTAATCCTGATATCTATTTTCTCATCCTGACACTGTTCTCTTCCCTCTCTCTTCTCTTCTCCCCGCTCTCTTCTCCCCTCTCTCTCCTCCCCTCTCTCTCCTCCCTCTCTCTCCTCCCCTCTCTCTCCTCCCCTCTCTCTCCTCCCCTCTCTCTTCTCCCCTCTCTCTTCTCCCCTCTCTCTTCTCCCCTCTCTCTTCTCCCGGCTCTCACCTCCCCCTCTCACCTCCCCCCTCCTCCCCCTCTCTCCCTCCCCTTCCTCCTCCCCTCTCTCTCCTCCCCTCTCTCTTCTCCCCTCTCTCTTCTCCCCTCTCTCTTCTCCCCTCTCTCTTCTCCCCGCTCTCACCTCCCCTCTCACCTCCCCTCCCTCCTCCCCTCTCTCTTCTCCCCGCTTTTACCTCCCCTCTCTCCTCCCCTCTCTTCTCCCCTATCTCTTCCCCTCTTTTTACACCTTCCTGCTCTCTCTCTTCCATCACCTCTCCATCTTCTGTCTCCTCTCTTTGTTTCCTTCTGTCTTCTCTGTATCCCTGACAGTGATAAAAGCTTTCTCTCTGCAGGCTCTGAGGATTCCTCATGATCTTCTCTTCCCATCTGTTCATCCCTCTCATCCCCTGTCCTTTTCTCTTCCCATCTCATTTCTGCTCCTGTCTTTTCTATCTCCCCAGGCTGTGATAAGGACTGTCTTGTGTGTCCCAAATGACTCCCTATTCAGAGCCCTATGGGCCCTGGTCTGACCTAGTGCACTGTAAAGGTACTAGGGTTCCATTTGGGACACCCCTCTCTCTTCAGGATAAGAGAGCATCATCATCATCGATCACCCTGGTGCTGCTCTCCTCCCTCCTCTCCTCACTCTACTCCTCACTCCTCCCTCCTCTCCTCCCTTCTTTCCTCCATCCTATCCTCCCTTCTTTCCTCAAACCTATCCTCCCTCCCTCCTCTCCTCAATCCTCTCCTCCCTCCTCTCCCCCCTCCCCTCCTCCCTCCTCTCCTCCCTCACCTCCTGCCTCCTCTCCTCACTCTTCTCCTCCCTCCCCTCCTCCCTCCTCCTCCTCCCTCCTGTCCTCCCTCCTCTCCTGCCTCCTGTCCTCCCTCCTCTCCTGCCTCCTCCCTCCTCTCCTCCCTCCCCTCCTGCCTCCTCCCTCCTCTCCTGCATCCTCCCATCTCTCCTCCCTCCACCCCTCCTCTCCTCCCTCCCCTCCTGCCTCCCCTCCTCCCTCCCTTCCTGCCTCCTCCCTCCTCCCTCCTCTCTCCTCTCCTGCCTCCTCCCTCCCTCCTCTCCTGCCTCCTCCCTCCCCTCCTGCCTCTTCTCCTCACTCCTCTCATCCCTTTTCTCCTGTCTCCTTTCGTTCCTCTCTGCCTTGTCCATAGCAGAGGCTGAATCATCTCTTTCTCTCTCTTCTACCTCATCTTTTCTTTCCCCTTCTCTTGTCTTCTTGTCCCTTAGACGGCCTTTTCTCTCACATTCCTGTATCTTGTACTTGTACTGACCTTATCATGCTTCTTGTCTACCCTCATTGGCCCTGCTGTATCAATATACCATGGATTTAAGGTTTTTATGACTTTTTTTGTGCTTATGAAAAGCGCATACAAACTTTAACAAGGATTTGATTGTCTGCTCAAGCTACTGAACGTTTATTAAATACTGAAATTATTGAAAATAATTGCCCACCAGAAGATTTCTGTAATATGAAAACATTTTGCTGCTCACGATTGACACAATGGGACTCATTTATCAGAATATTCGGATTGCTTGGGTTGTGTGGACATGTTATCTGAACTGTGACGTTACACAAACGCCTCGGCCACACCTTGGCAACACTTGAAAGGTTGCAGACTTTCTCTGTTAGGAAAACAGCAATTGATCAACCACGTCTGGCAACACTGAGAACGCTTACACTTCTTCTGTTAGGAAAATCATTTTGCTTATCACTTGTTGCCAAATAACAGTAACCCAATGTATTGTATCGTCCTCCCAGCGGGTTGCAGCTCCAGCTCTCGTCTGTCTCCATGCATAGGGGGAATTGTGTTGAGTTCATAGCCAATGGACATCTGTGATCGGGTTGCATCACCAGGGACTCCTAACTGTTACTCACAACATCCTGCTCCATGGAATAAGAAAATGCTGACTCCTCATTTCTGTGTTCGGCCAGTCAGCACATTTTGTTTGTAAAATGTCAGTCCATTTACGTGTGTGTGTGTGTGTGTGTGTGTGTGTGTGTGTGTGTGTGTGTGTGTGTGTGTGTGTGTGATAAAATCGATGTGATCGAGACCAAATGGTTTAATGTCCCAGGGACAGGAGATGCTCAATAATCACTTTTATTTCTCTATTGTTTACAATTGAATTACGTTCTGGTTGTATCAGTCGAGCGGTCAAATTCAATCAACAGCCCCTCATTTTCTTCTTCTACTCATGTGTATTGGTGGTTTGTAATCAAACTGAACAGGTGCACACCGCCACCTACTGTGCTGGACTGTGTATAGTCTGAGCAGGTATAAAGCCAGGGTTGTCACCTACAGTGCTGGACTGTGTATAATCTGAGCAGGTATGAAGCCAGGGTTGTCACCTACAGTGTTGGACTGTGTATAGTCTGAGCAGGTATAAAGCCAGGGTTGTCACCTACAGTGCTGGACTGTGTATAGTCTGAGCAGGTATAAAGCCAGAGTTGTCACCTACAGTGCTGGACTGTGTATAGTCTGAGCAGGTATAAAGCCAGGGTTGTCACCTACAGTGCTGGACTGTGTATAGTCTGAGCAGGTATAAAGCCAGGGTTGTCACCTACAGTGTTGGACTGTGTATAGTCTGAGCAGGTATAAAGCCAGGGTTGTCACCTACAGTGTTGGACTGTGTATAGTCTGAGCAGGTATAAAGCCAGGGTTGTCACCTACAGTGCTGGACTGTGTATAGTCTGAGCAGGTATAAAGCCAGGGTTGTCACCTACAGTGCTGGACTGTGTATAGTCTGAGCAGGTATAAAGCCAGGGTTGTCACCTACAGTGCTGGACTGTGTATAGTCTGAGCAGGTATAAAGCCAGGGTTGTCACCTACAGTGTTGGACTGTGTATAGTCTGAGCAGGTATAAAGCCAGGGTTGTCACCTACAGTGTTGGACTGTGTATAGTCTGAGCAGGTATAAAGCCAGGGTTGTCACCTACAGTGCTGGACTGTGTATAGTCTGAGCAGGTATAAAGCCAGGGTTGTCACCTACAGTGCTGGACTGTGTATAGTCTGAGCAGGTATAAAGCCAGGGTTGTCACCTACAGTGCTGGACTGTGTATAGTCTGAGCAGGTATAAAGCCAGGGTTGTCACCTACAGTGCTGGACTGTGTATAGTCTGAGCAGGTATAAAGCCAGGGTTGTCACCTACAGTTCTGGACTGTGTATAGTCTGAGCAGGTATAAAGCCAGGGTTGTCACCTACAGTGCTGGACTGTGTATAGTCTGAGCAGGTATAAAGCCAGGGTTGTCACCTACAGTGCTGGACTGTGTATAGTCTGAGCAGGTATAAAGCCAGGGTTGTCACCTACAGTTCTGGACTGTGTATAGTCTGAGCAGGTATAAAGCCAGGGTTGTCACCTACAGTGCTGGACTGTGTATAGTCTGAGCAGGTATAAAGCCAGGGTTGTCACCTACAGTGCTGGACTGTGTATAGTCTGAGCAGGTATAAAGCCAGGGTTGTCACCTACAGTGCTGGACTGTGTATAGTCTGAGCAGGTATAAAGCCAGGGTTGTCACCTACAGTGCTGGACTGTGTATAGTCTGAGCAGGTATAAAGCCAGGGTTGTCACCTACAGTGCTGGACTGTGTATAGTCTGAGCAGGTATAAAGCCAGGGTTGTCACCTACAGTTCTGGACTGTGTATAGTCTGAGCAGGTATAAAGCCAGGGTTGTCACCTACAGTGCTGAACTGTGTATAGTCTGAGCAGGTATAAAGCCAGAGTTGTCACCTACAGTGTTGGACTGTGTATAGTCCGAGCAGGTATAAAGCCAGGGTTGTCACCTACAGTTCTGGACTGTGTATAGTCTGAGCAGGTATAAAGCCAGGGTTGTCACCTACAGTGCTGGACTGTGTATAGTCTGAGCAGGTATAAAGCCAGGGTTGTCACCTACAGTGCTGGACTGTGTATAGTCTGAGCAGGTATAAAGCCAGGGTTGTCACCTACAGTGCTGGACTGTGTATAGTCTGAGCAGGTATAAAGCCAGGGTTGTCACCTACAGTGCTGGACTGTGTATAGTCTGAGCAGGTATAAAGCCAGGGTTGTCACCTACAGTGCTGGACTGTGTATAGTCTGAGCAGGTATAAAGCCAGGGTTGTCACCTACAGTGTTGGACTGTGTATAGTCTGAGCAGGTATAAGCCAGGGTTGTCACCTACAGTGCTGGACTGTGTATAGTCTGAGCAGGTATAAAGCCAGGGTTGTCACCTACAGTGCTGGACTGTGTATAGTCTGAGCAGGTATAAAGCCAGGGTTGTCACCTACAGTGCTGGACTGTGTATAGTCTGAGCAGGTATAAAGCCAGGGTTGTCACCTACAGTGTTGGACTGTGTATAGTCTGAGCAGGTATAAAGCCAGGGTTGTCACCTACAGTGTTGGACTGTGTATAGTCTGAGCAGGTATAAAGCCAGGGTTGTCACCTACAGTGTTGGACTGTGTATAGTCTGAGCAGGTATAAAGCCAGGGTTGTCACCTACTGTGCTGGACTGTGTATAGTCTGAGCAGGTATAAAGCCAGGGTTGTCACCTACAGTGCTGGACTGTGTATAGTCTGAGCAGGTATAAAGCCAGGGTTGTCACCTACAGTGTTGGACTGTGTATAGTCTGAGCAGGTATAAAGCCAGGGTTGTCACCTACAGTGCTGGACTGTTTGCTCAGGTCAGGAGTAGCCTATAATTAATTGGCTGATCCCTCCTGCAGACCAGGATAGAATTCTGCAATCCAGTTGACTACTTTAAAATGGTGAAACCCAAGGGTTCACTCAAAGGGTTCACTCATAAAGGCTAGACGAGGGGCTCACTCATAAAGGCCTCCTAAAGGCTAGACGAGAGGTTCACTCATATAAAGGCCAGACGAGGGGTTCACTCATAAAGGCCAGACGAGGGGTTCACTCATAAAGGCCAGACGAGGGGTTCACTCAT
Organism: Oncorhynchus masou masou; assembly: GCF_036934945.1. Taxonomy (NCBI): domain Eukaryota; kingdom Metazoa; phylum Chordata; class Actinopteri; order Salmoniformes; family Salmonidae; genus Oncorhynchus; species Oncorhynchus masou. The sequence continues at coordinate 13,275,426 of NC_088213.1, read as the reverse complement.
AAAGGCCAGACGAGGGGTTCACTTATAAAGGCCAGACGAGGGGTTCACTCATAAAGGCCTCCTACAGGCTAGACGAGGGGCTCACTCATAAAGGCCAGACGAGGGGTTCACTCATAAAGGCCAGACGAGGGGTTCACTCATAAAGGTCTCCTAAAGGCCAGACGAGGGGTTCACTCATAAAGGCTAGACGAGGGGTTCACTCATAAAGGTCTCCTAAAGGCCAGACGAGGGGTTCACTCATAAAGGCCTCCTACAGGCTAGACGAGGGGTTCACTCATAAAGGCCTCCTACAGGCTAGACGAGGGGTTCACTCATAAAGTTCTCCTAAAGGCCAGACGAGGGGTTCACTCATAAAGGTCTCCTAAAGGCCAGACGAGGGGTTCACTCATAAAGGCCTCCTACAGGCTAGACGAGGGGTTCACTCATAAAGGCCTCCTAAAGGCTAGACGAGGGGTTCACTCATAAAGGTCTCCTAAAGGCCAGACGAGGGGTTCACTCATAAAGGTCTCCTAAAGGCCAGACGAGGGGTTCACTCATAAAGGCCTCCTAAAGGCCAGACGAGGGGTTCACTCATAAAGGTCTCCTAAAGGCCAGACGAGGGGTTCACTCATAAAGGCCTCCTAAAGGTCAGACGAGGGGTTCACTCATAAAGGCTTCCTACAGGCTAGACGAGGGGTTCACTCATAAAGGCCTCCTAAAGGCTAGACGAGGGGTTCACTCATAAAGGCCTCCTACAGGCCAGACGAGGGGTTCACTCATAAAGGTCTCCTAAAGGCTAGACGAGGGGTTCACTCATAAAGGCTAGACGAGGGGTTCACTCATAAAGGCCTCCTACAGGCCAGACGAGGGGTTCACTCATAAAGGCCTCCTAAAGGCCAGACGAGGGGTTCACTCATAAAGGCCTCCTACAGGCCAGACGAGGGGTTCACTCATAAAGGCTAGACGAGGGGTTCACTCATAAAGGCCTCCTAAAGGCTAGACGAGGGGTTCACTCATAAAGACCTCCTAAAGGACAGACGAGGGGTTCACTCATAAAGGTCTCCTAAAGGCCAGACGAGGGGTTCACTCATAAAGGTCTCCTAAAGGCTAGACGAGGGGTTCACTCATAAAGGTCTCCTAAAGGCCAGACGAGGGGTTCACTCATAAAGGTCTCCTAAAGGCCAGACGAGGGGTTCACTCATAAAGGCTAGACGAGGGGTTCACTCATAAAGGTCAGACGAGGGGTTCACTCATAAAGGCTTCCTACAGGCTAGACGAGGGGTTCACTCATAAAGGCCTCCTAAAGGCCAGACGAGGGGTTCACTCATAAAGGTCTCCTAAAGGCCAGACGAGGGGTTCACTCATAAAGGTCTCCTAAAGGCTAGACGAGGGGTTCACTCATAAAGGCCTCCTAAAGGCCAGACGAGGGGTTCACTCATAAAGGCTAGACGAGGGGTTCACTCATAAAGGCCTCCTACAGGCCAGACGAGAGGTTCACTCATTTAAAGGCCAGACGAGAGGTTCACTCATAAAGGCCTCCTAAAGGCTAGACGAGGGGTTCACTCATAAAGGCCTCCTAAAGGCTAGACGAGGGGTTCACTCATAAAGGCCTCCTAAAGGCTAGACGAGGGGTTCACTCATAAAGGCCTCCTAAAGGCTAGACGAGGGGTTCACTCATAAAGGCCTCCTAAAGGCCAGACGAGGGGTTCACTCATAAAGGCCTCCTAAAGGCTAGACGAGGGGTTCACTCATAAAGGCCTCCTAAAGGCTAGACGAGGGGTTCACTCATAAAGGCCTCCTAAAGGCCAGACGAGGGGTTCACTCATAAAGGCCTCCTAAAGGCTAGACGAGGGGTTCACTCATAAAGGCCTCCTAAAGGCTAGACGAGGGGTTCACTCATAAAGGCCTCCTAAAGGCCAGACGAGGGGTTCACTCATAAAGGCCTCCTAAAGGCTAGACGAGGGGTTCACTCATAAAGGCCTCCTAAAGGCTAGACGAGGGGTTCACTCATAAAGGCCAGACGAGGGGTTCACTCATAAAGGTCTCCTAAAGGCTAGACGAGGGTTTCAGTCATAAAGGCCTCCTAAAGGCTAGACGAGGGGTTCACTCATAAAGGCCTCCTAAAGGCTAGACGAGGGGTTCACTCATAAAGGCCTCCTAAAGGCCAGGGGGTTCACTCATAAAGGTCTCCTAAAGGCTAGACGAGGGGTTCAGTCATAAAGGCCTCCTAAAGGCTAGACGAGGGGTTCACTCATAAAGGCTAGACGAGGGGTTCACTCATAAAGGCCTCCTAAAGGCCAGACGAGGGGTTCACTCATAAAGGCCTCCTAAAGTCTAGACGAGGGGTTCACTCATAAAGGTCTCCTAAAGGCCAGACGAGGGGTTCACTCATAAAGGCCAGACGAGGGGTTCACTCATAAAGGCCAGACGAGGGGTTCAGTCATAAAGGCCAGACGAGAGGTTCACTCAGTAGGGTGATAGATGGTGATGCTATCTGATCCTCAATAATGCTTCTTATAATTGGATTTGTCACAATGTGTTACCCAGCAGCTTAGATCTAAGCCACAAAGTGCCAGCAGATCATACAGCCATTCCCTTGGTAAGAAGAGATCATAAGATATGAGATTTAAGGGGCATCATCTAAAATGAAGCCCCCTTAAGGAAGCAAGGCGAATTGCAACAACGCATCCTGAATTCAAACAACTCTCCCCCGTCCCTCGCAACCTCAGTGGAGACTTGCTTTTGAGTCTCTTACTTTCAGTTCTGTCCACAAGCTTCAAACAGCTGAACATACTATGTATTGTTATTGAAAAGACATTTCGCAGCGGTTTAGATGGTACATAAACTGAAATTAAGCGACCAATGTAAGTTTTTACCAACCAGGAAATGGCAGCCTTTACCAACCAGAGTGCAGCCTTCCAATTTGACAACAAAAGACAGAGCAGCTTTGGTTGAAAAGTAGGAAGTCTGCACCATAAGAATGCAGTTATGTATCAGAATGCATTCATTTGTTTGTATATACATCACTTTGTTTATATTGTGAAACACTTATCATTCCACACTTAAGGCAGACATATTAAGGACATTTTCTAAAATGACATTGCTGAACCTCCACCCATATACACACAACCATGTTGAAATAGCAGCCTATTGAGGTGTGTGTGGGTCTATCCTGTGTTCATACAGGCGTTACAGAGGGGAGATTTGTGCAGTTTAGCACAAACGTGACCGGAGAGTAGAGTACACACTAGTACATCCCATGTCTCCAGAGACCATTATCTACATGTAATTCCAAACAATATTATCCAAACGTTATCCTTTCACCTTCCTCTGATGGAGAGGACGTTGGGCAAACGTTATCCTTTAACCTCTGTCTGATGTGACAGAACAGTGATATACTGCAGGAGTAAAGTCAGCATTACCCTGCTACCACACTGGGAAAATAGACCATCCATCTCCCCAGTCCTCTCTCTCTCTCCTACCACCATCTCTCTCTCTTCCAGCCCTCTCTCTCTCTCTCCTACCACCATCTCTCTCTCTCTCCTACCACCATCTCTCTCTCTTCCAGCCCTCTCTCTCTCTCTCTCTCTCCTACCACCATCTCTCTCTCTTCCAGCCCTCTCTCTCTCTCTCTCTCTCCTACCACCATCTCTCTCGCTTCCAGCCCTCTCTCTCTCTCTCTCTCTCTCTCCTACCACCATCTCTCTCGCTTCCAGCCCTCTCTCTCTCTCTCTCTCCTACCACCATCTCTCTCGCTTCCAGCCCTCTCTCTCTCTCTCTCTCCTACCACCATCTCTCTCGCTTCCAGCCCTCTCTCTCTCTCTCTCTCCTCCTACCACCATCTCTCTCGCTTCCAGCCCTCTCTCTCTCTCTCTCTCTCTCCTACCACCATCTCTCTCGCTTCCAGCCCTCTCTCTCTCTCTCTCTCTCCTACCACCATCTCTCTCGCTCCAGCCCTCTCTCTCTCTCTCTCTCTCTACCACCATCTCTCTCGCTTCCAGCCCTCTCTCTCTCTCTCCTACCACCATCTCTCTCGCTTCCAGCCCTCTCCCTCTCTTTTGTCTCACACTGGGAAAATAGACCATCCATCTCCCCAGTCTCCTCTCTCTCTCTCCTACCACCATCTCTCTCTCTTCCAGCCCTCTCTCTCTCTCTCCTACCACCATCTCTCTCTCTCTCTCTCCTACCACCATCTCTCTCTCCCCAGCTCTCTCTCTCTCTCTCTCCCCTCTCTCTCTCTCTCTCTCTCTCTCTCTCTCTTTTCTCCTTCTCCCGCTCTCTCTTTTATCTCTCTCTCTCTCTTCTCTCTCTCTTTCTCTCTTTTCTCTCTCTCCCCCTCCTCTCTCTCTCTCTCTCTTTTCTCTCTCTCTCTTCTCCCCTCTCTCTCCCCCTCCTCGCTCTCTCTCTCTCTCTCTCTCTCTCTCCCGCTGTCTCTTTTCTCCTTCTCCCTCTCTCTCTTTTATCCCTCTCTCTCTCTGTCCATCGCCACTTTCTGAGGTCAATCCCCAAGGTGATCTGAAATAACCCTGCTGATCTGACTGGACCAAGGGGTCAAACTCTATTGTTCCAGTCTAGTGACTCTAGACCAGGTCGGACATTCTGCACTGTAGTGGTAAAGAGAGTTTATTAGCCTCCAAAGAGCAATTTGCTTTGCAGAAAGTGGTCAAAAGCCATACAGACATCACACTGTATATGTAACAGTATATCTTCCTTTCCTGTCTGCCCCGAGCTGGGCGTGAACCAGGGGTCTGCTATGCTGTTTGTAGGCCGGTGTCGAGCAGGGGTCAACAGGCCCAAAACCGGCCAGCAAACTGATTTAAATCTGTAAAATCACCAGGAATTCAACAAAACAAAAACAAAAATATATATATATATTTAAGCAATCTGTTCACAAGTATTCCCACAAATTAAAAAGAGAAAGAAATATATATATATATATATATTTGGGCTTTAGTTGTGGTCCGTTTGCTGTGTTCAAATTCTTATGATTATGTTCCGTCCTCCCAACCATTCGCTCTGACAAAAATCGTCCTGTTGCTGAATCTAGTTTCCAACCCCTGGTGTGGAGGTTGAGTACAGCGCTGTCGAAACCAGAAACCTAATACTTCTCATTAGCCTTTATGGAAAGAGAGAGGGACCCCGGCACAGCAGGCACCTGTAACCAAAACCATTAACACACACGTGTCAACACACACACACACACACACATGTCAACACATATATATGTGTACACACACGTGTCAACACACACACACATGTCAACACATATATATACACACACACACAAGTGAACACACGTCAACACACGCCAACACATGCACACATGTTAACACATACACACACATCTATCTATTAATGGGCTATCACTTTTTTGGTAAACAGCTGAGGAATGGGTCTGGAGAAATATAACCACTCATGTTATAAGGTACATTCCTCAAGAATCAATGGTTATATTTCATAGATTTTTGTCCCATTAACAAGGCTAGGGGTGTATATCTGCCCCCGGTCACTGGAACCATGGTTTTCATGGGGTTTTGTAAGCTCTGCCCATATCTAGAGCCACACAGAGGGACTATATGAATACTTTTACAAATCAATCTGTCTATTATGATTTTAATTAGCATTTACGTTTCAAAGTGGATCTTCATGTTTTGATGCATGTTTTGACTCCATGTTTGACTCCAGTCACCCAAGTCATAGACTGTTCTCTATGCTACCACACCCAAGTCATAGACTGTTCTCTCTGCTACCACACCCAAGTCATAGACTGTTCTCTCTGCTACCACACCCAAGTCATAGACTGTTCTCTCTGCTACCACACCCAAGTCATAGACTGTTCTCTCTGCTACCACACCCAAGTCATAGACTGTTCTCTCTGCTACCACACCCAAGTCATAGACTGTTCTCTCTGCTACCACACCCAAGTTATAGACTGTTCTCTCTGCTACCACACCCAAGTCATAGACTGTTCTCTCTGCTACCACACCCAAGTCATAGACTGTTCTCTGCTACCACACCCAAGTCATAGACTGTTCTCTCTGCTACCACACCCAAGTCATAGACTGTTCTCTCTGCTACCACACCCAAGTCATAGACTGTTCTCTGCTACCACACCCAAGTCATAGACTGTTCTCTCTGCTACCACACCCAAGTCATAGACTGTTCTCTCTGCTACCACACCCAAGTCATAGACTGTTCTCTCTGCTACCACACCCAAGTCATAGACTGTTCTCTCTGCTACCACACCCAAGTCATAGACTGTTCTCTCTGCTACCACACCCAAGTCATAGACTGTTCTCTCTGCTACCACACCCAAGTCATAGACTGTTCTCTCTGCTACCACACGGCAGGTGGTACCGGAGCGCCAAGTCTAGGACCAAAAGGCTCCTTAACATCTTCTACCCCCAAGCCATAAGACTGCTGAACAGCTCATCAAATGGCTATTTGCATTGCCCCCCCCCCCCTTTTTTTAATGCTGCTGTTACTCACCGTTTATTATCTATACATAGTCACTTTACCCCTACCTACATGTACATATTACCTCAATGACCTCCACTAACTTGTACCCCACACATTGACTCAATACCAGTACCCCCTGTATATAGCCTGCTTATTGTTGTTTTATTGTTGCTCTTGAATTTTTTTCTTTAGTTTATTGAGTAAATATTTTTCTTAAGTCTTATTTTTCTTAAAACTGTATTTTTGGTTAAGGTCTGGTAAGATTTTGGTGCATAATAAAATGTGATTTGATGTGTGACTTATCTTTCCTCTCCTCCCTTCCTGACCCACACACCCCTTCTCCTCTCCTGACCCCCCTTCTCCTCTCCTGACCCCCCTCTCCTCACCCCCCTCCCCTCCTCCTCCTCCCCCACCCCACCCCCTCTCCTCACCCCCTCCCCTCCTCCTCTTCTGACCCCACCCCCCTCTCCTCTCCTGACCCCACCCCCTCCCCTTTCCTCACCCCACCCCCTCTCCTCTCCTCACCTCACCCAACTCCCTCCTCCTCTCCTGGCCCCACCCGACCCCCTCTCCCACCCCCCCCCCCTCCTCTCCTGACCCCACCCCACCCCCCTCTCCTCACCCCCTCCTCCTCTCCTGACCCCACCCCCCACTCCTCACAACCCTCCCGTCCCTCCACCAGACACCATGATGAAGCATTTTCAGTCCATGGACGCGTGCCGGAGCTTCTCAGAGTTCCGCCAGGAGACCAGCATGCTCCACTCCCTACAGCACCCGTGCATCGTGCTGCTGGTGGGAATCAGTATTCACCCGCTCTGCTTCGCCCTGCAGCTGGCTCCCCTGGGCAGCCTCAACATTGTGCTGGAGGACAGACATAAAGGTATGAACAGGTAAAAAGAGAGAGAGACAGACTGACACGCCAGACAGGGAGAGAGACGGCGAGAGAGAGAGATCCACAGCTAGTTAGGTCCCTAATGCTGAGAATCTTCTCTACACAAGTTATGAAAACATTTTAAACTTGCCCTTTTAACTCCACCCCCCTCCCCATCAGGCTCCAGGTACATGCCCCTGGGTCACATGCTCACCTTCAAGGCAGCCTATCAGATTGCAGCGGGGCTGGCCTACCTGCACAGGAAGAACATCATCTTCTGTGACCTCAAGTCAGACAACATCCTGGTGTGGTCCCTGGAGGTAGGTGATTAGAATGAAGGGCAGAATTACAAATCGACCCCGAGCCACTATTCCAGTCCTGGAAAGCCTAAACACTTCAGTTTGTTGTGTTTTTACCTGGTAGTTAAATGCACTCACCTGGTGTCCCAGGTCTGAATCAGTCCCTGATGAGAGGAGAGGATGAAAAGCAGAAGTGTTTTGGCCCACCCAGTGGTAACAATAGTGTTGCATGTTTGTGTGAAGTATAATCCTTCTTGGTCTCATCCTAGGTGTGTGACCCGGTGAATGTCAAGCTGTCAGACTACGGCATCTCGCGCCAGTCCTTCCATGAGGGGGCACTGGGTGTGGAGGGCACGCCGGGCTACCAGGCCCCCGAGATACGCCCAGGCATCGTGTATGATGAGAAGGTAGATGATAAGAAGGTCTATGGTGGCAGGTAACCTAGCGGTTAAGAGCGTTGTGCCAGTGGGGCCTCCCGGGTGGTGCAGTCTAAGGGCCTGCATCGCAGTGCAAGCTGTGCCACCAGAGACTCTGGGTTTGAGCCCAGGCTCTGTCGCAGTAACGTGATTTAGTAACGTGTGTCTGATTTAGTAACGTGTGTCTGATTTAGTAACGTGTGTCTGATTTAGTAACGTGTGTCTGATTTAGTAACGTGTGTCTGATTTAGTAACGTGTGTCTGACTAGTAACGTGTGTCTGACTAGTAACGCGTGTCTGATTTAGTAACGTGTGTCTGATTTAGTAACGTGTGTCTGATTTAGTAACGTGTGTCTGATTTAGTAACGTGTGTCTGATTTAGTAACGTGTGTCTGACTAGTAACGTGTGTCTGACTAGTAACGTGTGTCTGATTTAGTAACGCGTGTCTGATTTAGTAACGCGTGTCTGATTTAGTAACGCGTGTCTGACTAGTAAGGCGTGTCTGACTAGTAAGGCGTGTCTGACTAGTAAGGTCTGATTTAGTAACGTGTCTGACTACTAGTAAGGCGTGTCTGTAACGCTGTCTGACTAAGGCGTGTCTGACTAGTAAGGCGTGTCTGACTGGTAAGGCGTGTCTGACTGGTAAGGCGTGTCTGACTGGTAAGGCGTGTCTGACTGTAGTAAGGCGTGTCTGACTAGTAAGGCGTGTTTGACTAGTAAGGCGTGTCTGACTAGTAAGGCGTGTCTGACTAGTAAGGCGTGTCTGACTGGTAAGGCGTGTCTGACTGGTAAGGCGTGTCTGACTAGTAGGTAAGGCGTGTCTGACTGGTAAGGCGTGTCTGACTGGTAAGGCGTGTCTGACTGGTAAGGCGTGTCTGACTGGTAAGGCGTGTCTGATTAGTAAGGCGTGTCTGACTAGTAAGGCGTGTCTGACTAGTAAGGCGTGTGCTGCTGTAAGTGAAATGTAAGGAGATGTGTGTGTGTGTGTGTGTGTGTGTGTGTGTGTGTGTGTGTGTGTGTGCGCGCGTGTGTTTTACTGTGCAGGATGTCTAGGTACTATATTTTTAAACTATGTGTCCATACAGAAGGTAGAGTGTATCAGTTACCACGTCTATGACTCAGGCATCCATTCCCTCATGCCTGTATGACTGTACTGGACCTACAGTAATGTCCCAGAGACTACCCGTCTGAGGTGAAGTGTTCCCGTAAATGTGGAATATATTCTGTAGTGTACTGGAATTTACTCAACTTGCCCTCTGTGTTGGTTAGGTGGGCAATTAGCTCCTGCTTTTTCTGCTCATTAGCCAATCATCTCTCGTCCTGATATTAATTATCCAATTAAATCTCCCTCTGTGGTTGCTCATCAAGCAATCGACTCCCACTCTGATATGTATTAGTCAACCATGAATTAGCCAACTACGGTATGAAGCCAACCAACCAACTCTGTCTCTGTGTACTTTAATCCTATGGGCTTTTATGTCCTCATTTTAATGAGCCTTTCCAACATGGCTGTCTACCATCTCTGGGCTCCACTCTCTCTCTAGGGGGTCAGGGCTGGCTTAGCAGGGCTTTTAAGTGGTTTGACGCACACACACACACACACACACACTGGTTTGACTATTTTTCTAGGGGGTTAAATCTCCTTTAACCCTCCAACTCAATTGAGCATCCTCTCAAAGGGAAGTGAGAGGTGTCTTTAAACCATCACGTCAATACTCTGACTCTGTTCTGCTGTTAAACCCTCACGTCTATACTCTGACCCTGTTCTGCTGTTCTCAGCCAATCATGTCCCTCCTGCCATACTTTAATCCTTTTTGGTTCCTCTTTGATTTAACTTCAAATGAGGTTTCAGGATGTAGTTATTGTAATGCTGCAAGAAGAGATGGAGAGGAAAGAGAGATTGACCATAATGGAAAGACCGAGAGGGAGAAAGAGAGAGTGATTAAAATGAAAAGACAGACGGAGAGAGGGAGGGAGAAAGAGTGATTAAAATGAAAAGACAGACGGAGAGAGGGAGGGAGAAAGAGTGACTAAAATGGAAAGACAGAGATGGAGAAAGAGAGAGAGAGATGGAGAAAGAGAGAGAGATGGAGAAAGAGCGAGAGAGATGGAGAAAGAGCGAGAGAGATGGAGAAAGAGCGAGAGAGATGGAGAAAGAGCGAGAGAGATGGAGAAAGAGTGAGAGAGAGAGAGATGGCGAGAGTAAAATGGGAAGGACAGAGAGATGGAATACCAGACATTCTGTGTCCTTAACTAATCTATAAACAGGGTATACATAACTAGTGTGTAGTATAATAGTATAATATTCAACAACCCATATTTTCTTTGGCAACATTGGATTTCCCCTTTCATACCAATGATAGAGATTGATGACAGACGAGGCCTTAAAAATGTACCATAGAGAATATACCACGGCCTTACCTGTAGCCTCTCTGACCCTCCGAGGACCACGGCCTTACCTGTAGCCTCTCTGACCCCGAGGACCACGGCCTTACCTGTAGCCTCTCTGACCCCGAGGACCACGGCCTTACCTGTAGCCTCTCTGACCCCGAGGACCACGGCCTTACCTGTAGCCTCTCTGACCCCGAGGACCACGGCCTTACCTGTAGCCTCTCTGACCCCGAGGACCACGGCCTTACCTGTAGCCTCTCTGACCCCGAGGACCACGGCCTTACCTGTAGCCTCTCTGACCCCGAGGACCACGGCCTTACCTGTAGCCTCTCTGACCCCGAGGACCACGGCCTTACCTGTAGCCTCTCTGACCCCGAGGACCACGGCCTTACCTGTAGCCTCTCTGACCCTCCGAGGACCACGGCCTTACCTGTAGCCTCTCTGACCCCGAGGACCACGGCCTTACCTGTAGCCTCTCTGACCCCCAGGACCACGGCCTTACCTGTAGCCTCTCTGACCCCGAGGACCACGGCCTTACCTGTAGCCTCTCTGACCCCGAGGACCACGGCCTTACCTGTAGCCTCTCTGACCCCGAGGACCACGGTCTTACCTGTAGCCTCTCTGACCCCGAGGTCCACTGCCTTACCTGTAGCCTCTCTGACCCCGAGGACCACGGCCTTACCTGTAGCCTCTCTGACCCCGAGGACCACGGCCTTACCTGTAGCCTCTCTGACCCCGAGGACCACGACCTTACCTGTAGCCTCTCTGACCACGGACGTTGAGGATTCTCAGAATAGTTGCCAAGTGATGTCATCGTGGCGAGGAGCCAGGACTACTCCCGTAACGCTAACAGGGCGTGGAAACTCACCACCTGGTGCATTTTGGCCCCATCTGTCTGCGCTGTGTTAAATAAACCCTGGGAAGAAAGCCACAGTGGGCTGTTCATCTCAAGCTCATGGCCATTCATAGAAAGGAATTCAACTTGGACTGTTTCTTGGACTGAAAATATGCTGTTTTGTGTTCCATCACCAAGCTGAATGGCCTTCATAGATAACATTAGAGTCTGACTATTACAATGAGATGACTGGTGTGTGCGTGGGTGCATTTCAATTCAATTGAAGAAGCTTTATTGGCATGGAAACGTACATTGCCAAAGCAATGAAATCAATATAGATATATACACTGACTGTACAAACCATTCAGAACACCTTCCTAATATTGAGTTGCACCCCCTTTTGTGCTCAGACAGCCTCAATTGGTCGGAGCATGAACCACAAGGTGTGGAAAGCATTCCACAGAGATGCTGGCCCATGTTGACTCCAAAGCTTCCCACAGTTGTGTCACGTTGGTTGGATGTCTTTTGGATAATGGACCATATTTTTTATTTAACCTTTATTTAACCAGGTGGCTAGTTGAGAACAAGTTCTCATTTACAACTGTGACCTGGCCAAGATAAAGCAAAGCAGTGCAACACAAACAACACAAGAGTTACACATGAAATAAACAAACATACAGTCAATAACACAATACAAAAGTCTATATACAGTGTGTGCAATTGAGGTGAGTTAAGGCAACAAATTGATTCTTGATACACCAAGGAAACTGTTGAGTGTGAAAAACGTAGCAGTGTTGCAGTTCTTGACACAAACTGGTGTCCCTGGCACCTACTACCATACCCTGTCCAAAGGCACTTAGATGTTTTGTCTTACTCATTCACCCTCTGAATGGCACACATACACAAAGAGCAGGTATTCTTAATGTTATGTACACTGTGTAGATAACATATTAAATCAATCTCTCTCTCTCTCTCTCTCTCTCTCTCTCTCTCACACTCATTCAGGTGGATATGTTCTCGTATGGGATGGTTGTGTATGAGTTGCTGTCAGGTTGTAGGCCTGCGTTGGGCCAGCACCAGCTCCAGATAGCTAAGAAGCTGTCTAAAGGGATCCGTCCCACCCTGGGAAACCCAGAGGAAGTCCAGTTCCACTGTCTGCATGGCCTGATGATCGAGTGCTGGGACACTAAGCCTGAGAAGGTGAGGGGCTGTGGGCTGGGACACTAAGCCTGAGAAGGTGAGGGTCTGTGGGCTGGGACACTAAGCCTGAGAAGGTGAGGGGCTGTGGGCTGGGACACTAAGCCTGAGAAGGTGAGGGGCTGTGGGCTGGGACACTAAGCCTGAGAAGGTGAGGGGCTGTGGGCTGGGACACTAAGCCTGAGAAGGTGAGGGGCTGTGGGCTGGGACACTAAGCCTGAGAAGGTGAGGGGCTGTGGGCTGGGACACTAAGCCTGAGAAGGTGAGGGGCTGTGGGCTGGGACACTAAGCCTGAGAAGGTGAGGGGCTGTGGGCTGGGACACTAAGCCTGAGAAGGTGAGGGGCTGTGGGCTGGGACACTAAGCCTGAGAAGGTGAGGGGCTGTGGGCTGGGACACTAAGCCTGAGAAGGTGAGGGGCTGTGGGCTGGGACACTAAGCCTGAGAAGGTGAGGGGCTGTGGGCTGGGACACTAAGCCTGGGCTGGGACACTAAGCCTGAGAAGGTGAGGGGCTGTGGGCTGGGACACTAAGCCTGAGAAGGTGAGGGTAAGCTGTGGGCTGGGACACTAAGCCTGAGAAGGTGAGGGTCTGTGGGCTGGGACACTAAGCCTGAGAAGGTGAGGGCTGTGGGCTGGGACACACTAAGCCTGAGAAGGTGAGGGGCTGTGGGCTGGGACACTAAGCCTGAGAAGGTGAGGGGCTGTGGGCTGGGACACTAAGCCTGAGAAGGTGAGGGTCTGTGGGCTGGGACACTAAGCCTGAGAAGGTGAGGGGCTGTGGGCTGGGACACTAAGCCTGAGAAGGTGAGGGTCTGTGGGCTGGGACACTAAGCCTGAGAAGGTGAGGGGCTGTGGGCTGGGACACTAAGCCTGAGAAGGTGAGGGGCTGTGGGCTGGGACACTAAGCCTGAGAAGGTGAGGGTCTGTGGGCTGGGACACTAAGCCTGAGAAGGTGAGGGGCTGTGGGCTGGGACACTAAGCCTGAGAAGGTGAGGGTCTGTGGGCTGGGACACTAAGCCTGAGAAGGTGAGGGGCTGTGGGCTGGGACACTAAGCCTGAGAAGGTGAGGGGCTGTGGGCTGGGACACTAAGCCTGAGAAGGTGAGGGGCTGTGGGCTGGGACACTAAGCCTGAGAAGGTGAGGGTCTGTGGGCTGGGACACTAAGCCTGAGAAGGTGAGGGTCTGTGGGCTGGGACACTAAGCCTGAGAAGGTGAGGGTCTGTGGGCTGGGACACTAAGCCTGAGAAGGTGAGGGGCTGTGGGCTGGGACACTAAGCCTGAGAAGGTGAGGGTCTGTGGGCTGGGACACTAAGCCTGAGAAGGTGAGGGTCTGTGGGCTGGGACACTAAGCCTGAGAAGGTGAGGGTCTGTGGGCTGGGACACTAAGCCTGAGAAGGTGAGGGTCACTATTCACACTAGTGAGCCAAGCTGTGCTGGCCAAGCTGTGCTGGCTTGAATATGCTCTTTTAAAAGAGGTAAGTGTGATGACTCATCCGCACCACTATAATGATATCATGCTATCTTTCATACATCTAGATGTGTATTCACAACTGATATTATAATGTTGTGTGGCTTACAGCAGTCAAAAACTAGATTCAACCATGAGCTGATTTTTTTCTTAAGTGGATAATCAGGGGGCCGGAAACATAATTACAAATAATTTGTAGACTTCAAATTTATCACAAGAAGCCCAAACAGATATAATGTTTGACTAAAATGTAATAATATCAAACCTTACTTACATTTGTATACGATCACTTATACACTACATGACCAAAAGTATGTGGACACCTGCTCGTCGAACATCTCATTCCAAAATCATGGGTCTTAATATAGAGTTGGTCCCCCCTTTGCTGCGATAACAGCCTCCACTCTTCTGGGAAGGCTTTACAATGGAGTTGGTCCCCCCTTTGCTGCTATAACAGCCTCCACTCTTCTGGGAAGGCTTTACATGGAGTTGGTCCCCCCTTTGCTGCGATAACAGCCTCCACTCTTCTGGGAAGGCTTTACAATGGAGTTGGTCCCACCCTTTGCTGCTATAACAGCCTCCACTCTTCTGGGAAGGCTTTACTATGGAGTTGGTCCCCCCCCTTTGCTGCTATAACAGCCTCCACTCTTCTGGGAAGGCTTTAATATGGAGTTGGTCCCCCCCCTTTGCTGCTATAACAGCCTCCACTCTTCTGGGAAGGCTTTAATATGGAGTTGGTCCCCCCCTTTGCTGCTATAACAGCCTCCACTCTTCTGGGGAAGCTTTAATATGGAGTTGGTCCCACCCTTTGCTGCTATAACAGCCTCCACTCTTCTGGGAAGGCTTTAATATGGAGTTGGTCCCCCCCCTTTGCTGCTACAACAGCCTCCACTCTTCTGGGGAAGCTTTAATATGGAGTTGGTCCCCCCTTTGCTGCTATAACAGCCTCCACTCTTCTGGGAAGGCTTTAATATGGAATTGGTCCCACCCTTTGCTGCTATAACAGCCTCCACTCTTCTGGGAAGGCTTTAATATGGAGTTGGTCCCCCCCCTTTGCTGCTATAACAGCCTCCACTCTTCTGGGAAGGCTTTACTATGGAGTTGGTCCCCCTTTGCTGCTATAACAGCCTCCACTCTTCTGGGAAGGCTTTAATATGGAGTTGGAGTTGCTGCGATAACAGCCTCCACTTTCTGGGAAGGCTTTACTATGGAGTTGGTCCCCCCCTTTGCTGCTAAGGCTTTAACCCCCCCTTTGCTGCTATAACAGCCTCCACTCTTCTGGGAAGGCTTTCCACTAGATGTTGGAACATTGCTGTGGGGATTTGCTTCCATTCAGCTATAAGAGCATTAGTGAGGTCGGGCCCTGACAGTTGCCCGGGGCTGCTCTAGCAAGGCAGAAATGGACTTGTTGGAAAGGTGGTATCCTTTGACGGTGCCACATTGAAAGTCACTGAGCTCTTCAGTAAGGCCATTCTACTGCCAATGTTTCCTATGGAGATTGCATGGCTGTGTACTGGATTTGTACATCTGTCAGTAATGGGTGTGGCTGAAATAGCCGAATCCACTAATTTGAAGGGGTGTCCACATACATTTTTATATACAGTATCGTATATCTTTGGGGTGGCGGGGTAGCCTAGTGGTTAGAGCCCCCCTTGGACTAGTAACAGCCTCCACTCTTCTGGGATGCAAGTTCAAATCCCCCCTTTGCTGATGTCGCCTGCCCCTGAAAAGGCAGTTAACCCACCGTTTGCGCTTAACAGGCCTCATTGAAAATAAGAATTTGTTCTTAACTGATTGCCTAGTTAAATAAAGGTCAAATAAATCTCTGCTGCTATTATGCCTCCACTCTTCTGGGAATACTGATTTACATTTTCAAAATGTAAATCACTTTCTGGGAAGGCTTTATTTGCTGGTGTTTTTACAGTCTTTTATGTCCAACGTTCTTTTTGCTAAGATCAAATCACCAATCCACTGGCCAAATTGGGTTGGTCCCTGGATTACAGTATGACATAGTGACTGTGTGTCTCCCTTTGCTGATCCAGAGGCCTCCTGGCCATGCAGTGTGTGAGGCAGATGCAGGAGCCCAGTTTCCCATGTCTGAAGTATGATGTTTTGAAGAGCAGTGGAGGCCAGATCTGAGCAGAAACACCATTGCCATAAAGAGAGTTTGTCCATCAATCTAAAAGGAGCTGGCCTGCTGCTATAACAGCACCACTCCCTGGGAAGCTCTTCCTGTCCCACTTGCAGGGACACAGCGCTGTGTTCTGGGAAGGGGACAAGGACGACAGGTTGGTTTCTCTTCTGTGTTGATTTCAGAGGATTTCCTGGCCCAAAACAGTCTCAGTGTAGACTTCCTGAGGATCTGAGGGTGTATTTCAGCTGCTTATGCTTGGACTGTTCTTGAAGAGCAGTGGAGGCAGAACACACTCACACAGCATACATACTCTGCACATACTTTAATCTGAGAGTAACACACACACACTCCTGTCTCATAAAGAGCAGTGGAAGGCAGAACACACTCACACACATACATACTACAACACATCCTCTTCTGGGAAGGCTTTAACACACACACCTCCTGTCTCATAAAGAGCAGTGGAGGCAGAACACTCACACACATACATACTATGCACATACCTCTCTGGGAAGGCTAACACAGTTGGTCACACACCCTGTCTCATAAAGACTCAGTGGAAGGCAGAACACACCCACACATACATACTGTGCACATACCTCTCTGAGAGTAACACACACACACTCCTGTCTCATAAAGAGCAGTGGAGGCAGAACACACTCCACACACATACATACTGTGCACATACCTCTCATTCAGATAAGAGCATTGTAAAAGAGCAGTGGGCACACACACACAGTTGCAAACAAGTGGCTCCTGTCTCATAAAGAGCTTGTGGAGGTGGTATCAGAACACACATTGACACACATACATACTGTGCACATACCTCCTATCTGAGAGTAACTGGACACACACTCCTGTCTCATAAAGAGCAGTGGAGGCAGAACACACTACATTTTGAAGGGGTGTCATACATATACAGTGCACATACCTCTTTGGGGTGGCTGAGAGTAACACACACACACTCCTGTCTCATAAAGAGCAGTGGAGGTTCAGAACACACACACACATACATACTGTGCACATACCTCTCTGAGAGTAACACACACACACTCCTGTCTCATAAAGAGCAGTGGAGGCAGAACACTACACACATACATACTGTGCACATACCTCTCTGAGAGTAACACACACACACTCCTGTCTCATAAAGAGCAGTGGAGGCGAACACTCACACACATACATACTGTGCACATACCTCTGAGAGTAACACACACACCCTCCTGTCAGTCACCAACACTGAGCCACATACATAAACCCTCTTAGCACAGTGACTGTGTGTCTCCTGTCTGGAGGCAGTGGATGGCAGAACACTCACACACATACATACTGTGCACATACCTCTCTGAGTTGAGTAACACACAGTGTGTGTTCTGGGACACTCCTGGTCTCTTAAAGAGCAGTGGAGGCAGAACACTCACACACATACATACTGTGCACATACCTCTCTGAGAGTAACACACACACACTCCTGTCTCATAAAGAGCAGTGGAGGCAGAACACACTCACACACATACATACTGTGCACATACCTCTCTGAGAGTAACACACACACACTCCTGTCTCATAAAGAGCAGTGGAGGCAGAACACACACACACACATACATACTGTGCACATACCTCTCTGAGAGTAACACACACACACTCCTGTCTCATAAAGAGCAGTGGAGGCAGAACACACACACACATACATACTGTGCACATACCTCTCTGAGAGTAACACACACACACTCCTGTCTCATAAAGAGCAGTGGAGGCAGAACACTCACACACATACATACTGTGCACATACCTCTCTGAGAGTAACACACACACACTCCTGTCTCATAAAGAGCAGTGGAGGCAGAACACTCACACACATACATACTGTGCACATACCTCTCTGAGAGTAACACACACACACTCCTGTCTCATAAAGAGCAGTGGAGGCAGAACACACACACACATACATACTGTGCACATACCTCTCTGAGAGTAACACACACACACTCCTGTCTCATAAAGAGCAGTGGAGGCAGAACACACACACACATACATACTGTGCACATACCTCTCTGAGAGTAACACACACACACTCCTGTCTCATAAAGAGCAGTGGAGGCAGAACACACACACACATACATACTCTGCACATACCTCTCTGAGAGTAACACACACACTCCTGCCTCATAAAGAGCAGTGGAGGCAGAACACACACACACATACATACTGTGCACATACCTCTCTGAGAGTAACATACTGTCATAAAGAGCAGTGGAGGCAGAACATCACATACCTCCTCTCTGAGTGACACACACACTGTGCCTCTCTACACACACACATACAGTGCACATACCTCTCTGAGAGTAACACACACACACTCCTGTCTCATAAAGTCACTTTGAGCAGTGGAGGCAGAACACTCACACACATACATACTGTGCACATACCTCTCTGAGAGTAACACACACACACTCCTGTCTCATAAAGAGCAGTGGAGGCAGAACACACACACACATACATACTGTGCACTATACCCCTCTAAGAGTAAGAACACACACACACTCCTGTCTCATAAAGAGCAGTGGAGGCAGAACACACACACACATACATACTGTGCACATACCTCTCTGAGAGTAACACACAACACTCCTGTCTCATAAAGAGCAGTGGAGGCAGAACACACACACACATACATACTGTGCACATACCTCTCTGAGAGTAACACACACACACTCCTGTCTCATAAAGAGCAGTGGAGGCAGAACACACACACACATGACATACTGTGCACATACCTCTCTGGAGGCAGAACACACACACACATACTCCTGTCTCAGTAAAAAGAGCAGTGGAGGCAGAACACTCACACACATACATACTGTGCACATACCTCTCTGAGAGTAACACACACACACTGTGAAAGAGCAGTAGGCAGAACACTCTCACACATGTACTGTGCACATACCTGTAACACACACACACTCCTAGAACACACACACACTCCTGTGAGCAGTGGAGGCAGAACACACACACACATACATACTGTGCACATACCTCTCTGAGAGTAACACACACACACTCCTGTCTCATAAAGAGCAGTGGAGGCAGAACACACACACACATACATACTGTGCACATATAGAGTAACTCCTGTCTCATAAAGAGCAGTGGAGGCAGAACACACACACACATACATACTGTGCACATACCTCTCTGTAACACACACACACTCCTGTCCTGTAATAAAGCTCCCAGGTGGAAAGTAATTGCTTTAGTGCTGCTCTCCCCCTGTGTGTGACTGTGTGTGACTGTGTGTTGGGAGATAATCTCTACCACGATAAAGGCAGCTTTCATCGCTCCATACAGGTGGTGCTAATGACTGCTATTGCCTGCAGCTGTCCTGCTGTTAAAACCCCATAGAGATCCTTTGGGAACTACAGTGAATGACATGATAATACCCCCTAGTGTCAGGTAGGTATGTGTGTATTGTCCATAGGGCTACAGTGTGGTAGTGAGCATGTTGAACCGACCATGTGATAGAATGACTATGTGTGGTAGTGAATGCAGTGTTGCTACAGTCTGGTAGTGAATGTGTGTTGTCCTATAGGAACTACAGTGTGGTAGTGAATGTGTGTTGTCCTATAGGAACTACAGTGTGGTAGTGAATGTGTGTTGTCCTATAGGAACTACAGTGTGGTAGTGAATGTGTGTTGTCCTATAGGACCTACAGCCAGGAAGTAACACACACACACTCCTGTCTCATAAAGAGCAGTGGAGGCAGAACACACACACACATACATGTGGTAGTGAATGTGTGTTGTCCCTATAGGAACTACAGTGTGGTAGTGGATGTGTGTTGTCCTATAGGAACTGTGTGGTAGTGAATGTGTGTATTGTCCTATAGGAACTACAGTGTGTGTAGTGTGTGTGTGTTGTCCTATAGGAACTGTGTGGTAGTGAATGTGTGTTGTCCTATAGGAACTACAGTAGTGAATGTGTGTTGTCCTATAGGAACTACAGTGTGGTAGTGAATGTGTGTTGTCCTATAGGAACTACAGTGTGATAGTGAATGTGTGTTGTCTTATAGGAACTACAGTGTGGTAGTGGATGTGTGTTGTCCTATAGGAACTACAGTGTGGTAGTGAATGTGTGTTGTCCTATAGGAACTACAGTGTGGTAGTGAATGTGTGTTGTCCTATAGGAACTACAGTGTGGTAGTGAATGTGTGTTGTGTTGTCTATAGGAACTACAGTGTGGTAGTGAATGTGTGTTGTCCTATAGGAACTACAGTGTGGTAGTGAATGTGTGTTGTCTCTATAGGAACTACAGTGTGGTAGTGAATGTGTGTTGTCCTATAGGAACTACAGTGTGGTAGTGAATGTGTGTTGTCCTATAGGAACTACAGTGTGGTAGTGAATGTGTGTTGTCCTATAGGAACTACAGTGTGGTAGTGACTATAGGAACTACAGTGTGGTAGTGAATGTGTGTTGTCCTATAGGAACTACAGTGTGGTAGTGAATGTGTGTTGTCCTATAGGAACTACAGTGTGGTAGTGAATGTGTGTTGTCCTATAGGAACTACAGTGTGGTAGTGAATGTGTGTTGTCCTATAGGAACTACAGTGTGGTAAATGTGTGTTGTCTATAGGAACTACAGTGTGGTAGTGAATGTGTGTTGTCCTATAGGAACTCAGTGTGGTAGTGAATGTGTGTTGTCCTATAGGAACTACAGTGTGGTAGTGTGTGTGTTGTCTTATAGGAACTACAGTGTGGTAAATGTGTGTTGTCCTATAGGAACTACAGTGTGGTAGTGAATGTGTGTTGTCCTATAGGAACTACAGTGTGGTAGTGAATGTGTGTTGTCCTATAGGAACTACAGTGTGGTAGTGAATGTGTGTTGTCCTATAGGAACTACAGTGTGGTAGTGAATGTGTGTTGTCCTATAGGAACTACAGTGTGGTAGTGAATGTGTGTTGTCCTATAGGAACTACAGTGTGGTAGTGAATGTGTGTTGTCCTATAGGAACTACAGTGTGGTAGTGAATGTGTGTTGCCCTATAGGAACTACAGTGTGGTAGTGAATGTGTGTTGTCCTATAGGAACTACAGTGTGGTAGTGAATGTGTGTTGTCCTATAGGAACTACAGTGTGGTAGTGAATGTGTGTTGTCCTATAGGAACTACAGTGTGGTAGTGAATGTGTGTTGTCCTATAGGAACTACAGTGTGGTAGTGAATGTGTGTTGTCCTATAGGAACTACAGTGTGGTAGTGAATGTGTGTTCTCCTATAGGAACTACAGTGTGGTAGTGAATGTGTGTTGTCCTATAGGAACTACAGTGTGGTAGTGAATGTGTGTTGTCCTATAGGAACTACAGTGTGGTGAACGTAGAGACGGGTCAGGTAGAGGTGAAGAGGATGCCATGTCCAGGAACCAGGCTGAGCTGTCAGATGAAGATGGATAACACCTTATGGACCGCCACAGAGGTTGGCCAAACAATCACTAACACTGGGGTTGGAGTTGGCCAAACAATCACTAACACTGGGGTTGGAGTTGGCCAAACAATCACTAACACTGGGTTTCCTATGGACATTAGAATACTTATATTTATTCATACATGTTCTTTGCATCTGACAGTTTAATTAAATGTGAGTTTACATAAACTCTGGGGTGGGGGGGGTTGGCCAAACTATCCTTAACACTGGATTTACATTGGAAGTTTACAGTTTACATAGCCCTCTGTCACAATGGAACTCAGCGTGACATAAAACCTCAGACGTAAAGCCATAAGTTTGTTAACAAGAAATGTGTGGAGTGGTTGAAAAAACGAGTTTTAATGACACCAACCTAAGTGTATGTAAACTTCCGACTTCAACTGTACATACACGTGTGTGTGTGTGTGTATTTACTTCTGTGTGTGTGTGTGTGTGTGTGTGTGTGTGTGTGTGTGTGTGTGTGTGTGTGTGTGTGTGTGTGTGTGTGTGTGTGTGTGTGTGTGTGTGTGTGTGTGTGTGTGTGTGTGTGTGTGTGTGTGTGTGTGTGTGTGTGTGTGTGTGTGTGTGTTCAAGGAGCATGAAGTGTTCATCTACAGTCTAAAGGAGATGTGTCCACTGAGCCAGCCCCAGAAACAGATCTCCTGTCCTGCTATAGTCACCTGTCTGTTTCCCGTGCCCGCCAGAGACGAGGTAACTCTCCTGTTGTCACCTGTCTGTTTCCCGTGCCCACCAGAGACCAGGTAACTCTCCTGTTGTCACCTGTCTGTTCCCTGTGCCCACCAGAGACCAGGTAACTCTCCTGTTGTCACGTGTCTGTTTCCCGTGCCCGCCAGAGACCAGGTAACTCTCCTGTTGTCACCTGTCTGTTCCCCGTGCCCACCAGAGACGAGGTAACTCTCCTGTTGTCACCTGTCTGTTCCCCGTGCCCGCCAGAGACGAGGTAACTCTCCTGTTGTCACTTGTCTGTTTCCCGTGCCCGCCAGAGACCAGGTAACTCTCCTGTTGTCACCTGTCTGTTCCCCGTGCCCACCAGAGACGAGGTAACTCTCCTGTTGTCACCTGTCTGTTCCCCGTGCCCGCCAGAGACGAGGTAACTCTCCTGTTGTCACCTGTCTGTTTCCCGTGCCCGCCAGAGACCAGGTAACTCTCCTGTTGTCACCTGTCTGTTCCCCGTGCCCACCAGAGACGAGGTAACTCTCCTGTTGTCACCTGTCTGTTCCCCGTGCCCGCCAGAGACGAGGTAACTCTCCTGTTGTCACCTGTCTGTTCCCCGTGCCCGCCAGAGACGAGGTAACTCTCCTGTTGTCACCTGTCTGTTTCCCGTGCCCGCCAGAGACCAGGTAACTCTCCTGTTGTCACCTGTCTGTTCCCCGTGCCCACCAGAGACGAGGTAACTCTCCTGTTGTCACCTGTCTGTTCCCCGTGCCCGCCAGAGACGAGGTAACTCTCCTGTTGTCACCTGTCTGTTTCCCGTGCCCGCCAGAGACCAGGTAACTCTCCTGTTGTCACCTGTCTGTTCCCCGTGCCCACCAGAGACTAGGTAACTCTCCTGTTGTCACCTGTCTGTTCCCCGTGCCCGCCAGAGACGAGGTAACTCTCCTGTTGTCAACTGTCTGTTCCCCGTGCCCGCCAGAGACGAGGTAACTCTCCTGTTGGTTGTCACCTGTCTGTTCCCCTTGCCCGCCAGAGACCAGGTAACTGTCCTGTCCTACTGTTGTCAACTGTCTGTTCCCCGTGCCCGCCAGAGACCATGTAACATACTGTTCACTACTTCCCTGTATGGTTGTCATGATACCAGTATCACAATAATACCATACTGGATTTTCCATGGTGAACACATGAAGCAGACTACTATTTGGTCCTTTAGGAACCTTTCATAGCTCAGAAAATAAACACATTTGACTCTGGGTGATAACATAATGCTCTTTGTTTCCAAGATTAGGATTGTTTTCCTTTAGAATTGAAATCCGCATAATGTTTTGTTTCCTTGCTACCAGACTTATCTCGATACTGCTACCGTGACAACCCTATCTCAAACCATCTCCTAGACCAGTAGTTCCCTAACCGGTCCACCAGTAACCCCAACAATACACATTGTTGTTGTAGTCCCAGACAACCATACATGATTACACGGATCTCTGTGAGAAAGAATTATGGGAACCCAACCCATTGTTGTTCTGCCATCTACTAAACCCCAATGTAACCCTGATACACTGGATGATCGGTGTTCTCTCGTCTCTGTACTGTAAAGTGTTTATACAGTAACAGAACAGCAGTTGATAATAATGCGGTACCATCTAACTGCCTTCCAAACCAGCCTGACTGTTTTCACCGTTTGTAGGGATTTATTTGCGTTCTGACCATCATTAACACAGCTACTGTGGTAAAATAGGTTTTTTACGGTCCTCTTAACAGTAGAAATGCCAGCCCTCGAGCGATCCCACTCTGAGCCAATGGCGCGTCTTTTTGATGTCAACATTCAAACAGTATAAATCCATTTAATATATGCATCCCGAAAAATGTTCCTTTGGTTGTGTTTATGAAGGTACCATTAGAATACAAATGTGTATATTTTTTAAAGAACATAATATCATTTTCATTAGTATATGTTACTGTAGCCTATTTGTAAAAAGAAAATGGAAAACCACTAACCACACCCATTATAATGTCATTTTGTCAGGTCTTAAGAAACATTGAAATAAGAAAATGTACTTCAAAAGAACAGAACATATGTGTTTTATTATGTTACTAGTCTTAGTGGCCTGGGCTGTATGCTGCCACGTGTTCATGTGTGGAGTGCATGGACGCGGTTACTCTTGGTAAAAGTGATATAGATTTTTATTTTGTTGTTGAATTTTTACCCCCTTTTCTCCCCAATTTCGTGGTATCCAATTGTTAGTAGTTACTATCTTGTCTCATCGCTACAACTCCCGTACGGGCTCGGGAGAGACGTAGGTCGAAAGCCATGCGTCCTCCGAAACACAACCAAGCCACACTGCTTCTTAGCCGCACCAATGTGTCGGAGGAAACACCGTGCGCCCGGTTAGCGTGCACCGCGCCCGGTTAGCGCGCACCGCGCCCGGTTAGCGCGCACCGCGCCCGGTTAGCGCGCACCGCGCCCGGTTAGCGCGCACTGCGCCCGGCTCGCCACAGGAGTAGGTATGGAATGATTGTTCATTTCCAATACAATCTCTTTTTGGGGGTAGTTGTGGTCATTTGCGGTGCACAAATCATTGTCATAATGTTCTGCCTCCCCGACCATCCGACTGACTGAAATGGGCCAGTGGCTGAATCTAGTTGCCTACATCTGCTGGAGGGGATTTTAAAAAGACACTTTTTGTTGCTCCGTTTCCCTGCCTCTGTATCAATTCCAAGCTGCACTAAGTCCATCTCTTCATATACAATTAGACTATTGTTAATATTGTCAACCATCAGACTATTGTCAACTTAATCTTGTGTTTAGGCTAACTCTATTATTATGTGTAAAATGTATTTCAATATAGTTTAGGTGTAGTTTAGATGGGCCATCAGCTGTGCTGTGTTAAATATCCTTATTTAGGAAAAGTCAATGGCCAAGTCATTTCAAAGTGTAAATTGGTTTTGTGTCAACATGACTCTTTCAGTGCTTCTAGTGATCACTGCCTTTTTACAGGAGCACTGCCTGTTCCCCCCCCACCTCCCCTTCACCCCCCTCTCCCTACACCCTCAGCCCTTTGAAGTGTCTTGTGGCTGGGGTAGTCCAGGTGTTGAGTCTGACCTAGTGGAGCCTGCTGTCTGTCTGGGGATAAGGAGCTAAAGGCTCTCTCACATTATACCTGCAAGGCACTTTGATTTGCTTGCCTCGAAGAAGGGGCGCAGAAGTGTTGGATAGTTCCACTTATTTGAACTTTGACAGTAGCAACACCCCCAAAGTACCATAGCTCTCTCTAACATATTTCTGACGGCTGTTCAGGGTGTTACACTGCAGACGTGGAGCCCCCTTTGATCTTTCCCTCCTTCCCAGAAACTCATCCTCCACTGCAGTCAGCAGTACAGGTAGAACAGTCAGGCCCTGCTGTAGGACAACAGTAGAACAACCGCTGGTAGTTGCTAGGCGGACTGCGAGGTCGTGGGAGGAACAACTCTGGGGAAAACATTCTACAGTGACACTCAGCCGCTGACCTGGTTGTATGACATGTAAATATGTGTTGGGAATGACGAACGCTATCAAACGCATATTTACACTTAAATTAGAAGACCGGACAGTAGATTGATTTACTGGTTGTATTATTTACTGCAGCAGTGCAGTCTTTTTACTGCCCCGCTCTCTATTTTAACTTACTAAACAAGAATGTTTTCACCTCCGTTCATGCTTTTCATCTAGTCTTCAGTCTTTATCAAGGTTGGGATGTGTTGTTGATATCTTTACTATCTCTGTCTCTCTCTCCCTCTCCACGTCCCTTCAACCACTCTCCATCCATTTACACCCCCCCAACCTAACATTCTGGTCTCCTCCCACCCAAGCAGACCCAGGCGTGTGTCTTCATGGGGATGTCAGACGGTCTGGTGGCAGTGTACTCCCTAATGGATGACATGCCTGTAGAAGGAGAGACCTACCTGTGTTCTCACACCCTCAATATGACCATGTTTGGGATGGAGGACTCTGACCCCAGACAAAGACCCTACCCAGTCAGGAGCATGGTCCTGGTCCACAGTGGATCCCAGGTTGGAATAGATATATCAATATGCCGATATATCGAAATGTATCTATCTATCTAGATATTCTGATATATTTCAATATTCCTGTATACCACAATGTCCAATGATGAAATAGTAAATAATTGTATATAGTAGTGAAATACTAGTAACCTCATTACAATGTTACTGGGTTAAACTCTGGTAATATGAATGGTTATCATAAAGTGTAAATCTTATCTCCACCTTGCTCTTCCTCCCAGCTGTGGTACTCCCATGGTCCAGGCCTGCTGGTGATCGACTGCCGGACCCTCCAGGCGGTGTATCGTCTGGACCCCTACGACCCACCATCCTCCATACAGGCCCTGGCCTCTAGCCCCTGTCTGTGGGGGGATGAGGCAGTGTGGACCCTGGACGACCACACCAACACCCTGCAGCTGTACCACGCTGCCACCTACCAGCTCTGTGCCACGTACAGGTGTGTGAGGCGTGGGTGGGTGGGGTGAGGTAGTGTTAGACTAATGGGTAGAACACAGCTATAAGATACGCTGGTGGTAGGTAGGACACAGCTACAAGATACGCTGGTGGTAGGTAGGACACAGCTACAAGATACGCTGGTGGTAGGTAGGACACAGCTATAGGATACGCTGGTGGTAGGTAGGACACAGCTATAGGATATGCTGGTGGTAGGTAGGACACATCTATAGGATACGCTGGTGGTAGGTAGGACACATCTATAGGATACGCTGGTGGTAGGTAGGACACAGCTATAAGATACGATGGTGGTAGGTAGGACACAGCTATAGGATACGCTGGTGGTAGGTAGGACACAGCTATAGGATACGCTGGTGGTAGGTAGGACACAGCTATAGGATACGCTGGTGGTAGGTAGGACACAGCTATAAGATACGCTGGTGGTAGGTAGGACACAGCTATAGGATACGCTGGTGGTAGGTAGGACACAGCTATAGGATACGCTGGTGGTAGGTAGGACACAGCTATAGGATACGCTGGTGGTAGGTAGGACACAGCTATAGGATACGCTGGTGGTAGGTAGGACACAGCTATAGGATACGCTGGTGGTATTAGGACACAGCTATAAGATACGCTGTTGGGAGGTAGGACACAGCTATAAGATACGCTGGTGGTAGGTAGGACACAGCTATAAGATACGCTGGTGATAGGTAGGACACAGCTATAGGATACGCTGGTGGCATTAGGACACAGCTATAAGATACGCTGGTGGTAGGTAGGACACAGCTATAGGTGGTATTAGGACACAGCTATAAGATACGCTGGTGGTAGGTAGGACACAGCCACCTTTACTGGCTCAAATAGCTGACCAAACAGCCTGTTACCAACCCTTAGTAAACTGTTGGAAATAATTGTCTTTGGCCAGATATAATGCTATTTTACAATAAACTAATTGACAACACACTTTCAGTAGGACATTCAACAAGCACAGCACTTACACAAATGACTGTGTAAGTGCTGTGCTGGTTGGCTGAGAGAAATTGATGATAAAAAGATTGTGTTGTTAGACTTCAGTGCAGCTTTTGACATTATCGATCATAGTCTGCTGCCGGAAAATTTTATGTGTTATGGCTTTACACCCCCTGCTATATTGTGGATAAAGAGTTACCTGTCTCACAGAACACAGAGGGTGTTCTTCAATGGAAGCCTCTCCAACATAATCCAGGTAGAATTAGAAATTCCCCAGGGCAACTGTCTAGGCCCCTTTACATTTTTCAATCTTTACTAATGACATAAGTAAAGCCAGTGTGTCTATGTATGTGAATGAATCAACACTATACATGTCAGCTATGAGTTTCAGAGTGGTTGGCAAGGAATAAATTAGTTGTGAATATTTCTAAAACTAAAAGCATTGTATTTGGGACAAATCATTCACTAAACCTCAACTAAACCTTGTAATAAATAATGTGGAAATTGAGCAAGTTGGGGGGACTAAACTAATACTGGATTGTAAACTGTCATGGTCAAAACATATTGATACAACAGTAGCTAAGATGGAGACATTCTTAACAGCACTATCAACAAGGTAGGTCCTACAGGCCCTCGTGTTGTCGCACCTGGACTACTGTTCAGTCATGTGGTCAGGTGTCACAAAGAGGGACTTAGGAAAATTGCAATTGGCTCAGAACAGGGCAGCACGGCTGGCCCTTGGATGTACACAGTAGGCTAATTTTAATAATATGCATGTCAATCCAATTTGTAAGTCGCTCTGGATAAGAGCGTCTGCTAAATGACTTAAATGTAATGATGTAAATGTAATCTCTCCTGGCTCAAAGTGGAGGAGACATTGACTTCATCATTACTTGAATTTATGAGAGGTATTGACATGTTGAATGCACCGAACTGTCTGTTTGAACTACTGGCGCACAGCTCGGACACCCATGCATGCCCCACAAAACATGCCACAAGAGGTCTCTTCACAGTCCCCAAGTCCAGAACAGACTATGGGAGGCGCACAGTACTACGTTAGTACTACATAGAGCCATGACGTCATGGAACTCTATTCCACATCATGTAACTGATGCAAGCAGTAACGTGATAAAAAAACTGATAAAAATATACCTTATGGAACAGCGGGGACTGTGAAGCAACATAAACATAGCCACAGACACATGCATACACACACACATGATAAAATACGCACTATAGACACACATACACATGGATTTAGAACTGTAGATATGTGCTAGTGGTGGAGTCGGGGCTGAGGGCACACAGTGTGTTGTGAAATCTGTGAATGTATTGTCATATTTTAAAAATTGTATAAACTGGACCCCAGGAAGGGTCAGCAGCTAATAGGGATCCATAATAAATACAAATACACAGCCAATACACAATTTCACTCTGCAACAGACCATGTGACCAATACATACACATAATACAAATGTCATTTCGTCATTCCAGCTGTGGAGACGCCAACCCTCTCCGGGACGTGTTCACAGTACAGCGACCTGCAGGGGTTACCATGGCTACTAGTCCTGACCTTGACTCAAAGAGAAAGAGTCTAGATGAAGAGGAGGAGGAATGTCCTAACGACAGAGTGACGCTGATCTACAGCGAGGAGGCGGGAACTCAGATCATCCAGCACCAGGATTCGCTGACGGACTACTGCTCCATCTCCTCTGACTCCACCCCTTCGCTGGGATTTGACCGATCCGGCCCCTTGTCAGAGCCGCTGGGATTGGACAGATCCAGTTCTTGCGCACTCAGCTCATTGGCTAGTTCCAGCAGTATGCCTTTTTCCACTGAGGAGGAAGAGAGGCCTCAGGACCACCCAGACGACCCTGACCCTGTGGTGAACTCTGACCCCACCACAACCTTTACCACCACTCCCCCCCACCTGCAGGCCCTCACTGTGCTGGCTGTCAATGGAGCCCTTTGGATCCCCAGGTACCCACAATGCTACACACACAAACCCAGCATGTCACACTGTCTTACAACATACTTTTTTGCAGTCAAGAAAAGATTGCTGTACCATATTTAGGTGGTTCCTGAGACGTTAACACTCCTCCAGGCGTTGTGAGATCTGATACTGCAACATTTCCATCTGGTCTGTCTGGTCCTACTCCAATCTGTTTTGGATGTAAGCACTAGTTGTTATTTAGAGGAAGTTGTGTTTCTATAGCTCGGGCTGACACTAAAGACGTGAAGAGCAGAATCAACAACCACTGAAATATCTGAACGGTTCCTTTTGTGAAGGAAAAGGCTTTTTAGAAAAGGCCCAAATGGCCCAGTCTGGATCCAGGTCAGGGTCTTTTTCTGGCCCAGAGGAGACTTGTTTTGGGCCAGGCGTCAGAGGGTGAAACACTATGTCTTTAGGCCAAACACTGGGGTCAAGTCTTATGGTGGAAATATGCCAACAGATGAGACTTAGGTCTGTCCTCAAATCACAATTTAGAGTTTTGAATAAGGTTTGTCATTTACAAAATACTATTCAACTAACCAAGTATGTCAAACATAAAAATAAAAAATGTGCAAAGTAACCATGATTGCTACCGTTAGTTGTTGTGCTAGTCAGCTATAGCTTGTTCTCTATCTAACTTTCTAGTTCATGGTGAGCCAATATATTTTATCATGGCTTTGTCTTGTCCCTCTGCAGCAGACACGTTTTGGGCTTCTTTGTCATTATTGAGCCAATACTCAAATCAGCAAGAAGTGATTTGAATCCGAGTATAATTAGAATCTATGAGTATAATCTACGTGGTCAGCCCCACTGAAACACTACCTATTTGACTCTGCCAAGAACAGATCTTTAGTCACTACTGTGTTGTGTTCCAGGAGTGGTGGTGACGTGATGGTGATCGAGGTCCAGCGGCAGACAGGACAGCTCAGGGGGCGTGTCATCGCTGTGCTCTGCCCCCCCGGAACTTCCTCTTACGGGTGAGGTCATATCCTGTCAGGAAGGCTGTTTCTCAATAGTCTAAAGGGAAAGTTTGAGATGCATCCATTCTTTTTAATAGCCAGTGAGGTGTGTAGACTGTCTGTCCAATCAGCTTCCACCATGCTGATGGAACAGCCAGTTACAAATCCGCTCCTAGCCCCACCCCCTAAACAATGCTTTTAAATCTGAGAAGTCTGGATAGGTTTTGTGAATATGGTAATAGCCCTCCCTTGCCCTCTGATAGGCTAGATCAGGGCTGCTTCCTTGGAGCGCTACCGTCCTGCAGGGTTTCAGTCCAACTGTTATTTAGCACACCGTAGTTTATTAGCTGCTTACCAAGACCTTAACTAGCTGAATCAGGTATGTCAGGTTGGGGCTGGACTGAGACCTACAGGACGGTATATCTCCAGGAAGAGGGTGGAGCAGCACTGGCCTCAATGATATTTCCTTTGGGATCCATAGGATGTACCCAATTGTAGAGGCTACCGTATGGGTTCATGCTCTAAAGCAGGTATCCCATTCCTAGCCTTCAAGGGCCACAGTGTCTGTTGACTACAGCTTCTCCTTCAGTAGTAGCCTTTACATCCTGCCGAGCAGAGCCGTACTGGGCTGGCCTGGTTACGTATCCACCATAGTAGCTGTAACCGTGCTGGAAAAGACTGTCTGAGCCAGCACAGTTCCGCTGGGGTCGGCACGATAGTGTAAGATATTATACACCTTTGGCCTTAATGGCAAAGGTGTATAATTACCCCCATGCATTTACCATAAACGCCTCATTTGTTGATTTTGCGGTATTGTACAATGCTTTCTGTTGCTCTTCTTTGTGTCATCATTAGCACAGTATTACATGATCCCAATTCTAGCTCCAAAGACAGCTTCAATTTGAAAAAAAATGAAAAAGCAGATTGTGCTGATTTATAGGCACATTGAACCATGTCGCGCGCCGTAGTTTAAAGCCTGGATAGTGGTCAAACGATGATGTCATATCTGTTCTTCAATCTTTTTTTGCACCTTGGCCATTGTCTGGGAAGCAGAACAGAAACCCTCCATGCTCCAGGAAGTGCAGTTGAAGACACCTGCTGTAAATTATAGTCACTTTCAAATAGATTGCACCACACAAAGAATCCCCAATGCAATTATAACATCCAACGAGACAGTGTGGGAAAGTGCTCCATTGATTAACCCATTACAGTCTCAGCCGGGGGGAGAGGGGGGGGGGTTCTACTAAGCTATATGGAATTGTTTTAAGAAGGTCATACCAAGGATCATTTAGTTATTTGATTTAGAATTTTAATACAGGGGCGGAACCAAATGTCAGGGAAATGTCTTTCTACCGTAACACCGGCACATTGCCCCGTCCAAGCCACAGGATGCATCCCAAATGGAACCCTTTGCTCTATAGAGTGCACTACCTTTGACCAGAACACCTATGGGCCCTATGCAGGGCATGGGGTTCCATTTGGGATCCAGCCATGGTGTTAACAGTGAAAAACAGGCCTCATTCCAGACCTGTGGAGTGTTGGACCTCTTTATCTGCTGTAGCAAAGTAGGCCAGCAGAACTGTCTGGCTACATCCCAAATGGAACCCTAGTCCATATGTAGTAGCACCCTGTTCCCTATTGTGTGCCCTGGTAAAAAAGTATTGCACTACATAGGGAATAAGGTGCAATTTGGGACGTACACACTTTCTGGCACAGCAAGAAAAGGAGCCGGAGATTAATTTGCTGATTCAGCTTCAATAAAGACCCAGCAGAGATCCCTCATCATGTGCTTAACGGGGTTTTTCACCACTCTGTAATTATTCCTATAAACGTCCCAGCAGCTGTTTTAGCTACAGCAGAAGAGGACTTCTGTCTGAAGTGCATGCGTGTACGTGTGTCAGTGTGTGAGCGTGAGGTTTTAGCAGCAGGCAATGAAAGGGCCACCCAAAGCCGAGGTCCTTAATAAGCAGTGGTTGTCAGGGGGTTAGTGCTATCTGGGATCCTTAGGACATCCCTAACCTTAACCCATACCCTAACTTTAACATGAACCCTTACCGTAGCCATTTCAACTTCAATAGGGTGACGTTAGATCCCATTTAGACTAGTAGCACCAGGGACAGTTTGAGGTCTGGCCAATAGGGTCGCAGGAATACAGGATAGGCTGTGAGAAACACGCTGGAGATTCTGGGCTTGTTTCACATCCACTGTAGACTGACTGACTGATCTACAAATCATAATGACTCGTTATTTAGGATGCAAGGTGATTTGTAGATCAGTCAGTCACAATTACCCACAATGCACCACATATGTAATGCTATCGAACACGGTCTCTGTATCAATTTCATCCCATTTGAAACAAACTACAACTTATAAAGGCTTTATAGGGCATTACGAAAGTCTTCATCATTCTCTATGGCGATACTGCTATTGTGTGTAGATTTTGTTGTAGATGGCATGTAACCATCAGTGTTGTAGATGGCATGTAACCATCAGTGTTGTAGATGGCATCAGTGTTGTGTAACCATCAGTGTTGTAGATGGCATGTAACCATCAGTGTTGTAGATGGCATGTAACCATCAGTGTTGTAGACGGCATGTAACCATCAGTGTTGTAGATGGCATGTAACCATCAGTGTTGTAGATGGCATGTAACCATCAGTGTTGTAGATGGCATGTAACCATCAGTGTTGTAGATGGCATGTAACCATCAGTGTTGTAGATGGCATGTAACCATCAGTGTTGTGTAACCATCAGTGTTGTAGATGGCATGTAACCATCAGTCTTGTGTAACCATCAGTGTTGTAGATGGCATGTAACCATCAGTGTTGTAGATGGCATGTAACCATCAGTGTTGTAGATTGCAGTGCGTCAGTCTTGTGTAACCATCAGTGTTGTAGATGGCATGTAACCATCAGTGTTGTGTAACCATCAGTGTTGTAGATGGCATGTAACCATCAGTCTTGTGTAACCATCAGTGTTGTAGATGGCATGTAACCATCAGTGTTGTAGATGGCATGTAACCATCAGTGTTGTAGATGGCATGTAACCATCAGTGTTGTAGATGGCATGTAACCATCAGTGTTGTGTAACCATCAGTGTTGTAGATGGCATGTAACCATCAGTATTGTGTAACCATCAGTGTTGTACATGGCATGTAACCATCAGTGTTGTAGATGGCATGTAACCATCAGTCTTGTGTAACCATCAGTGTTGTAGATGGCATGTAACCATCAGTGTTGTAGATGGCATGTAACCATCAGTGTTGTTGATGGCATGTAACCATCAGTCTTGTGTAACTATCAGTGTTGTAGATGGCATGTAACCATCAGTGTTGTAGATTGCATGTAACCATCAGTGTTGTGTAACCATCAGTGTTGTAGATGGCATGTAACCATCAGTGTTGTAGATGGCATGTAACCATCAGTGTTGTAGATGGCATGTAACCATCAGTCTTGTGTAACCATCAGTGTTGTAGATGGCATGTAACCATCAGTGTTGTAGATGGCATGTAACCATCAATGTTGTAGATGGCATGTAACCATCAGTGTTGTAGATGGCATGTAACCATCAATGTTGTAGATGGCATGTAACCATCAGTGTTGTAGATGGCATGGAACCATCAGTGTTGTAGATGGCATGTAACCATCAGTGTTGTAGATGGCATGTAACCATCAGTGTTGTAGATGGCATGTAACCATCAGTGTTGTAGATGGCATGTAACCATCAGTGTTGTAGATGGCATGGAACCATCAGTGTTGTAGATGGCATGTAACCATCAGTGTTGTAGATGGCATGTAACCATCAATGTTGTAGATGGCATGTAACCATCAGTGTTGTAGATGGCATGGAACCATCAGTGTTGTAGATGGCATGGAACCATCAGTGTTGTAGATGGCATGTAACCATCAGTGTTGTAGATGGCATGTAACCATCAGTGTTGTAGATGGCATGTAACCATCAGTGTTGTGTAACCATCAGTGTTGTAGATGGCATGTAACCATCAGTGTTGTAGATGGCATGGAACCATCAGTGTTGTAGATGGCATGGAACCATCAGTGTTGTAGATGGCATGTAACCATCAGTGTTGTAGATGGCATGTAACCATCAGTGTTGTAGATGGCATGTAACCATCAGTGTTGTAGATGGCATGGAACCATCAGTGTTGTAGATGGCATGGAACCATCAGTGTTGTAGATGGCATGTAACCATCAGTGTTGTAGATGGCATGTAACCATCAGTGTTGTGTAACCATCAGTGTTGTAGATGGCATGTAACCATCAGTGTTGTGTAACCATCAGTGTTGTAGATGGCATGTAACCATCAGTGTTGTAGATGGCATGTAACCATCAGTGTTGTAGATGGCATGTAACCATCAGTGTTGTAGATTGCAGTGCGTACCAGAGAGGATGATGGTAGTCTTGGTAAGCTACAACACATGAAACAACAGTGTTGTGTAACCATCAGTGTTGTAGATTGCAGTGCGTACCAGAGAGGATGATGGTAGTCTTGGTAAGCTACAACACATGAAACAACAGTGTTGTGTAACCATCAGTGTTGTAGATTGCAGTGCGTACCAGAGAGGATGATGGTAGTCTTGGTAAGCTACAACACATGAAACAACAGTGTTGTGTAACCATCAGTGTTGTAGATTGCAGTGCGTACCAGAGAGGATGATGGTAGTCTTGGTAAGCTACAACACATGAAACAACAGTGTTGTGTAACCATCAGTGTTGTAGATTGCAGTGCGTACCAGAGAGGATGATGGTAGTCTTGGTAAGCTACAACACATGAAACAACAGTGTTGTGTAACCATTAGTGTTGTAGATTGCAGTGCGTACCAGAGAGGATGATGGTAGTCTTGGTAAGCTACAACACATGAAACAACAGTGTTGTGTAACCATCAGTGTTGTAGATTGCAGTGCGTACCAGAGAGGATGATGGTAGTCTTGGTAAGCTACAACACATGAAACAACAGTGTTGTGTAACCATCAGTGTTGTAGATTGCAGTGCGTACCAGAGAGGATGTTGGTAGTCTTGGTAAGCTACAACACATGAAACAACAGTGTTGTAGATTGCAGTGCGTACCAGAGAGGATGATGGTAAGCTACAACACATGAAACAACAGTAGCAGGATGATAATATGGGGGTGTGTATATGATGCATGGTTCAGCACGCAACACGGCAACAAGCTATGTGGAATCCTTCCCTCTTCCCAGAGTGTTTGTGTCATGTCCTACATAAATCAGGAATGCGATGATTTACCTGTTTGTGTCAGTTCTGGAAAGTATGTATTAACCTGTCGATGGCACTTTAATCACTGATCTAAGATCTTGAGTTAAAGTCAGGTTTTAGGGAAGGTATGTTCATTCTAGATGTGTGCCTTAGGGCACCTCCTACCTGGAGGTAGAAATCCTATGTAAACAGGGTGTTGTGTGTACTCCTCAGTGCACTCCTCTGTAGCCTTCCAGGGAACCTCTTCTCAGTAAAGCCTGGCTACTTCTATGAAGAATCCACACATACTCATTTCAATGTTTAACTCTCTCTTTCTCTCCTCCCTATTTCACCCTTCTCTCTTTCTATTACTCTTCCCTCCCTCTCTTCCTCCCTCTCCCTCGCTCTTTACCCCCCCTCTCTCTCTTTACCCCCTCTCTCTCAGGACCTTGGAGGAGGCCGCACTGGTGGCAAAGGACACGGTTGTGTGTGGCTTTCGCAACGAAAATAGTGCCTGGTGCCTGTGTGTCTGGCGGGGCTGGGGCCCCCGTGAGCTAGAGGTCTTCTACCAGTCCTATGAGGAGCTGGGGAGGCTAGAGACCAGCATGAGGAAAAGAAGGTAGCCGTTGTACAACACCGGCCGTGGTGTCCCAGGCAGAAGCTAGCAGTCACAGAATCATAGCTCTCTGTCTGTCTGTCTGTCTGTCTGTCTGTCTGTCTGTCTGTCTGTCTGTCTGTCTGTCTGTCTGTGTGTGAGTGAGTGAGTGAGTGAGTGAGTGAGTGAGTGAGTGAGTGAGTGAGTGAGTGAGTGAGTGAGTGAGTGAGTGAGTGAGTGAGTGAGTGAGTGAGTGAGTAAGAGAGAGAAAGAGAGAGAAAAACACATTCACAGGCCCCCAGTGTTCAGAGCAGGGGGCCGTGGAGCTCTGGACGAGGAGGGGTGAGGGAGATGTTGAAGCAAAAGAGAGGACAGGACAGGAGATATTGGGATATGTTGAGAGGAGACTCAGGGATGGGGGTGCCTCATCCTGTCATAGCTTGGGCCCAAACCCCCAGGGACCAGGTCAAAACCCCCTGTGTGCCCCCAACACACCCCACACTTCCCCCTCTGGAGCACCACTAAGATGGATTGACTACCAGTTAAACCTGAGCCTGAAGATAGAAGGGACTAGGGTTGCAATTTTCCGGTAACTACCAAAAATGCCAGGTTTTCCAGAAATCCAGTTGTAAGACTCCTAAAATCAGGATTAAGCAGGAAATCCAGAATCTACCAACCAGGATTTCTGGAAAACCTGGGGATTTTGGGAAGGTTACTGGAGTTTTGCAACCATAAAACAGATGGTTGGACAAAACGGGCCGTAAAGACACGTGTCCCAGATCTACTGAACACAGAGTGTACTCACTTCACAGGACAGTGGAACGTAACACTCAACTGGGTTGTGTATGTGTGAGATATATGAGTAAACAACACCATAAGCAGTTCCGTTTCCTCATAAGCCATCTCCCAACAGACCAAGGACACAGCAGAAAGGACTCACCCCTGCCCTGCAGTATAGAGACTGGGACTGTCTCTAAACCAATGACACTCTCCTATACCAATCTCTCATACTAGCTCAGATAGACATTAGATGAAGGGTTCATTAGATTTTAAACATTTTCTGCTGCTGGGCTAAACTCTGACTTGTGCATTTAACAAAACTGTAGACAGAAGTCAGGGTTAACTATGTGTAGGAGTTTGCCCTTCGGTTTGATGCCCATCAGTTTTACTTCAAGTGTTGGCGCTTGAAGTTGCCAGTACTATATTGTGTATTGAGGATGCATCCCAAATGGCACCCTATTCCCTACATAGTGCACTATGGGCCCTGGTCAAAAGTAGTGCACTGACAAGGGTTCCATTTGGGACATCCAGTGTGTTGATACCAACATGGGAGGGTTTGCTAACTTCACTGCTGTGTCAGTGAGATGGTGTTCATTTATGGTGTAATATGTTCAAATCCTCTTCAGTGTAAATATACTGTATTGTGTATATACTGTACAACCATGAATAAACTTCTTATAATTGGAGAAGCCTGTGTTGAATGGAAGTTTATTGACCTCTTATCCAACCTGTCTGCTGTGTCTATCGAATGGGATCAACTAAATGTTGCTTGTAAGAGACTTGCCTGCATCCCCCAATCTCCTACATTTGACTATCCTCTCCTTCTCTCCCAAGACTCTCTTTCCCCCTCTCTCCCTCCTTCTCTCCCCTTATCTCTCCTTCTCTCCCCATCTTTCTCCTCGCTCTCCTTCTCTCCCCCTCTCTCTCTCCTTCTCTCCCCTTATCTCTCCTTCTCTCCCCATCTTTCTCCTCGCTCTCCTTCTCTCCCCCTATCTCTCCTTCTCCCCCCCTCTTTCCTTCTCTCCCCCTCTCTCTCTCCTTCTCTCCCCTTATCTCTCCTTCTCTCCCCCTATCCCCCCCCTTTCCTTCTCTCCCCTATCTCTCCTTCTCTCCCCCCTCTCGCTCTCCTTCTCTCCCCATCTTTCTCCTCGCTCTCCTTCTCTCCCCCCCCCTATCTCTCCTTCTCCCCCCTCTTCCTTCTCTCCCCCTCTCTCTCTCCTTCTCTCCCCCTATCTCTCCTTCTCCCCCCTCTTTCCTTCTCTCCCCCTCTCTCTCCTTCTCTCCCCTTATCTCTCCTTCTCTCCCCCTATCTCTCCTCCCCCCCTCTTTCCTTCTCTCCTTCTCTCCCCCCTCTCGCTCTCCTTCTCTCCCCATCTTTCTCCTCGCTCTCCTTCTCTCCCCCCCTCTCTCCTTCTTTCCCCCCTCTCTTTTTCAACCCACCCTCTCCCCTCATTCGGGGAAGGAGGGAATATTCTGGGCAGATTGTGAGAAGGATACAGAGGGATAGAGGGGGCACATTGAGAGGGGAACGTGGAGAGATGGGGGGTAGGTGGGTGGGTGGAGCAATATGGGGAGAGAGAGGTAGGGGGTAGGTAAGTTCTCCAACACAGCCTTGCTGTAACCTGACCGCTGATGAGGGATGAAAGGATGGAGGGAGGGATGATGGATTAATGAAGGGAGCGCTGACAGGGGTCCCACCTGGAGGGAGGAATACAGGGTGCTTGTACCATACTATGCCAGGTATTACATATACACACACAACATTGAACCTACACACACCAGTGAACCACATGCACACACCATTGAACCTTTACACACACACACAGTGTGCAACTCTGGACAACATGTATGCATAGAGTGGTAAATGCAACCTCCTAG
This sequence comes from Oncorhynchus masou masou, assembly GCF_036934945.1. Classification (NCBI taxonomy): domain Eukaryota; kingdom Metazoa; phylum Chordata; class Actinopteri; order Salmoniformes; family Salmonidae; genus Oncorhynchus; species Oncorhynchus masou. The sequence continues at coordinate 13,236,374 of NC_088213.1, read as the reverse complement.
AAAATATAATATTGTTTGAAAACCAATGAAGCATATCAGATCAGGTATCTAACCCAGATCAAATCTCTAACGTACTGAATAAAGCTTCCCGGATCAGCAATAGGCAGTAACTGTCTTTCTCACTTCGGAGAGACCCTGGCCTGAACAGAAGCTACAGTACTGATTGAGGTTTTCTTGAATTTGCTCGCGAAACCATTTCGTAAACAAGATGACAGTCTCTGCCAAGGGTTTACTTAGCCCAAAACATGGTGGCACAGAGAAAAACCATGAATGTTGCTCTTGTCATCTAAAAACACTTGACAGTCTGTTGCCCTGATATGAATTGGTTTCACTGAAATCTCGGGGTGTCCTCCAGCAACCTCTGGGCCCTGTATACACATGGTCCATAACACATCTGACATAGAGGCGATAATGCATCCAACAGTTTTTCTGTACAAAATTGCAACCGCTGTGGCGATTTACACAATTGTGTACAAGGTTTTTTTGCAGGCAAACTCTGCACTGTATCACTAAAATATCCATTGCATCCCTTCCATTGTCAAATGTGTTATGCAACCTCAGTGTGTATGGGGCCTCTGAGCTTAACAGTAACTTGTGCTTTGCTCCAACACACCTCTGCCCCTAACAGATGAGCCCATAAGCACCTAGTAGCCTTCCTCTACTAAAGCACTTTTAGATTTGGCCTGGATTCACTTACTCATAAAGTGCAATCTTTAGTAGCCTACAGTTTTACACAGAATAGGGTGAAGTTCCCTCTAGATGCTGATCTTGGGTCAGTTTAGCATTTTCCCCACTAAATGGTTAAGGTTAGGACTGAGGGAGAGGAAGCTGATCCTAGATCTGTCCCTAGGGAAAACTTTACGACAGAGCCTTTTACACAGTACATTGCTAGTATTTTAACCTGGGTTAAGGGCTTACAGTGGCTTGCGAAAGTATTCACCCCCCTTGGCATTTTTCCTATTTTGTTGCCTTACAACCTGGAATTCAAATGTATTTTTGGGGGGGTTGCATTTTATTTACACAACATGCCTACCACTTTGAAGATGCAAAATATGTTTTTATTGTGAAACAAGAAATAAGACAAAAAAACTGAAAACTTGAACGTACATAACTATTCACCCCCTCCCCCAAGTCAACACTTTGTAGAGCCACCTTAGAGCTGCAAGTCTCTTGGGGTATGTCTCTATTAGCTTGGCACATCTAGCCACTGAGATTTTGCCCATTCTTCAAGGCAAACTGCTCCAGCTTATTCAAGTTGGATGGGTTCCGCTGGTGTACAGATCAAATCAAATGTATTTATAAAGCCCTTCTTACATCAGCTGATATCTCAAAGTGCTGTGCAGAAACCCAGCCTAAAACCCCAAACAAAGCAATGCAGGTGGAGCAGCACGGTGGCTAGGAAAAACTCCCTAGAAAGGCCAAAAGCAGCAATCTTTAAGTCATACCACAGATTCTCAGTTGGATTGAGGTCTGGGCTTTGACTAGGCCATTCCAAGACATGTTAATGTTTCCCCTTAAACCACTCTAGTGTTGCTTTAGCAGTATGCTTTGGGTCATTGTCCTGCTGGAAGGTGAACCTCCGTCTCAGTCTAAAATCTCTGGAAGACTGAAACAGGTTTCCCTCAAGAATATCCCTGTATTTAGCGCCATCCATCAATTCTGCCCAGTTTCCCAGTCCCTGTTGATGAAAAACATCCCCACAGCATGATGTTGCCACCACCATACTTCTCGGGGTGATGACAGGTGTTGGGTTTGCGCCAGACACATTCTTCCATATATTTGGGGAGTGTCCCACATGCCTTTTTGCAAACACCAAACGTGTTTGCTTATTTCTTTAAGCAATGGCTTTTTTCTGGCCACTCTTCCGTAAAGCCCAGCTCTGTGGGGTGTACGGCTTAAAGTGGTCCTCAGGACAGATACTCCAATCTCCGCAGTGGAGCTTTGCAGCTCCTTCAGGGTTATCTTTGGTCTTTTTGTTGCCTCTCTGATGAATGCCCTCCTTGCCTGGTCCGTGAGGTTTGGTGGGCGTCCCTCTCTTGGCATGTTTGTTGTGGTGCCATATTCTTTCAATTTGTCAATAATGTATTTAATGGTGCTCCGTGGGATTTTCAAAGTTTCGGATATTGTTTTTATAACCCAACCCTGATATGTACTTCTCCACAACTTTGTCCCTGACCTGTTTGGAGAGCTCCTTGGTCTTCATGGTGCCACTTGCTTGGTAGTTCCCCTTACTTGGTGGTGTTGCAGACTCTGGGGCCTTTCAGAACAGGTGTATATATACTGAGATCATGTGACAGATCATGTGACACTTAGATTGCACAGAGGTGGACTTTATTTAACTAAATATGTGACTTCTGAAGGTAATTGGTTGCACCAGATCGTATTTAGGAGCTTCATAGCAAAGGAGTGAATACGCAACACTTTTCCATTTTTAAAAATGTTCTGAAACAAGTCATTTTTTAAATTTCACTTCACCAATTTGGATTATTTTGCGCATGTTCATTATGAAATCCAAATAAAAATCCATTTAAATTACAGGTTGTAATGCAACAAAATAGGAAAAATGCCAAGGGGGATGAATACTTTTGCAAGGCACTGTATGTTGAGGATAACAACAACCGAAGTAACATGCTAAGTGGAAATCCCCTGGCCTGCATAACGTTACACCCCCGCCACAAGCTGTTTCAATGGGAAAGATTGGCACCATCTAATTACATGAAACGTTGGGAACCCTTCAACATTAATCAGTTAATCAGGTAGTCAGACAGAAGAGGGCAGTGTAGAATCCTATACTGATGTAATCTGCAGTCAGTCAAACAGCTCTACTTCTGAATTAAATACACATGGGTCATGTTCATTAGGGCACAGCAAAACGTTTCAAAATGCATTGCAAGGGAAAATCAAAATGAGGGTTTTGTTATTGGACAAGTTCAGGTAACACCTCCGTTTCACTCTGTTTCTGAGTCTTTTTTTCTGTTTCTTCCGGATCAGTTTAGCCTTTCTGCTCTGAGACACTTTAGGGCCAATTCTGACCTAAGTTCAGGATCCACCCCTTTTTTCACTTCACTGCCATTAGGTCAGGCCCTCAAGCAAGGATATGCATATTCTTGGTACCGTTTGAAAGGAAACACTTTGAAGTTTGTGGAAATGTGAAAGGAATGTAGGAGAATATAACACAATAGATCTGGTAATAGAAAATACCAAGAAAAAAACAACCGTTCTTTTGTATTGTTTTTGTACCATCTTTGAAATGCAAAATAAAGGACATAATGTATTATTCCAGCCAAGGTGCAGTTTAGAATTTGGCCACTAGATGACAGCAGTGTATGTGAAAAGTTTTAGACTGATCCAATGAACTATTGCATTTCTGGTCAAAATATTTTGTCAAGACTGCCCAAATGTGCCTAATTTGTTTATTAATAACTTTTCATGTTGAAAATTGTGCACTCTCCTCAAACAATAGCATGGTATTCTTTCACTGTACTAGCTACAGTAAATTGGACAGTGCAGTTAGATTAACAATAATTTAAGCTTTCTGCCAATATCAGAAGTTTTAACTAAGTAAGGTTAAATAAAGTAAGGTTAACTAAATACGGTTAAATAAAGTAGGGTTAAATAAAAAATATATAAACTATAGAATAACGCTGGTTTTAACACATGGAAACAGAATTCACAAAGGGAAGTCAAAGTGAATTCACAAAGTGAAGACATGTAAAAAATGAGTTCCTTTAAGGAGGAATTGATGGATTTTACACCTCATTGTTCTCTGTGTGAGTTTCAGTAATGCCTCGTCTCCAAAGGACTTTCTCCATGAGAGAGAAAAACGGTTTGAATAAAAGGTAAGGTCAGAGAAAGGTAGAGAGAGCAGGAGATAGAGAAATGAAGAGAGACAGACAGGGTTAAAGGGAAAGAGAAAAGGAGAGAGAACAAAAGAGACAGACAAAGAAAGACAAGAGTGAGAGGAAAGAGAGAGAAGGGGAGGGAGAAAGTTGAATGATGGTACAAGTAGCGTGGACAGGATGGAAATGGAACACTTATGCCTGGTGAATGGATGTGCCGAGGATTTTAAGGCTCTTCAAGACTCTCCAGGGGCCCTAGTTGATTCCAGGGCTCTGGGGTAATGGGATAGACTAGAGGTGAGAGAAGGGAGTGGGGGGGAAGGGTAGGAGAGGCAGGGAAGAGAAAAAAAGAGAGGGGGGTAGGAGAGGGAGGGGAAAGGCAAAGAGAGGGGAAAGAGAGAGGGAGAGAAGGAGGTAGCGAGAGAGAGATAAAGGGAGGCAAGAGAGAAAGATGAGGGAAATAGAGAGGTAGAGAAAGAGAGAGAAAATGAGTGAGAGAGGGGAGAAGGAGAAGAGTATCCAGGGTCATGGTGAATTGGAGAGGGGTGTAATTGTTAGCTGTTGAGAGAACCATGAGGAGGGGAGCCTGTGGGTTCAGCCCAGGCCACTCCACTTCTTCAGGGCTCCCTTCTGTGTGTGTGTGTGTGTGTGTGTGTTTCTTCACTCTTACTTTCTCCCTGAGTGTGTTTGCCTCTTCCTTCCTTTCTCCTGCTTGGGTCAATGAGTGTGTGAGTAGTATGTGAGTATGCCTATTTTAGGCTCTCTGTGTGTGTGTGTGTGTGCTTGTGTGTGTGACTTTCTTCACAACTCTCCCTCCGTTTGTATCAATGAATGAGTGTATGCCTCTTCCTTCCTTTCTCCTGCTTGGGTCAATAAGAGTGTATGTGAGTATGTCTATTTTAGGCTCTCTCTGTGTGTGTGTGTGCTTTTGTGTGTGTGTGTGCTTTTGTGTGTGTGTGCGTGTGCTTGTGTGTGTGACTTTCTTCACAACTTTCCCTCCGTTTGTATCAATGAATGAGTGTATGCCTCCTCCTTCCAGAGAGAGAGAGAGAGAGAGAGAGAGAGAGAGAGAGAGAGAGAGAGAGAGAGAGAGAGAGAGAGAGAGAGAGAGAGAGAGAGAGAGAGAGAGAGAGAGAGAGAGAGAGAGAGAGAGAGAGAGAGAGAGAGAGAGAGAGAGAGAGATTCTTTCCCAGCCTTTTCTTGTCCCTTCAGCCTGACTACCATGTCCAGTCAGCTCTGTGTAGGTTCACTAATCTCCATACTGACAGTGGTTTCAAATGGAGAAGAACTGATCCAGAAATATCTCATTTAGGTTCTTCATTAAAAAAAATTGAACAATTTTGCGTGCCACTCCAGTCAGCCCTTTGCTCCACATAGGAACACACACACACACACACACACACACACACACACACACACACACACACACAGAGAGAGAAATCAACACGGCCAAACCTTTAACTCCACAACTATACCACTGACTGAACCATTGACAACATGCTGCCAGCTGCACACAGTAGAGACACAGGGTACTAAAGAACCTTTCCATCGCTGAACGCATAGCAGCCCTTCTGAGTTCATTGGGAATGTATATGAAGGTATTCTCACACTTTGTGTGTGTGCAAGGTGCCTTCCAACTGAGGGGAAGTAACACCTATGTGTCAAGTCATATCAATTCCCTCCTGCAATTTTGGATGTAAATACTTGTAGGATACTCGAGGAGAGATGCAGCTATTTAGGTCCATGTCTCAAGCCTTCCCTTGTCTGGAAGTAGGATAAAGTTGACATTAAACACTGATCTAAGTTTAGATTTGTGTTTTTTCCTTCTAATAGATGAGGTTAGGATTTTGGGAGGGTGATCTGATCCTAGATCTGTACCTAAGGGAAGCTTCATCCCATGGCCATGTCTCCTCAGCCTGTTAAGATATAGGCTGAATTCCAAATTGACCACTAACCCTTTCTCCAAGGCTCTTTCTCTAGATCTTAACCTTACTTTAGTTAAACATACTTTATTTAACCTGCTTTATTTAATCTTATTTAGTTAACCTCTTGTACAGTAGTTGGTGGTAAAAAAAACAACTTTAGGATCCATACATGTGATTGACAGCTCATCATCAAGCTTATTTTCTTAACAACACTGTCATCTCAGATTTTCAAAATATGCTTTTGAACCATAGAAATTGAAATTTGTGTAAGAGTATGCAAAGCTCTGTGAATTCCAGTTCTCTACAAGATGAGCCCCCATGTATAACAGCAGAGAGCGCAACATTTATTCCACATTTCCTCTGACTGGGGAGAAAGAAGACCAGCTGAAGTATACTTTCAAATTTCACGCATATGATGACAGTAACATGCAATAATGTAGAGCATAACCCTTGCTTTTATGAGACTTGGCATGTCAGCCCTCTCGCTTCTTCCTTTTCTCCTTCACTCTCTGTCTTGTTCCTTTTCTCCTTCACACACTCTCTCTCTCTCATTGCTTTTCTCCTCTCTCTCTCATTGCTTTTCTCCTTTTGCTTTTCCCCCTCTCTCTCATTGCCTTTTCTCCCCTCTCTCATTGCTTTTCTCCCTCTTTTCTCCTCTCTCTCTCATTGCTTTTCTCCTCTCTCTCTCATTGCTTTTCTCCTTCTCCCTCTCTCTCTCTCATTGCTTTTCACCTTCTCTCTCTTTTCACTCTCTCTCTCTCATTGCTTTTCTCCTTCTCTCTCTCTCTCATTGCTTTTCTCTCCTCTCTCTCTCATTGCTTTTCTCCTTCTCCCTTCTCTCTCTCATTGCTTTTCTCCTTCTCTCTCTTTTCTCCTCTCTCATTGCTTTTCTCCTCTTCTTCTCTCTCTCTCTTGCATTGCTTTTCTCCTTCTCTCTCTCATTGCTTTTCTCCTTCTCTCTCTCTCTCTCATTGCTTTTCTCCTTCTCTCTCTCTCTCATTGCTTTTCTTTCTCTCTCTCATTGCTTTTCTCCTCTCTCATTGCTTTTCTCCTTCTCTCTCTCATTGCTTTTCTCCTTGCTTTTCTCTCTCTCTCATTGCTTTTCTCCTTCTCTCTCTCATTGCTTTTCTCTTCTCTCTCTTGCTTTTCTCCTTCTTCTCTTTCTACTTGCTTTTCTCTTCTCTTCTCGCTTCTCTCTCATTGCTTTTCTCCTTTCTCTCTCATTGTTTTCTCCTTCCTTCTCTCTCTCTCATTCCTTTTCTTCTCTCTCTCTCGCTCTCTCTCGCTCATTGCTTTTCTCCTTCTCTCTCTCTCTCTCATTGCTTTTCTCCTCTCTCTCTCATTGCTTTTCTCCTCCTCTCTCTCTCATTGCTTATCTCCTTCTCTCTCTCTCTCATTGCTTTTCTCCTTCTCTCTCTCATTGCTTTTCTCCTTCTCTCTCATTGCTCTCATTGCTTTTTTCTCCTTCTCTCTCTCATTGCTTTTCTCCTTCTCTCTCTCTCATTGCTTTTCTCCTTCACTCTCTCTTTTCTCTCTCTCTCTCTTGCTTTTCCTTTTCTCTCATTCGCTTTCCCCTCTCTCTCTCTCTCGTTGCTTTTCTCCCCTCTCTCGTTGCTTTTCTCTTCTCTCTCTCTCATTGTTCCTTTTTGCTACTTCTCTCATTGCCTTAGCTCTCTTTCTCATTGCTTTTCTCCTTCACTCTCTCTCTCTCTCTCATTGCTTTTCTCATTCCTTTTCTCTCTTCGCTTTTCTCTCTCTCGCTCTCTCTCGTTGCTTTTCTCCACTCTCTCTCGTTCTCCTTTCTCCTTCACTCTCTCTCTCGCTCTCTCACATTGCTTTTCTCCTTCTCTCTCTCTCTCATTGCTTTTCTCCTTCTCTCTCTCTCTCATTGCTGTTCTCCTTCTCTCTCTCATTGCTTTTCTCCTTCTCCTCTCTCTCATTGCTTTTCTCCTCTCTCTCATTGCTTTTCTCCTCTCTCTCTAATTGCTTTTCTCCCCCTCTCTCTCTCATTGCTTTTCTCCTTCTCTCTCTCACTCTCTCTCTCATTGCTTTTCTCCTTCTCTCTCTCTCTCTCTCTCATTGCTTTTCTCCCCTCTCTCTCTCTCGTTGCTTTTCTCCTTCTCTCTCTCTCTCTCATTGCTTTTCTCCTTCTCTCTCTCTCTCTCTCTCTCTCTCTCTCATTGCTTTTCTCCTTCTCTCTCTCTCATTGCTTTTCTCCTTCTCTCTCTCTCTCATTGCTTTTCTCCTCTCTCTCTCATTGCTTTTCTCCTTCTCTCTCTCTCTCATTGCTTTTCTCCTCTCTCTCTCTCTCATTGCTTTTCTCCTCACTCTCTCTCATTGCTTTTCTCTTCTCTCTCTCATTGCTTCTCTCTCTCTCTCTCTCATTGCTTTTCCTTTTCTACTTCTCCTTCGCTCTCTCTCTCTTGCTTTTCTCCTCTCTCTCTCATTCCTTTTCTCCTTTGCTCTCTCTCATTGCTTTTCTCCTCTCTCTCTCTTCCCTTTCTCCTTCTCTCATTGCTCTCCTCTCTCTCTCTCATTGCTCTCCTTCTCTCTCTCTTGCTTTTCTCTCTCATCCTTTGCTTTTCTCCTCTCTCTCTCTTTTCTTGCTTTTCTCCTTCTCTCTCTCTCTCTCTCATTGCTTTTCTCCTCTCTCTCATCTCTCTCTCTCTCTCTCTCATTGCTTTTCTCCTTCTCTCTCTCTCTCTTGCTTTTCTCCTTGCTTTTCCTTCCTCTCTCTCTCTCTCTCTCATTGCTTTTCTCATTGCTTCTCTCTCTCTCTCTCTCATTGCTTTTCTCCTCTCTCTCTCTCATTGCTTTTCTCCTTCTCTCTCTCTCATTGCTTTTCTCCTTCTCTCTCTCTCTCATTGCTTTTCTCTCTCTCATTGCTTTTCTCCTTCTCTCTCTCTCTCTCTCTCATTCTTTCTCTCCTCTCTCTCTCATTTGCTTTTCTCCTCTCTCTTGCTCTCTCTCTCTCATTGCTTTTCTCCCCTCTCTCTCTCTCATTGCTTTTCTCCTCTCTCTCTCTCTCTCTCTCATTGCTTTTCTCCTCTCTCTCTCTCTCATTGCTTTTCTCCTTCTCTCTCTCTCTCATTGCTTTTCTCCTCTCTCTCTCATTGCTTCATTCTCTCATTGCTTCTCTCTCTCTCTCTCATTGCTTTTCTCCTTCTCTCTCTCTCATTGCTTTTCTCCTCTCTCTCTCTCTCATTGCTTTTCTCCTTCTTCTCTCTCTCTCATTGCTTCTCTCTCTCTCTCTCTCTTGCTTTTCTCCTTCTCTCATTCCTTTTCTCTCTTCTTCTCTCTCATTGCTTTTCTCTCTCTCTCTCATTGCTTTTCTCCTCTCTCTCTCTCATTGCTTTTCCTCTCTCTCTCTCTTTCTCCTTCTCTCTCATTCCTTTTCTCCTTTCATTGCTCTTTCTCTCTCATTGCTTTTCTCTCTCTCTCTCTCATTGCTTTTCTCCTTTCTCTTCATTGCTTTTCTCTCTCTCGCTCTCTCTCATTGCTTTTCTCCTTCTCTCTCTCTCTCTCATTGCTTTTCTCCTTCTCTTCTCTCTCTCTCATTGCTTTTCTCCTTCTCTCTCTCTCTCATTGCTTTTCTCCTTCTCTCTCACTCTCTCATTGCTTTTCTCCTTCTCTCTCTCTCTCATTGCTTTTCTCCTTTCTCTCTCATTGCTTTTCTCTCTCTCTCTCATTGCTTTTCTCCTTCTCTCTCTCTCTCATTGCTTTTCTCCTCTCTCTCTCTCATTGCTTTTCTCCTCTCTCTCTCTCTCTCATTGCTTTTCTCCTTCTCTCTCTCTCTCTCTCATTGCTTTTCTCCTTCTCTCTCTTGCTTTTCTCTCTCTCTCTCTCTCGTTGCCTTTTCTCCTTCATTGCTTTTCTCCTCTCTCTCTCTCTCATTGCTTTTCTCCCCTCTCTCTCTCGTTGCTTTTCTCTTCTCTCTCTCTCTCTCATTGCTTTTCTCCTTTTCTCTCTCTCTTCTTTTCTCTCTCTCTTCTCATTGCTTTTCTCCTCTCTCTCTCTCTCATTCCTTTTCTCCTTCTCTCTCTCGTTGCTTTTATCCTCTCTCTCTCTCATTGCTTTTCCCTTTCTCCTTCATTGCTCTCTCTCATCTCTCCTTCTCTCTCTCATTGCTTTTCTCCTTCTCTCTCTCTCTCTCTCTCTCTCATTGCTTTTCTCCTTCTCTCTCTTGCTCTCTCTCTCTCATTGCTTTTCTCCTTCTCTCTCTCTCTCTCCTTCATTGCTTTTCTCCCCCTCCCCCTCTCTCTCTCTCATTGCTTTTCTCTCCTTCTCTCTCTCATTGCTTTTCTCCTTCTCTCTCTCTCATTGCTTTTCTCCTCTCTCTCTCTCATTGCTTTTCTCCCCTCTCTCTCTCTCATTGCTTTTCTCCCCTCTCTCTCTCACTCTCTCTCTCATTGCTTTTCTCCTTCTCTCTCATTGCTTTTCTCCTTCTCTCTCTCTCTCTGTATGACTGTTTATGTGAGTTTATCCCTCCTACCATACTAAAGTCAGATCTCAAGGTGAGACACAGATGAATAACCCAACTCATCTCCAACCCACTGAATGTATCTCCTGTCCTCATGGTCAGTAGAGATAGGGTAGTACCAACGCATCTTACACAGTGAACTGAAGTCTGTGGTTCAGGGGTTGAATCCCTCTCCGTCCATCCACTAGGTTGTGGGCTCAGATCTTACCTCTGGTGCTTTCTGTATGTTTCCACAATTCTCAACATCAACCATACAAAGAGAAGTGTGTGAAATATGAAGAATTTAGTGGGTTTGTGGTTAAGTCCCTGCCTTACTCCACTAGGTTGTGAGTGTGATCCTCATTTGTTGTACCTTATTGGAAATGTCTATTGCTCTCTCTCAGCTTGACCCTCTGTGGCTCAGGTATAAGGATCTCAACCTATAAGTACAAGGTCGCCCTTTCAAACCCAGTTGCAGCTCTGGATCATGTACACCGCTGCAGAGTTGTTTTCAAGGCCCCTGGGAGGGGATGAGTGGCTACCGCAAGGCCCCTGGGAGGGGATGAGTGGCTACTCTCTAGGCCCCTGGGAGGGGATGAGTGGCTACCACAAGGCCCCTGGGAGGGGATGAGTGGCTACCGCAAGGCCCCTGGGTGGGGATGAGTGGCTTTTCGCAAGGCCCCTTTCTCTCTCTGAGTGGCAAATGTCCGCAAGGCCCCTGGGAGGGGATGAGTGGCTACCGCAAGGCCCCTGGGAGGGGATGAGTGGCTACCGCAAGGCCCCTGGGAGGGGATGAGTGGCTACCGCAAGGCCCCTGGGAGGGGATGAGTGGCTACCGCAAGGCCCCTGGGAGGGGATGAGTGGCTACCGCAAGTCCCCTGGGAGGTGATGAGTGGCTACCGCAAGGCCCCTGGGGGGAGGGGATGAGTGGCTACCGCAAGGCCCCTGGGGGAGGGGATGAGTGGCTACCACAAGGCCTCTGGGGGGGATGAGTGGCTACCGCAAGGCCCCTTTGGGGGATGAGTGGCTACCGCAAGGCCCCTGGGAGGGGATGAGTGGCTACCGAAGGCCCCTGGGAGGGGATGAGTGGCTACCGCAAGGCCCCTGGGAGGGGATGAGTGGCTACCGCAAGGCCCCTGGGAGGGGATGAGTGGATACCCTTCAATGCCCCTGGACGGGGATGAGTGGCTACCGCAAGGCCCCTGTGAGGGGATGAGTGGCTACCACTAGGCCCCTGGGAGGGGATGAGTGGCTACCACAAGGCCCCTGGGAGGGGATGAGTGGCTACCGCAAGGCCCCTGGGAGGGGATGAGTGGCTACCGCAAGGCCCCTGGGAGGGGATGAGTGGCTACCGCAAGGCCCCTGGGAGGGGATGAGTGGCTCACAGTCAAGGCCCCTGGGAGGGGATGAGTGGCTACTTGCAAGGCCCCTGGGAGGGATGAGTGGCTAACGCAAGGCCCCTGGGAGGGGATGAGTGGCTACCCATACAAGGCCCCTGGGAGGGGATGAGTGGCTACCGCAAGGCCCCTGGGAGGGGATGAGTGGCTACCTCTGGAAGGCCCCTGGGAGGGGATGAGTGGCTACCTCCTCTCAAGGCCCCTGGGAGGGGATGAGTGGCTAACCTGCAAGCCCCTTCGAGGGGATGAGTGGCTAAAGGCCCTGGGAGGGGATGAGTGGCTACCGCAAGGCCCCTGGGAGGGGATGAGTGGCTACCGCAAGGCCCCTGGGAGGGGATGAGTGGCTAACGCAAGGCCACTGGGAGGGGATGAGTGGCTACCGCAAGGCCCCTGGGAGGGGATGAGTGGCTACCGCAAGGCCCCTGGAAGGGGATGAGTGGCCCCTACCGCAAGGCCCCTGTAAGGGGATGAGTGGCTACCGCAAGGCCCCTGTAAGGGGATGAGTGGCTACCGCAAGGCCCCTGGGGGAGGGGATGAGTGGCTACCGCTTTCCCCTGGGAGGGGATGAGTCTCTTCCGCTCAAGGCCCCTGGGAGGGGATGAGTGGCTACCGCAAGGCCCCTGGGGGAGGGGATGAGTGGCTACCGCAAGGCCCCTGGGGGAGGGGATGAGTGGCTACCACAGCAAGGCCCTTGGGGGGAGGGGATGAGTGGCTACCGCAAGGCCCCTGGGGGGAGGGGATGAGTGGCTACCGCAAGGCCCCTGGGAGGGGATGAGTGGCTACCACTAGGCCCCTGGGAGGGGATGAGTGGCTACCACCAGGCCCCCCCGGGAGGGGATGAGTGGCTACCACAAGGCCCCTGGGAGGGGATGAGTGGCTACAGCAAGGCCCCTGGGTGGGGATGAGTGGCTACCGCAAGGCCCCTTTTGGGGGATGAGTGGCAACCGCAAGGCCCCTGGGAGGGGATGAGTGGCTACCGCAAGGCCCCTGGGAGGGGATGAGTGGCTACCGCAAGGCCCCTGGGAGGGGATGAGTGGCTACCGCAAGGCCCCTGGGAGGGGATGAGTGGCTACCGCAAGGCCCCTGGGAGGGGATGAGTGGCTACCGCAAGTCCCCTGGGAGGTGATGAGTGGCTACCGCAAGGCCCCTGGGGGAGGGGATGAGTGGCTACCGCAAGGCCCCTGGGGGAGGGGATGAGTGGCTACCGCAAGGCCTCTGGGGGGGATGAGTGGCTACCGCAAGGCCCCTTTTGGGGGATGAGTGGCTACCGAGCAAGGCCCCTGGGAGGGGATGAGTGGCTACCGAAGGCCCCTGGGAGGGGATGAGTGGCTACCGCAAGGCCCCTGGGAGGGGATGAGTGGCTACCGCAAGGCCCCTGGGAGGGGATGAGTGGCTACCACAGGCCCCTGGGAGGGGATGAGTGGCTACCCAAGGCCCCTGGGAGGGGATGAGTGGCTACCGCAAGGCCCCTGGGAGGGGATGAGTGGCTACTTCGCAAGGCCCCTGGGAGGGGATGAGTGGCTACCGCAAGGCCCTGGGAGGGGATGAGTGGCTACCGCAAGGCCCCTGGGAGGGGATGCTCTGGCTACCGCAAGGCCCCCATGGGAGGGGATGAGTGGCAACCCATTGGCCCCTCCCAGAGGGGATGAGTGGCTATCCGCAAGGCCCCTGGGAGGGGATGAGTGGCTAACGCAAGGCAACTGGGAGGGGATGAGTGGCTCTACCATCCGCAAGGCCCCTGGGAGGGGATGAGTGGCTACCAGGCAAGGCCCCTGGAAGGGGATGAGTGGCTCCCGCAAGGCCCCTGTAAGGGGATGAGTGGCTACCTTCAAGGCCCCTGTAAGGGGATGAGTGGCTACCGCAAGGCCCCTGGGGGGAGGGGATGAGTGGCTACCGCAAGTCCCCCCTGGGAGGGGATGAGTGGCTACCGCAAGGCCCCTGGGAGGGGATGAGTGGCTACCGCAAGGCCCTGGGGGAGGGGATGAGTGGCTACCGCAAGGCCCTTGGGGGAGGGGATGAGTGGCTACCGCAAGGCCCTTGGGGGAGGGGATGAGTGGCTACCGCAAGGCCCTGGGGGGAGGGGATGAGTGGCTACCGCAAGGCCCCTGGGTGGGGATGAGTGGCTACCGCAAGGCCCCTTTTGGGGGATGAGTGGCTACCGCAAGGCCCCTGGGTGGGGATGAGTGGCTACCGCAAGGCCCCTTTTGGGGGATGAGTGGCAACCGCAAGGCCCTGGGAGGGGATGAGTCCTACCGCAAGGCCCCTGGGAGGGGATGAGTGGCTTTCTGTACCGCAAGGCCCCTGGGAGGGATGAGTGGCTTTGTGCAAGGCCCCTGGGAGGGGATGAGTGGCTTACCGCAAGTCCCCTGGGAGGTGATGAGTGGCTACCGCAAGGCCCCTGGGGGAGGGGATGAGTGGCTACCGCAAGGCCCCTGGGGGAGGGGATGAGTGGCTACCGCAAGGCCTCTGGGGGGGGCTACCGCATGGAGGGGATGGTGGCTACCGCAAGGCCCCTGGGGGAGGGGATGAGTGGCTACCGCAAGGCCCCTGGGGGAGGGGATGAGTGGCTACCGCAAGGCCTCTGGGGGGGATGAGTGGCTACCGCAAGGCCCCTGGGAGGGGATGAGTGGCTACCGAAGGCCCCTGGGAGGGGATGAGTGGCTACCGCAAGGCCCCTGGGAGGGGATGAGTGGCTACCGCAAGGCCCCTGGGAGGGGATGAGTGGCTACCGCAAGTCCCCTGGGAGGTGATGAGTGGCTACCGCAAGGCCCCTGGGGGAGGGGATGAGTGGCTACCGCAAGGCCCCTGGGGGGAGGGGATGAGTGGCTACCACAAGGCCTCCTGGGGGGGGATGAGTGGCTACCGCAAGGCCCCTTTTGGGGGATGAGTGGCTACCGCAAGGCCCCTGGGAGGGGATGAGTGGCTACCGAAGGCCCCTGGGAGGGGATGAGTGGCTACCGCAAGGCCCCTGGGAGGGGATGAGTGGCTACCGCAAGGCCCCTGGGAGGGGATGAGTGGCTACCACTAGGCCCCTGGGAGGGGATGAGTGGCTACCGCAAGGCCCCTGGGAGGGGATGAGTGGCTACCGCAAGGCCCCTGGAAGGGGATGAGTGGCTACCGCAAGGCCCCTGGGAGGGGATGAGTGGCTACCGCAAGGCCCCTGGGAGGGGATGAGTGGCTACCGCAAGGCCCCTGGGAGGGGATGAGTGGCTACCGCAAGGCCCCTGGGAGGGGATGAGTGGCTACCGCAAGGCCCCTGGGAGGGGATGAGTGGCTACCGCAAGGCCCCTGGGAGGGGATGAGTGGCTACCGCAAGGCCCCTGGGAGGGGATGAGTGGCTACCGCAAGGCCCCTGGGAGGGGATGAGTGGCTACCGCAAGGCCCCTGGGAGGGGATGAGTGGCTACCGCAAGGCCCCTGGGAGGGGATGAGTGGCTACCGCAAGGCCCCTGGGAGGGGATGAGTGGCTACCGCAAGGCCCCTGGGAGGGGATGAGTGGCTACCGCAAGGCCCCTGGGAGGGGATGAGTGGCTACCGCAAGGCCCCTGGGAGGGGATGAGTGGCTAACGCAAGGCAACTGGGAGGGGATGAGTGGCTACCGCAAGGCCCCTGGGAGGGGATGAGTGGCTACCGCAAGGCCACTGGAAGGGGATGAGTGGCTACCGCAAGGCCCCTGTAAGGGGATGAGTGGCTACCGCAAGGCCCCTGTAAGGGGATGAGTGGCTACCGCAAGGCCCCTGGGGGGAGGGGATGAGTGGCTACCGCAAGTCCCCTGGGAGGGGATGAGTGGCTACCGCAAGGCCCCTGGGAGGGGATGAGTGGCTACCGCAAGGCCCCTGGGGGAGGGGATGAGTGGCTACCGCAAGGCCCTTGGGGGAGGGGATGAGTGGCTACCGCAAGGCCCTTGGGGGAGGGGATGAGTGGCTACCGCAAGGCCCCTGGGGGAGGGGATGAGTGGCTACCGCAAGGCCCCTGGGTGGGGATGAGTGGCTACCGCAAGGCCCCTTTTGGGGGATGAGTGGCTACCGCAAGGCCCCTGGGTGGGGATGAGTGGCTACCGCAAGGCCCCTTTTGGGGGATGAGTGGCAACCGCAAGGCCCCTGGGAGGGGATGAGTGGCTACCGCAAGGCCCCTGGGAGGGGATGAGTGGCTACCGCAAGGCCCCTGGGAGGGGATGAGTGGCTACCGCAAGGCCCCTGGGAGGGGATGAGTGGCTACCGCAAGGCCCCTGGGAGGGGATGAGTGGCTACCGCAAGGCCCCTGGGAGGGGATGAGTGGCTACCGCAAGGCCCCTGGGAGGGGATGAGTGGCTACCGCAAGGCCCCTGGGAGGGGATGAGTGGCTACCGCAAGGCCCCTGGGAGGGGATGAGTGGCTACCGCAAGGCCCCTGGGAGGGGATGAGTGGCTACCGCAAGGCCCCTGGGAGGGGATGAGTGGCTAACGCAAGGCAACTGGGAGGGGATGAGTGGCTACCGCAAGGCCTCTGGGAGGGGATGAGTGGCTACGCAAGGCCCCTGGAAGGGGATGAGTGGCTACCC
The DNA here is from genome assembly GCF_036934945.1 of Oncorhynchus masou masou. Lineage (NCBI taxonomy): Eukaryota > Metazoa > Chordata > Actinopteri > Salmoniformes > Salmonidae > Oncorhynchus > Oncorhynchus masou. Next base: position 13,220,216 of record NC_088213.1, on the reverse strand, counting down.
AAGGCCCCTGTAAGGGGATGAGTGGCTACCGCAAGGCCCCTGTAAGGGGATGAGTGGCTACCGCAAGGCCCCTGGGGGGAGGGGATGAGTGGCTACCGCAAGTCCCCTGGGAGGGGATGAGTGGCTACCGCAAGGCCCCTGGGAGGGGATGAGTGGCTACCGCAAGGCCCCTGGGGGGAGGGGATGAGTGGCTACCGCAAGGCCCTTGGGGGGAGGGGATGAGTGGCTACCGCAAGGCCCTTGGGGGGAGGGGATGAGTGGCTACCGCAAGGCCCCTGGGGGGAGGGGATGAGTGGCTACCGCAAGGCCCCTGGGTGGGGATGAGTGGCTACCGCAAGGCCCCTTTTGGGGGATGAGTGGCTACCGCAAGGCCCCTGGGTGGGGATGAGTGGCTACCGCAAGGCCCCTTTTGGGGGATGAGTGGCAACCGCAAGGCCCCTGGGAGGGGATGAGTGGCTACCGCAAGGCCCCTGGGAGGGGATGAGTGGCTACCGCAAGGCCCCTGGGAGGGGATGAGTGGCTACCGCAAGGCCCCTGGGAGGGGATGAGTGGCTACCGCAAGTCCCCTGGGAGGTGATGAGTGGCTACCGCAAGGCCCCTGGGGGAGGGGATGAGTGGCTACCGCAAGGCCCCTGGGGGAGGGGGATGAGTGGCTACCGCAAGGCCTCTGGGGGGATGAGTGGCTACCGCAAGGCCCCTGGGGGAGGGGATGAGTGGCTACCGCAAGGCCCCTGGGGGAGGGGGATGAGTGGCTACCGCAAGGCCTCTGGGGGATGAGTGGCTACCGCAAGGCCCCTGGGAGGATGAGTGGCTACCGAAGGCCCCTGGGAGGGGATGAGTGGCTACCGCAAGGCCCCTGGGAGGGGATGAGTGGCTACCGCAAGGCCCCTGGGAGGGGATGAGTGGCTACCGCAAGTCCCCTGGGAGGTGATGAGTGGCTACCGCAAGGCCCCTGGGGGAGGGGATGAGTGGCTACCGCAAGGCCCCTGGGGGAGGGGATGAGTGGCTACCACAAGGCCTCTGGGGGGGGATGAGTGGCTACCGCAAGGCCCCTTTTGGGGGATGAGTGGCTACCGCAAGGCCCCTGGGAGGGGATGAGTGGCTACCGAAGGCCCCTGGGAGGGGATGAGTGGCTACCGCAAGGCCCCTGGGAGGGGATGAGTGGCTACCGCAAGGCCCCTGGGAGGGGATGAGTGGCTACCACTAGGCCCCTGGGAGGGGATGAGTGGCTACCGCCAGGCCCCTGGGAGGGGATGAGTGGCTACCGCAAGGCCCCTGGGAGGGGATGAGTGGCTACCGCAAGGCCCTGGGAGGGGATGAGTGGCTACCGCAAGGCCCCTGGGAGGGGGGATGAGTGGCTACCGCAAGGCCCCTGGGAGGGGATGAGTGGCTACCGCAAGGCCCCTGGGAGGGGATGAGTGGCTACCGCAAGGCCCCTGGGAGGGGATGAGTGGCTACCGCAAGGCCCCTGGGAGGGGATGAGTGGCTAACGCAAGGCAACTGGGAGGGGATGAGTGGCTACCGCAAGGCCCCTGGGAGGGGATGAGTGGCTACCGCAAGGCCCCTGGAAGGGGATGAGTGGCTACCGCAAGGCCCCTGGAAGGGGATGAGTGGCTACCGCAAGGCCCCTGTAAGGGGATGAGTGGCTACCGCAAGGCCCCTGGGGGGAGGGGATGAGTGGCTACCGCAAGTCCCTGGGAGGGATGAGTGGCTACCGCAAGGCCCCTGGGAGGGGATGAGTGGCTACCGCAAGGCCCCTGGGGGAGGGGATGAGTGGCTACCGCAAGGCCCTTGGGGGGAGGGGATGAGTGGCTACCGCAAGGCCCTTGGGGGGAGGGGATGAGTGGCTACCGCAAGGCCCCTGGGGGAGGGGATGAGTGGCTACCGCAAGGCCCCTGGGTGGGGATGAGTGGCTACCGCAAGGCCCCTTTTGGGGGATGAGTGGCTACCGCAAGGCCCCTGGGTGGGGATGAGTGGCTACCGCAAGGCCCCTTTTGGGGGATGAGTGGCAACAAGGCCCCTGGGAGGGGATGAGTGGCTACCGCAGGGCCCCTGGGGGGGATGAGTGGCTACCGCAAGGCCCCTGGGAGGGGATGAGTGGCTACCGCAAGGCCCCTGGGAGGGGATGAGTGGCTACCGCAAGTCCCCTGGGAGGTGATGAGTGGCTACCGCAAGGCCCCTGGGGGAGGGGATGAGTGGCTACCTTAAGGCCCCTGGGGGAGGGGATGAGTGGCTACCGCAAGGCCTCTGGGGGGGATGAGTGGCTACCGCAAGGCCCTGGGGGAGGGGATGAGTGGCTACCGCAAGGCCCCTGGGGGGAGGGGATGAGTGGCTACCGCAAGGCCTCTGGGGGGGGATGAGTGGCTACCGCAAGGCCCCTGGGAGGGGATGAGTGGCTACCGAAGGCCCCTGGGAGGGGATGAGTGGCTACCGCAAGGCCCCTGGGAGGGGATGAGTGGCTACCGCAAGGCCCCTGGGAGGGGATGAGTGGATACCTCAATGCCCCTGGACGGGGATGAGTGGCTACCGCAAGGCCCCTGTGAGGGGATGAGTGGCTACCACTAGGCCCCTGGGAGGGGATGAGTGGCTACCGCAAGTCCCTGGGAGGGGATGAGTGGCTACCGCAAGTCCCCTGGGAGGGGATGAGTGGCTGCCACTAGGCCCCTGGGAGGAGATGAGTGGCTACCGTAAGTCCCCTGGGAGGGGATGAGTGGCTACCGCAAGTCCCCTGGGAGCGGATGAGTGGCTACCGCAAGGCCCCTGGGAGGGGATGAGAGGCTACCGCAAGGCCCCTGGGAGGGGATGAGAGGCTACCGCAAGGCCCCTGTGAGGGGATGAGTGGCTACCACTAGGCCCCTGGGAGGGGATGAGAGGCTACCGCAAGGCCCCTGTGAGGGGATAAGTGGCTACCACTAGGCCCCTGGGAGGGGATGAGTGGCTACCGTAAGTCCCCTGGGAGGGGATGAGTGGCTACTGCAAGTCCCCTGGGAGAGGATGAGAGGCTACCGCAAGGCCCCTGGGAGGGGATGAGTGGCTACCGTAAGTCCCCTGGGAGGGGATGAGTGGCTACCGCAAGTCCCCTGGGAGCGGATGAGTGGCTACCGCAAGGCCCCTGGGAGGGGATGAGAGGCTACCGCAAGGCCCCTGGGAGGGGATGAGAGGCTACCGCAAGGCCCCTGTGAGGGGATGAGTGGCTACCACTAGGCCCCTGGGAGGGGATGAGTGGCTACCACAAGGCCCCTGGGAGGGGATGAGTGGCTACCGCAAGGCCCCTGGGAGGGGATGAGTGGCTACCGCAAGGCCCCTGGGAGGGATGAGTGGCTACTGCAAGTCCTGGGAGGGGATGAGTGGCTACCGCAAGTCCCCTGGGAGGGGATGAGTGGCTACCGCAAGTCCCCTGGGGAGGGGATGAGTGGCTACCGCAAGTCCCCTGGGAGGGGATGAGTGGCTACCGCAAGGCCCCTGGGAGGGGATGAGTGGATACCTCAAGGCCCCTGGACGGGGATGAGTGGCTACCGCAAGGCCCCTGGGAGGGGATGAGTGGCTACCGCAAGGCCCCTGGGAGGGGATGAGTGGCTACCACAAGGCCTTACATTGGGGACACTAGGTTGAGTCACATTGGGGACAGTAGGGTGAGTTACATTGGGGACAGTACGGTGAGTTACATTGGGGACAGTGGGGTGAGTTACATTGGGGACACTAGGGTGATTTACATTGGGGACACTAGGTTGAGTCACATTGGGGACAGTAGGGTGAGTTACATTGGGGACAGTACGGTGAGTTACATTGGGGACAGTGGGGTGAGTTACATTGGGGACACTAGGGTGATTTACATTGGGGACACTAGGTTGAGTCACATTGGGGACAGTAGGGTGAGTTACATTGGGGACAGTATGGTGAGTTACATTGTGGACAGTGGGGTGAGTTACATTGGGGACACTAGGGTGATTTACATTGGGGACAGTAGGGTGAGTTACATTGGGGACAGTAGGGTGAGTTACATTGGGGACAGTAGGGTGAGTTACATTGGGGACAGTAGGGTGAGTTACTTTGGGGACAGTACGGTGAGTTACATTGTGGACAGTGGGGTGAGTTACATTGGGGACAGTGGGGTGAGTTACATTGGGGACATTAGGTTGAGTTACATTGGGGACATTAGGTTGGGTTACATTGGGGACAGTACGGTGAGTTACATTGGGGACAGTGGGGTGAGTTACATTGGGGACAGTGGGGTGAGTTACATTGGGGACAGTGGGGTGAGTTACATTGGGGACAGTAGGGTGAGTTACATTGGGGACAGTAGGGTGAGTTACACTGGGGACAGTAGGGTGAGTTACATTGGGGACAGTAGGGTGAGTTACATTGGGGACAGTAGGGTGAGTTACATTGGGGACACTAGGTGAGTTACATTGGGGACACTAGAGTGAGTTACATTGGGGACACTAGGGTGATTTACATTGGGGACAGTAGGGTGAGTTACATTGGGGACAGTAGGGTGAGTTACATTGGGGACACTAGGGTGATTTACATTGGGGACAGTAGGGTGAGTTACATTGGGGACACTAGGTTGAGTTACATTGGGGACAGTAGGGTGAGTTACATTGGGGACAGTAGGGTGAGTTACATTGGGGACAATAGGGTGAGTTACATTGGGGACAGTAGGGTGAGTTACATTGGGGACAGTAGGGTGAGTTACATTGGGGACACTAGGGTGATTTACATTGGGGACAGTAGGGTGAGTTACATTCGGGACAGTAGGGTGAGTTACATTGGGGACACTAGGGTGATTTACATTGGGGACACTAGGGTGAGTTACATTGGGGACACTAGGGTGAGTTACATTGGGGACACTAGGGTGAGTTACATTGGGGACAGTAGGGTGAGTTACATTGGGGACAGTAGGGTGAGTTACATTGGGGACACATTGGGGACAGTAGGTGATTTACATTGGGGACAGGTAGGGTGGGGAGTAGGGTGGTTGGCATTGGGGACACTTACATTGGGGACAGTAGGGT
>NC_088213.1:13197081-13215101 GCF_036934945.1 Oncorhynchus masou masou | reverse complement strand
TAAAATACCTAACTTCATCTGATTTCTCTATATTGAATGTCAATGTTTTGCTAAATGTAATTGAATTGAAGAAATATGCCCATATTAACTACCCTGTATTCATTTGTTTGAAAGCGCCACACAAATAGCATTGGAAACAATTGCCATATGTGGTGTAATTTGTAAGTCGCTCTGGATAAGAGCGTCTGCTAAATGACTTAAATGTAAATGTAAATGTAAGGACAGTGGTCATTCCTACATTACTGTGTTAATCTCTACCAAGGACAGTGGTCAATCCTAAATCACTGTGTTCATCTCTACCGAGGACAGTGGTCATTCCTACATTACTGTGTTAATCTCTACCGAGGACAGTGGTCATTCCTACATGACTGTGTTAATCTCTACCGAGGACAGTGGTCATTCCTACATTACTGTGTTAATCTCTACCGAGGACAGTGGTCATTCCTAGATTACTGTGTTAATCTCTACCAAGGACAGTGGTCATTCCTAGATTACTGTGTTAATCTCTTTTTTTAAATTTTATTTTTATTTTTTTTATTTCACCTTTATTTAACCAGGTAGGCTAGTTGAGAACAAGTTCTCATTTGCAACTGCGACCTGGCCAAGATAAAGCTTAGCAGTGTGAACAGACAACACAGAGTTACACATGGAGTAAACAATTAACAAGTCAATAACACAGTACAAAAAAAGGCGAGTCTATATACATTGTGTGCAAAATTCATGAGGAGGTAGGCGAATAATTACAATTTTGCAGATTAGCACTGTAGTGATAAATGATCAGATGGTCATGTACAGGTAGAGATATTGGTGTGCAAAAGAGCAGAAAAGTAAATAAATAAAAACAGTATGGGGATGAGGTAGGTGAAAATGGGTGTGCTATTTACCAATAGACTATGTACAGCTGCAGCGATCGGTTAGCTGCTCAGATAGCACATGTTTGAAGTTGGTGAGGAGATAAAAGTCTCCAACTTCAGGGATTTTGCAATTCGTTCCAGTCACAGGCAGCAGAGTACTGGAACGAAAGGCGGCCAAATGAGGTGTTGGCTTTAGGGATGATCAGTGAGATACACCTGCTGGAGCGCGTGCTACAGATGGGTGTTGCCATCATGACCAGTGAACTGAGATAAGGCGGAGCTTTACCTAGCATGGACTTGTAGATGACCTGGAGCCAGTGGGTCTGGCGACGAATATGTAGCGAGGGTCAGCCGACTAGAGCATACAAGTCGCAGTGGTGGGTGGTATAAGGTGCTTTAGTGACAAAACGGACGGCACTGTGATAAACTGCATCCAGTTTGCTGAGCAGAGTGTTGGAGGCAATTTTGTAGATGACATCGCCGAAGTCGAGGATCGGGAGGATAGTCAGTTTTACTAGGGTAAGTTTGGCGGCGTGAGTGAAGGAGGCTTTGTTACAGAATAGAAAGCCGACTCTTGATTTGATTTTCGATTGGAGATGTTTGATATGAGTCTGGAAGGAGAGTTTACAGTCTAGCCAGACACCTAGGTACTTATAGGTGTCCACATATTCAAGGTCGGAACCATCCAGGGTGGTGATGCTCGTCGGGCATGCGGGTGCAGGCAGCGATCGGTTGAAAAGCATGCATTTGGTTTTACTAGCGTTTAAGAGCAGTTGGAGGCCACGGAAGGAGTGTTGTATGGCATTGAAGCTCGTTTGGAGGTTAGATAGCACAGTGTCCAAGGACGGGCTGGAAGTGTATAGAATGGTGTCGTCTGCGTAGAGGTGGATCAGGGAATCGCCCGCAGCAAGAGCAACATCATTGATATATACAGAGAAAAGAGTCAGCCCGAGATTTGAACCCTGTGGCACACCCATAGAGACTGCCAGAGGACCGGACAGCATGCCCTCCGATTTGACACACTGAACTCTGTCTGCAAAGTAATTGGTGAACCAGGCAAGGCAGTCATCTGAAAAACCGAGGGTACAGAGGACAGTTGTCATTCCTAGATTACTGTGTTAATCTCTACCAAGGACAGTGGTCATTCCTAGATTACTGTGTTAATCTCTATCGAGGACAGTGGTCATTCCTACATGACTGTGATAATCTCTACCAAGGACAGTGGTCATTCCTAAATCACTGTGTTCATCTCTGCCGAGGACAGTGGTCATTCCTACATTACTGTGTTAATCTCTACCAAGGACAGTGGTCATTCCTACATTACTGTGTTAATCTCTACCAAGGACAGTGGTCATTCCTACATGACTGTGTTAATCTCTACCGAGGACAGTGGTCATTCCTACATTACTGTGTTAATCTCTACAGAGGACAGTGGTCATTCCTACATTAATGTGTTAATCTCTACCAAGGACAGTGGTCATTCCTACATTACTGTGTTAATCTCTATCAAGGACAGTGGTCAGTCCTGGATTACTGTGTTCATCTCTACCAAGGACAGTGGTCATTCCTAGATTACTGTGTTAATCTCTACCAAGGACAGTGGTCATTCCTAAATCACTGTGTTCATCTCTACTGAGGACAGTGGTCATTCCTAGATTACTGTGTTAATCTCTACCAAGGACAGTGGTCAGTCCTGGATTACTGTGTTCATCTCTACCAAGGACAGTGGTCATTCCTAGATTACTGTGTTAATCTCTACCAAGGACAGTGGTCATTCCTAAATCACTGTGTTCATCTCTACTGAGGACAGTGGTCATTCCTAGATTACTGTGTTAATCTCTACCAAGGACAGTGGTCATTCCTAGATTACTGTGTTAATCTCTACCAAGGACAGTGGTCATTCCTAGATTACTGTGTTAATCTCTACCAAGGACAGTGGTCATTCCTAGATTACTGCGTTCATCTCTACCAAGGACAGTGGTCATTCCTAAATCACTGTGTTCATCTCTACCAAGGACAGTGGTCATTCCTAGATTACTGTGTTAATCTCTACAAAGGACAGTGGTCATTCCTAAATCACTGTGTTCATCTCTACCAAGGACAGTGGTCATTCCTAGATTACTGTGTTAATGTCTACCGAGGACAGTGGTCATTCCTACATGACTGTGATAATCTCTACCAAGGACAGTGGTCATTCCTAAATCACTGTGTTCATCTCTACCGAGGACAGTGGTCATTCCTACATGACTGTGTTAATCTCTACCGAGGACAGTGGTCATTCCTACATTACTGTGTTAATCTCTACAGAGGACAGTGGTCATTCCTACATTACTGTGTTAATCTCTACCAAGGACAGTGGTCATTCCTACATTACTGTGTTAATCTCTATCAAGGACAGTGGTCAGTCCTGGATTACTGTGTTAATCTCTACCAAGGACAGTGGTCATTCCTAGATTACTGTGTTAATCTCTACCAAGGACAGTGGTCATTCCTAGATTACTGTGTTAATCTCTACCAAGGACAGTGGTCATTCCTAAATCACTGTGTTCATCTCTACCGAGGACAGTGGTCATTCCTAGATTACTGTGTTAATCTCTACCAAGGACAGTGGTCATTCCTAGATTACTGTGTTAATCTCTACCAAGGACAGTGGTCATTCCTAGATTACTGTGTTAATCTCTACCAAGGACAGTGGTCATTCCTAGATTACTGTGATAATCTCTACCAAGGACAGTGGTCATTCCTAAATCACTGTATTCATCTCTACCGAGGACAGTGGTCATTCCTACATTACTGTGTTAATCTCTACCAAGGACAGTGGTCATTCCTACATTACTGTGTTAATCTCTACCAAGGACAGTGGTCATTCCTACATTACTGTGTTAATCTCTACCAAGGACCGTGGTCATTCCTACATTACTGTGTTAATCTCTACCAAGGACAGTGGTCATTCCTAAATCACTGTGTTCATCTCTACCAAGGACAGTGGTCATTCCTAGATTACTGTGTTAATCTCTACAGAGGACAGTGGTCATTCCTAGATTACTGTGTTAATCTCTACCGAGGACAGTGGTCATTCCTAGATTACTGTGTTAATCTCTACCGAGGACAGTGGTCATTCCTAGATTACTGTGTTAATCTCTACCAAGGACAGTGGTCATTCCTACATTACTGTGTTAATCTCTACCAAGGACAGTGGTCATTCCTACATTACTGTGTTAATCTCTACCAAGGACGGTGGTCATTCCTAGATTACTGTGTTAATCTCTACCAAGGACAGTGGTCATTCCTACATTACTGTGTTAATCTCTACCAAGGACAGTGGTCAGTCCTACATTACTGTGTTAATCTCTACCAAGGACAGTGGTCATTCCTAGATTACTGTGTTAATCTCTACCAAGGACAGTGGCCATTCCTAGATTACTGTGTTAATCTCTACCAAGGACAGTGGTCATTCCTACATGACTGTGTTAATCTCTACCGAGGACAGTGGTCATTCCTACATTACTGTGTTAATCTCTACAGAGGACAGTGGTCATTCCTACATTACTGTGTTAATCTCTACCAAGGACAGTGGTCATTCCTACATTACTGTGTTAATCTCTATCAAGGACAGTGGTCAGTCCTGGATTACTGTGTTAATCTCTACCAAGGACAGTGGTCATTCCTAAATCACTGTGTTCATCTCTACTGAGGACAGTGGTCATTCCTAGATTACTGTGTTAATCTCTACCAAGGACAGTGGTCATTCCTAAATCACTGTGTTCATCTCTACCAAGGACAGTGGTCATTCCTAAATCACTGTGTTAATCTCTACCGAGGACAGTGGTCATTCCTAGATTACTGTGTTAATCTCTACAAAGGACAGTGGTCATTCCTAAATCACTGTGTTCATCTCTACCAAGGACAGTGGTCATTCCTAGATTACTGTGTTAATCTCTACCAAGGACAGTGGTCATTCCTAGATTACTGTGTTCATCTCTACTGAGGACAGTGGTCATTCCTAGATTACTGTGTTAATCTCTACCAAGGACAGTGGTCATTCCTAGATTACTGTGTTAATCTCTACCAAGGACAGTGGTCATTCCTAGATTACTGTGTTCATCTCTACCAAGGACAGTGGTCATTCCTAAATCACTGTGTTCATCTCTACCAAGGACAGTGGTCATTCCTAGATTACTGTGTTAATCTCTACAAAGGACAGTGGTCATTCCTAAATCACTGTGTTCATCTCTACCAAGGACAGTGGTCATTCCTAGATTACTGTGTTAATCTCTACCAAGGACAGTGGTCATTCCTAGATTACTGTGTTCATCTCTACTGAGGACAGTGGTCATTCCTAGATTACTGTGTTAATCTCTACCAAGGACAGTGGTCATTCCTAGATTACTGTGATAATCTCTACCAAGGACAGTGGTCATTCCTAAATCACTGTGTTCATCTCTACCGAGGACAGTGGTCATTCCTACATTACTGTGTTAATCTCTACCAAGGACAGTGGTCATTCCTAGATTACTGTGTTCATCTCTACCAAGGACAGTGGTCATTCCTAAATCACTGTGTTCATCTCTACCAAGGACAGTGGTCATTCCTAGATTACTGTGTTAATCTCTACCAAGGACAGTGGTCATCCTAGATTACTGTGTTAATCTCTACCAAGGACAGTGGTCATTCCTAGATTACTGTGTTCATCTCTACTGAGGACAGTGGTCATTCCTACATGACTGTGTTAATCTCTACCGCGGACAGTGGTCAGTCCTACATTACTGTGTTAATCTCTACCAAGGACAGTGGTCATTCCTAGATTACTGTGTTAATCTCTACCAAGGACAGTGGTCATTCCTACATTACTGTGTTAATCTCTACCAAGGACAGTGGTCATTCCTAGATTACTGTGTTAATCTTCCAAGGACAGTGGTCAGTCCTAGATTACTGTGTTAATCTCTACCAAGGACAGTGGTCATTCCTACATTACTGTGTTAATCTCTACCAAGGACAGTGGTCAGTCCTACATTACTGTGTTAATCTCTACCAAGGACAGTGGTCATTCCTAGATTACTGTGTTAATCTCTACCGAGGACAGTGGTCATTCCTAGATTACTGTGTTAATCTCTACCGAGGACAGTGGTCATTCCTAGATTACTGTGTTAATCTCTACCGAGGACAGTGGTCATTCCTAGATTACTGTGTTAATCTCTACCAAGGACAGTGGTCAATCCTGGATTACTGTGTTAATCTCTACCAAGGTCAGTGGTCAGTCCTAGATTACTGTGTTAATCTCTACCAAGGTCAGTGGTCGGTCCTAGATTACTGTGTTAATCTCTACCAAGGACAGTGGTCATTCCTAGATTACTGTGTTAATCTCTACCAAGGACAGTGGTCATTCCTAGATTACTGTGTTAATCTCTACCAAGGACAGTGGTCATTCCTAGATTACTGTGTTCATCTCTACTGAGGACAGTGGTCATTCCTAGATTACTGTGATAATCTCTACCAAGGACAGTGGTCATTCCTACATTACTGTGTTAATCTCTATCAAGGACAGTGGTCAGTCCTGGATTACTGTGTTAATCTCTACCAAGGCCAGTGGTCATTCCTAGATTACTGTGTTAATCTCTACCAAGGACAGTGGTCATTCCTAAATCACTGTGTTCATCTCTACTGAGGACAGTGGTCATTCCTAGATTACTGTGTTAATCTCTACCAAGGACAGTGGTCAGTCCTGGATTACTGTGTTAATCTCTACCAAGGACAGTGGTCATTCTAGATTACTGTGTTAATCTACATTTACATTTAAGTCATTTAGCAGACGCTCTTATCCAGAGCGACTTACAAATTGGTGAATTCACCTTCTGACATCCAGTGGAACAGCCACTTTACACTTTACAATAATCTCTACCAAGGACAGTGGTCATTCCTACATGACTGTGTTAATCTCTACCAAGGACAGTGGTCATTCCTAAATCACTGTGTTCATCTCTACTGGGGACAGTGGTCATTCCTAGATTACTGTGTTCATCTCTACCAAGGACAGTGGTCATTCCTAGATTACTGTGTTAATCTCTACCAAGGACAGTGGTCATTCCTAGATTACTGTGTTAATCTCTACCAAGGACAGTGGTCATTCCTAAATCACTGTGTTCATCTCTACCGAGGACAGTGGTCATTCCTACATTACTGTGTTAATCTCTACCAAGGACAGTGGTCATTCCTAGATTACTGTGTTCATCTCTACCAAGGACAGTGGTCATTCCTAAATCACTGTGTTCATCTCTACCAAGGACAGTGGTCATTCCTAGATTACTGTGTTAATCTCTACCAAGGACAGTGGTCATCCTAGATTACTGTGTTCATCTCTACTGAGGACAGTGGTCATTCCTAGATTACTGTGTTAATCTCTACAAAGGACAGTGGTCATTCCTAAATCACTGTGTTCATCTCTACCAAGGACAGTGGTCATTCCTAGATTACTGTGTTAATCTCTACCAAGGACAGTGGTCATTCCTAGATTACTGTGTTCATCTCTACTGAGGACAGTGGTCATTCCTACATGACTGTGTTAATCTCTACCGCGGACAGTGGTCAGTCCTACATTACTGTGTTAATCTCTACCAAGGACAGTGGTCATTCCTAGATTACTGTGTTAATCTCTACCAAGGACAGTGGTCATTCCTACATTACTGTGTTAATCTCTACCAAGGACAGTGGTCATTCCTAGATTACTGTGTTAATCTTCCAAGGACAGTGGTCAGTCCTAGATTACTGTGTTAATCTCTACCAAGGACAGTGGTCATTCCTACATTACTGTGTTAATCTCTACCAAGGACAGTGGTCAGTCCTACATTACTGTGTTAATCTCTACCAAGGACAGTGGTCATTCCTAGATTACTGTGTTAATCTCTACCGAGGACAGTGGTCATTCCTAGATTACTGTGTTAATCTCTACCGAGGACAGTGGTCATTCCTAGATTACTGTGTTAATCTCTACCGAGGACAGTGGTCATTCCTAGATTACTGTGTTAATCTCTACCAAGGACAGTGGTCAATCCTGGATTACTGTGTTAATCTCTACCAAGGTCAGTGGTCAGTCCTAGATTACTGTGTTAATCTCTACCAAGGTCAGTGGTCGGTCCTAGATTACTGTGTTAATCTCTACCAAGGACAGTGGTCATTCCTACATTACTGTGTTAATCTCTACCAAGGACAGTGGTCATTCCTAGATTACTGTGTTAATCTCTACCAAGGACAGTGGTCATTCCTAGATTACTGTGTTCATCTCTACTGAGGACAGTGGTCATTCCTAGATTACTGTGATAATCTCTACCAAGGACAGTGGTCATTCCTACATTACTGTGTTAATCTCTATCAAGGACAGTGGTCAGTCCTGGATTACTGTGTTAATCTCTACCAAGGCCAGTGGTCATTCCTAGATTACTGTGTTAATCTCTACCAAGGACAGTGGTCATTCCTAAATCACTGTGTTCATCTCTACTGAGGACAGTGGTCATTCCTAGATTACTGTGTTAATCTCTACCAAGGACAGTGGTCAGTCCTGGATTACTGTGTTAATCTCTACCAAGGACAGTGGTCATTCCTAGATTACTGTGTTAATCTCTACCAAGGACAGTGGTCATTCCTACATGACTGTGTTAATCTCTACCAAGGACAGTGGTCATTCCTAAATCACTGTGTTCATCTCTACTGAGGACAGTGGTCATTCCTAGATTACTGTGTTCATCTCTACCAAGGACAGTGGTCATTCCTAGATTACTGTGTTAATCTCTACCAAGGACAGTGGTCATTCCTAGATTACTGTGTTAATCTCTACCAAGGACAGTGGTCATTCCTAGATTACTGTGTTAATCTCTACCAAGGACAGTGGTCATTCCTAAATCACTGTGTTCATCTCTACCGAGGACAGTGGTCATTCCTAGATTACTGTGTTAATCTCTACCGAGGACAGTGGTCATTCCTAGATTACTGTGTTAATCTCTACCAAGGACAGTGGTCATTCCTAGATTACTGTGTTAATCTTTACCAAGGACAGTGGTCATTCCTAGATTACTGTGATAATCTCTACCAAGGACAGTGGTCATTCCTAAATCACTGTGTTCATCTCTACCGAGGACAGTGGTCATTCCTACATTACTGTGTTAATCTCTACCAAGGACAGTGGTCATTCCTACATTACTGTGTTAATCTCTACCGAGGACAGTGGTCATTCCTAGATTACTGTGTTAATCTCTACCAAGGACAGTGGTCATTCCTAGATTACTGTGTTAATCTCTACCAAGGACAGTGGTCATTCCTAAATCACTGTGTTCATCTCTACCGAGGACAGTGGTCATTCCTACATTACTGTGTTAATCTCTACCAAGGACAGTGGTCATTCCTACATTACTGTGTTAATCTCTACCAAGGACAGTGGTCATTCCTACATTACTGTGTTAATCTCTACCAAGGACCGTGGTCATTCCTACATTACTGTGTTAATCTCTACCAAGGACAGTGGTCATTCCTAAATCACTGTGTTCATCTCTACCAAGGACAGTGGTCATTCCTAGATTACTGTGTTAATCTCTACAGAGGACAGTGGTCATTCCTAGATTACTGTGTTAATCTCTACCGAGGACAGTGGTCATTCCTAGATTACTGTGTTAATCTCTACAGAGGACAGTGGTCATTCCTACATTACTGTGTTAATCTCTACCAAGGACAGTGGTCATTCCTACATTACTGTGTTAATCTCTACCAAGGACAGTGGTCATTCCTAGATTACTGTGTTCATCTCTACTGAGGACAGTGGTCATTCCTACATGACTGTGTTAATCTCTACCGCGGACAGTGGTCAGTCCTACATTACTGTGTTAATCTCTACCAAGGACAGTGGTCATTCCTAGATTACTGTGTTAATCTCTACCAAGGACAGTGGTCATTCCTACATTACTGTGTTAATCTCTACCAAGGACAGTGGTCATTCCTAGATTACTGTGTTAATCTTCCAAGGACAGTGGTCAGTCCTAGATTACTGTGTTAATCTCTACCAAGGACAGTGGTCATTCCTACATTACTGTGTTAATCTCTACCAAGGACAGTGGTCATTCCTAGATTACTGTGTTAATCTCTACCGAGGACAGTGGTCATTCCTAGATTACTGTGTTAATCTCTACCGAGGACAGTGGTCATTCCTAGATTACTGTGTTAATCTCTACCGAGGACAGTGGTCATTCCTAGATTACTGTGTTAATCTCTACCAAGGACAGTGGTCAATCCTGGATTACTGTGTTAATCTCTACCAAGGTCAGTGGTCAGTCCTAGATTACTGTGTTAATCTCTACCAAGGTCAGTGGTCGGTCCTAGATTACTGTGTTAATCTCTACCAAGGACAGTGGTCATTCCTAGATTACTGTGTTAATCTCTACCAAGGACAGTGGTCATTCCTAGATTACTGTGTTAATCTCTACCAAGGACAGTGGTCATTCCTAGATTACTGTGTTCATCTCTACTGAGGACAGTGGTCATTCCTAGATTACTGTGATAATCTCTACCAAGGACAGTGGTCATTCCTACATTACTGTGTTAATCTCTATCAAGGACAGTGGTCAGTCCTGGATTACTGTGTTAATCTCTACCAAGGCCAGTGGTCATTCCTAGATTACTGTGTTAATCTCTACCAAGGACAGTGGTCATTCCTAAATCACTGTGTTCATCTCTACTGAGGACAGTGGTCATTCCTAGATTACTGTGTTAATCTCTACCAAGGACAGTGGTCAGTCCTGGATTACTGTGTTAATCTCTACCAAGGACAGTGGTCATTCCTAGATTACTGTGTTAATCTACATTTACATTTAAGTCATTTAGCAGACGCTCTTATCCAGAGCGACTTACAAATTGGTGAATTCACCTTCTGACATCCAGTGGAACAGCCACTTTACACTTTACAATAATCTCTACCAAGGACAGTGGTCATTCCTACATGACTGTGTTAATCTCTACCAAGGACAGTGGTCATTCCTAAATCACTGTGTTCATCTCTACTGAGGACAGTGGTCATTCCTAGATTACTGTGTTCATCTCTACCAAGGACAGTGGTCATTCCTAGATTACTGTGTTAATCTCTACCAAGGACAGTGGTCATTCCTAGATTACTGTGTTAATCTCTACCAAGGACAGTGGTCATTCCTAAATCACTGTGTTCATCTCTACCGAGGACAGTGGTCATTCCTACATTACTGTGTTAATCTCTACCAAGGACAGTGGTCATTCCTAGATTACTGTGTTCATCTCTACCAAGGACAGTGGTCATTCCTAAATCACTGTGTTCATCTCTACCAAGGACAGTGGTCATTCCTAGATTACTGTGTTAATCTCTACCAAGGACAGTGGTCATCCTAGATTACTGTGTTCATCTCTACTGAGGACAGTGGTCATTCCTAGATTACTGTGTTAATCTCTACAAAGGACAGTGGTCATTCCTAAATCACTGTGTTCATCTCTACCAAGGACAGTGGTCATTCCTAGATTACTGTGTTAATCTCTACCAAGGACAGTGGTCATTCCTAGATTACTGTGTTCATCTCTACTGAGGACAGTGGTCATTCCTACATGACTGTGTTAATCTCTACCGCGGACAGTGGTCAGTCCTACATTACTGTGTTAATCTCTACCAAGGACAGTGGTCATTCCTAGATTACTGTGTTAATCTCTACCAAGGACAGTGGTCATTCCTACATTACTGTGTTAATCTCTACCAAGGACAGTGGTCATTCCTAGATTACTGTGTTAATCTTCCAAGGACAGTGGTCAGTCCTAGATTACTGTGTTAATCTCTACCAAGGACAGTGGTCATTCCTACATTACTGTGTTAATCTCTACCAAGGACAGTGGTCAGTCCTACATTACTGTGTTAATCTCTACCAAGGACAGTGGTCATTCCTAGATTACTGTGTTAATCTCTACCGAGGACAGTGGTCATTCCTAGATTACTGTGTTAATCTCTACCGAGGACAGTGGTCATTCCTAGATTACTGTGTTAATCTCTACCGAGGACAGTGGTCATTCCTAGATTACTGTGTTAATCTCTACCAAGGACAGTGGTCAATCCTGGATTACTGTGTTAATCTCTACCAAGGTCAGTGGTCAGTCCTAGATTACTGTGTTAATCTCTACCAAGGTCAGTGGTCGGTCCTAGATTACTGTGTTAATCTCTACCAAGGACAGTGGTCATTCCTACATTACTGTGTTAATCTCTACCAAGGACAGTGGTCATTCCTAGATTACTGTGTTAATCTCTACCAAGGACAGTGGTCATTCCTAGATTACTGTGTTCATCTCTACTGAGGACAGTGGTCATTCCTAGATTACTGTGATAATCTCTACCAAGGACAGTGGTCATTCCTACATTACTGTGTTAATCTCTATCAAGGACAGTGGTCAGTCCTGGATTACTGTGTTAATCTCTACCAAGGCCAGTGGTCATTCCTAGATTACTGTGTTAATCTCTACCAAGGACAGTGGTCATTCCTAAATCACTGTGTTCATCTCTACTGAGGACAGTGGTCATTCCTAGATTACTGTGTTAATCTCTACCAAGGACAGTGGTCAGTCCTGGATTACTGTGTTAATCTCTACCAAGGACAGTGGTCATTCCTAGATTACTGTGTTAATCTCTACCAAGGACAGTGGTCATTCCTACATGACTGTGTTAATCTCTACCAAGGACAGTGGTCATTCCTAAATCACTGTGTTCATCTCTACTGAGGACAGTGGTCATTCCTAGATTACTGTGTTCATCTCTACCAAGGACAGTGGTCATTCCTAGATTACTGTGTTAATCTCTACCAAGGACAGTGGTCATTCCTAGATTACTGTGTTAATCTCTACCAAGGACAGTGGTCATTCCTAGATTACTGTGTTAATCTCTACCAAGGACAGTGGTCATTCCTAAATCACTGTGTTCATCTCTACCGAGGACAGTGGTCATTCCTAGATTACTGTGTTAATCTCTACCGAGGACAGTGGTCATTCCTAGATTACTGTGTTAATCTCTACCAAGGACAGTGGTCATTCCTAGATTACTGTGTTAATCTTTACCAAGGACAGTGGTCATTCCTAGATTACTGTGATAATCTCTACCAAGGACAGTGGTCATTCCTAAATCACTGTGTTCATCTCTACCGAGGACAGTGGTCATTCCTACATTACTGTGTTAATCTCTACCAAGGACAGTGGTCATTCCTACATTACTGTGTTAATCTCTACCGAGGACAGTGGTCATTCCTAGATTACTGTGTTAATCTCTACCAAGGACAGTGGTCATTCCTAGATTACTGTGTTAATCTTTACCAAGGACAGTGGTCATTCCTAGATTACTGTGATAATCTCTACCAAGGACAGTGGTCATTCCTAAATCACTGTGTTCATCTCTACCGAGGACAGTGGTCATTCCTACATTACTGTGTTAATCTCTACCAAGGACAGTGGTCATTCCTACATTACTGTGTTAATCTCTACCAAGGACAGTGGTCATTCCTACATTACTGTGTTAATCTCTACCAAGGACAGTGGTCATTCCTACATTACTGTGTTAATCTCTACCAAGGACCGTGGTCATTCCTACATTACTGTGTTAATCTCTACCAAGGACAGTGGTCATTCCTAAATCACTGTGTTCATCTCTACCAAGGACAGTGGTCATTCCTAGATTACTGTGTTAATCTCTACAGAGGACAGTGGTCATTCCTAGATTACTGTGTTAATCTCTACCGAGGACAGTGGTCATTCCTAGATTACTGTGTTAATCTCTACAGAGGACAGTGGTCATTCCTACATTACTGTGTTAATCTCTACCAAGGACAGTGGTCATTCCTACATTACTGTGTTAATCTCTACCAAGGACAGTGGTCATTCCTAGATTACTGTGTTAATCTCTACCAAGGACGGTGGTCAGTCCTAGATTACTGTGTTAATCTCTACCAAGGACAGTGGTCATTCCTACATTACTGTGTTAATCTCTACCAAGGACAGTGGTCAGTCCTGGATTACTGTGTTAATCTCTACCAAGGACAGTGGTCATTCCTAGATTACTGTGTTAATCTCTACCAAGGACAGTGGTCATTCCTAAATCACTGTGTTCATCTCTACTGAGGACAGTGGTCATTCCTAGATTACTGTGTTAATCTCTACCAAGGACAGTGGTCATTCCTACATTACTGTGTTAATCTCTACCAAGGACAGTGGTCAGTCATGGATTACAGTGTTAATCTCTACCAAGGACAGTGGTCATTCCTAGATTACTGTGTTAATCTCTACCAAGGACAGTGGTCATTCCTAAATCACTGTGTTCATCTCTACTGAGGACAGTGGTCATTCCTAGATTACTGTGTTAATCTCTACCAAGGACAGTGGTCATTCCTAAATCACTGTGTTCATCTCTACCAAGGACAGTGGTCATTCCTAGATTACTGTGTTAATCTCTACCAAGGACAGTGGTCATCCCTAGATTACTGTGTTCATCTCTACTGAGGACAGTGGTCATTCCTAGATTACTGTGATAATCTCTACTGAGGACAGTGGTCATTCCTAGATTACTGTGATAATCTCTACCAAGGACCGTGGTCATTCCTACATTACTGTGTTAATCTCTACCAAGGACAGTGGTCATTCCTAAATCACTGTGTTCATCTCTACCAAGGACAGTGGTCATTCCTAGATTACTGTGTTAATCTCTACCAAGGACAGTGGTCATTCCTAGATTACTGTGTTCATCTCTACTGAGGACAGTGGTCATTCCTAGATTACTGTGATAATCTCTACAAAGGACAGTGGTCATTCCTAGATTACTGTGATAATCTCTACCAAGGACCGTGGTCATTCCTACATTACTGTGTTAATCTCTACCAAGGACAGTGGTCATTCCTAAATCACTGTGTTCATCTCTACCAAGGACAGTGGTCATTCCTAGATTACTGTGTTAATCTCTACAGAGGACAGTGGTCATTCCTAGATTACTGTGTTCATCTCTACTGAGGACAGTGGTCATTCCTAGATTACTGTGATAATCTCTACAGAGGACAGTGGTCATTCCTAGATTACTGTGATAATCTCTACCAAGGACCGTGGTCATTCCTACATTACTGTGTTAATCTCTACCAAGGACAGTGGTCATTCCTAAATCACTGTGTTCATCTCTACCAAGGACAGTGGTCATTCCTAGATTACTGTGTTAATCTCTACCAAGGACAGTGGTCATTCCTAGATTACTGTGTTCATCTCTACTGAGGACAGTGGTCATTCCTAGATTACTGTGATAATCTCTACAAAGGACAGTGGTCATTCCTAGATTACTGTGATAATCTCTACCAAGGACCGTGGTCATTCCTACATTACTGTGTTAATCTCTACCAAGGACAGTGGTCATTCCTAAATCACTGTGTTCATCTCTACCAAGGACAGTGGTCATTCCTAGATTACTGTGTTAATCTCTACAGAGGACAGTGGTCATTCCTAGATTACTGTGTTAATCTCTACCGAGGACAGTGGTCATTCCTAGATTACTGTGTTAATCTCTACAGAGGACAGTGGTCATTCCTAGATTAATGTGTTAATCTCTACCGAGGACAGTGGTCATTCCTAGATTACTGTGTTAATCTCTACCAAGGACAGTGGTCATTCCTACATTACTGTGTTAATCTCTACCAAGGACAGTGGTCATTCCTACATTACTGTGTTAATCTCTACCAAGGACAGTGGTCATTCCTAGATTACTGTGTTAATCTCTACCAAGGACAGTGGTCAGTCCTACATTACTGTGTTAATCTCTACCAAGGACAGTGGTCATTCCTAGATTACTGTGTTAATCTCTACCAAGGACAGTGGTCATTCCTACATTACTGTGTTAATCTCTACCAAGGACAGTGGTCATTCCTAGATTACTGTGTTAATCTCTACCAAGGACAGTGGTCAGTCCTAGATTACTGTGTTAATCTCTACCAAGGACAGTGGTCATTCCTACATTACTGTGTTAATCTCTACAGAGGACAGTGGTCATTCCTAGATTACTGTGTTAATCTCTACCGAGGACAGTGGTCATTCCTAGATTACTGTGTTAATCTCTACCGAGGACAGTGGTCATTCCTAGATTACTGTGTTAATCTCTACCGAGGACAGTGGTCAGTCCTAGATTACTGTGTTAATCTCTACCAAGGACAGTGGTCATTCCTAGATTACTGTGTTAATCTCTACCAAGGACAGTTGTCAGTCATTTACATTCCAGCAGTTTGCTATTTCATTAAGAGAAAGCTACCCTGTGTGTGTGTGTGTGTGTGTGTGTGTGTGTGTGTGTGTGTGTGTGTGTGTGTGCGTGTGTGTGCGTGTGCGGGTGTGCATGCGTGCATGTGCGTGAGCGAGAGAGCTCATCTCTAAACATTGACACAGCAAATATGTCAGTCCCTCTCTGTATGGCTGCTGTGTGTCGTAGCATCAAGGCTGTCTGCACCAGGCTGCTGTTGTGTGTCGTAGCATCAAGGCTGTCTGCACCAGGCTGCTGTTGTGTGTCGTAGCATCAAGGCTGTCTGCACCAGGCTGCTGCAGTGATCGTAGCATCAAGGCTGTCTGCACCAGGCTGCTGTTGTGTGTCGTAGCATCAAGGCTGTCTGCACCAGGCTGCTGCAGTGTCAGCATCAAGGCTGTCTGCACCAGGCTGTGTTAGGCATCAGGCTGCGCTGCAGTGTGTCGTAGCACAGGCTGTCTGCACCAGGCTGCTGCAGTGTGTCGTAGCATCAAGGCTGTCTGCACCAGGCTGCTGTTGTGTGTCGTAGCATCAAGGCTGTCTGCACCAGGCTGCTGTTGTGTGTCGTAGCATCAAGGCTGTCTGCACCAGGCTGCTGCAGTGTGTCGTAGCATCAAGGCTGTCTGCACCAGGCTGCTGTTGTGTGTCGTAGCATCAAGGCTGTCTGCACCAGGCTGCTGCAGTGTGTCGTAGCATCAAGGCTGTCTGCACCAGGCTGCTGCAGTGTGTCGTAGCATCAAGGCTGTCTGCACCAGGCTGCTGTTGTGTGTCGTAGCATCAAGGCTGTCTGCACCAGGCTGCTGCAGTGTGTCGTAGCATCAAGGCTGTCTGCACCAGGCTGCTGTTGTGTGTCGTAGCATCAAGGCTGTCTGCACCAGGCTGCTGCTGTGTGTCGTAGCATCAAGGCTGTCTGCACCAGGCTGCTGTTGTGTGTCGTAGCATCAAGGCTGTCTGCACCAGGCTGCTGCTGTGTGTCGTAGCATCAAGGCTTTCTGCACCAGGCTGCTGTTGTGTGTCGTAGCATCAAGGCTGTCTGCACCAGGCTGCTGCAGTGTGTCGTAGCATCAAGGCTGTCTGCACCAGGCTGCTGTTGTGTGTCGTAGCATCAAGGCTGTCTGCACCAGGCTGCTGCTGTGTGTCGTAGCATCAAGGCTGTCTGCACCAGGCTGCTGCTGTGTGTCGTAGCATCAAGGCTGTCTGCACCAGGCTGCTGTTGTGTGTCGTAGCATCAAGGCTGTCTGCACCAGGCTGCTGCAGTGTGTCGTAGCATCAAGGCTGTCTGCACCAGGCTGCTGCAGTGTGTCGTAGCATCAAGGCTGTCTGCACCAGGCTGCTGCAGTGTGTCGTAGCATCAAGGCTGTCTGCACCAGGCTGCTGCTGTGTGTCAGCATCAAGGCTGTCTGCACCAGGCTGCTGCTGTGTGTCGTAGCATCAAGGCTGTCTGCACCAGGCTGCTGCTGTGTGTCGTAGCATCAAGGCTGTCTGCACCAGGCTGCTGCTGTGTGTCGTAGCATCAAGGCTGTCTGCACCAGGCTGCTGTTGTGTGTCGTAGCATCAAGGCTGTCTGCACCAGGCTGCTGCTGTGTGTCGTAGAAAGAAGGCTGTCTGCACCAGGCTGCTGCTGTGTGTCGTAGCATCAAGGCTGTCTGCACCAGGCTGCTGCTGTGTGTCGTAGCATCAAGGCTGTCTGCACCAGGCTGCTGCTGTGTGTCGTAGCATCAAGGCTGTCTGCACCAGGCTGCTGCTGTGTGTCATAGCATCAAGGCTGTCTGCACCAGGCTGCTGCAGTGTGTCAGCATCAAGGCTGTCTGCACCAGGCTGCTGTTGTGTGTCGTAGCATCAAGGCTGTCTGCACCAGGCTGCTGCTGTGTGTCGTA
>NC_088213.1:12969581-13192081 GCF_036934945.1 Oncorhynchus masou masou | reverse complement strand
ACTCAGATCCAGTCAGTCAGACCAGTGATTACTGTATTAACTCAGATCCAGTCAGTCAGACCAGTGATTACTGTATTAACTCAGATCCAGTCAGTCAGACCAGTGATTACTGTATTAACTCAGATCCAGTCAGACCAGTGATTACTGTATTAACTCAGATCCAGTCAGTCAGACCAGTGATTACTGTATTAACTCAGATCCAGTCAGTCAGACCAGTGATTACTGTATTAACTCAGATCCAGTCAGTCAGACCAGTGATTACTGTATTAACTCAGATCCAGTCAGTCAGACCAGTGATTACTGTATTAACTCAGATCCAGTCAGTTAGACCAGTGATTACTGTATTTAACTCAGATCCAGTCAGTCAGACCAGTGATTACTGTATTAACTCAGATCCAGTCAGACCAGTGATTACTGTATTAACTCAGATCCAGTCACGTCAGACCAGTGATTACTGTATTAACTCAGATCCAGTCAGTCAGACCAGTGATTACTGTATTAACTCAGATCCAGTCAGACCAGTGATTACTGTATTAACTCAGATCCAGTCAGACCAGTGATTACTGTATTAACTCAGATCCAGTCACGTCAGACCAGTGATTACTGTATTAACTCAGATCCAGTCAGACCAGTGATTACTGTATTAACTCAGATCCAGTCACGTCAGACCAGTGATTACTGTATTAACTCAGATCCAGTCAGACCAGTGATTACTGTATTAACTCAGATCCAGTCTGTCAGACCAGTGATTACTGTATTAACTCAGATCCAGTCACGTCAGACCAGTGATTACTGTCTTTCCAGAGTCCTTGTCAATGTTCCCTCAAAACAATTTAGTCACTGAGCAAATCTCAGGTCTGCTGAGCGCAAACTTGAACGTTGTCAAAATTCTGTGCAATTTCCTGTGAACACTGAGGCTGTACCCACTTTAAGTTAGTTTTAACAGTGGTCAAGTAGTCTACTGTGGCTATTTGATCATAATGTAGGCCTACCAGAATGGCCTACCATCAAAAACATTGGAGAAAATGCATTCCAGAACATTTAAACATGGAAATAGCTGTTCTGTTGTTCAGCCTACAGTAGCATCCAATGTGTGGTGTTCAATGTAGGCCTACATTCCATGAGACCTTTGAAAAAAATGCAGGAGTTGACATTAACCTGCTTATCCACTTGTCCTTCAGACAAGGTGGTGACTGAAAATGTTGTTGTGTTGTTTGATGCAAGAAACCACTTTATAAAATAACACATTAAATTCATCATTATTCCCATGCCATTATTAGAGAATCATAAAAAATTATGCTACCCTCTGCCTATTGGCTACTTAGCTTTTTCAAGCCTGTCTCAAAATACAACACTGCCCCTTTAAGACAAAAAAAGCCCTATACCTGACTCACTTTTCAAAGATGTCTAGAAATGCACACATTTTGTGCTCTTGCAAGACGTAATCACTCTCCCATTGCTGACTACAAATGATCTATAACTTGGGTAAGAACTCACAACCTAGCAGGATATAGGACATGGATATAGGATAGGATATGAACACATGAACAAATGTGCACTCGTTGCTACATGTAGCTCTCGCTTTGATCTCAAAACAAACTCATCTACTCACCACTGCTCATGCTGTAAACACAGTCCAGTTCAAGTGAGTGGCACAGATCCATATATGGCAATAGTCTATTTGCATATAGGTCCTACTGCAGCTCTGATTGGTTATGGCGCACCGGTCTCTGTAGAGTACAGGCCTAAGTCGTGCCTGTCAGTGTAATAGAATCCTACTCCAATGCATTCTGCCTACAACACAATATTTTGCATATTTAGTTTTGCATACTACGTCTTGCATAGTTTGTTTTGTTTCGGTATGTTGCATTGAAAGTGGCTAATATTGCTTTCAATCGATCACAATTCCCACAGTAAAGGGAAACGTTGATAGTGTTAACTAACTGGGAAACTAGAAAGTTGAGTTAAGTTCAATCTTGTGATTCTCTGCACTGGCTGATATTTACTCTGCTCAGCAGTCCCAGGGAGTGATCATTGTTCCTAGTCTCACAGAGTCTCACTCTATTCACTCTCTCTCCTCCGTCAGGTATTGCCTATCTGGGAGGGGCGTGCAGCTCCAAGAGGAAGTGTGTTCTGGCCGAGGACAACGGACTCAACCTGGCCTTCACCATAGCCCACGAGCTGGGACACAAGTACGTCTGTCTGTCTAAAGGAGCACTTGTCTATCCTGAGCAAAAGCAGTAAATGGTCAAGTTTTTCCTAGGTAGAGAGCTAGGATCCCCTCCCCCAACCCCAACCTTAACCATTAGTGGGGAAAATGCCAAACTGACCCAAGATCAGCATCTAGGGGTAACTTCACCCTCCTCAGTTTAACAATGGAAGGCATCGTTTCTTCAGACTCCATCTTGATTGGATGAAAGTTTCAGCATCTTTTAAAGTGTTTTTGTACTGGATAACTTCACAGTTTGAGGTTTCCATGGGCACAACTCTTTGTATCTCTCTGTATCCATAGTTAAGATAAAAATACGAGAGCAGTTTTAGAGTTTCATAAATAGATAATTCCATGTCAATGAACCACTATTATCAACATTATTGTGGATTTCTTTTACTAAGTGAAAGTGTAATTACATAGTTTTTGACAGTAGCCATTATAGGCAGTACTGTAAGGTTCTGTTCCCAGGTACTTCAGTCTTTGACTGCCTCCCAAATGGCACCCCATTCCCTATATAGTGCATTATTGTTGACCAGAGCCCTATGAGCCCATTTTGGGATAGGTTGCCATTTGGGATACAGTCTTTCTCTGGTATAATCAGTTGCATTGTTCCTTCTTCTCTAGCCACACAGACTTGAGTTCAGCATCATCATTTCTTCACTCAAGACAGGATAGCACTGTGTGTGTGTGTGTGTGTGTGTGTGTGTGTGTGTGTGTGTGTGTGTGTGTGTGTGTGTGTGTGTGTGTGTGTGTGTGTGTGTGTGTGTGTGTGTGTGTGTGTGTGTGTGTGTGTGTGTGTGTGTGTGTGTGTGTGTGTGTGTGTGTGAGCGTGTGTGTGTATTACTCGAATAAAGCACTCATTGATAGAGCGGTGACAGGGAGCCAACACCAAAATGCCAGAGTATATTAGCGTTAGCAACAGCTTTGTGGCTTTGCCAGGCCCAGAAGGATTTATCACACTTTTCATCAGGCAGTATATCTGGGCAGCCATGCTGAGGGTGCAAGGACCCCTTGTTTAATGTCTGAGAGAGGTAATGAACTGGCATGGAGCACGCCCCACTGGTGCCCAAATAAACACATACACACCCAAGCTGCATGCACAAACAGGAGACACACACACATGCCTGCATGCACATACACACACACACACACACACACACACACACACACACACACACACACACACACACACACACACACACGTAAGCATTATAAAAATGCAGACACAGAGGTGCACAAGACATTCACCCCCCCCCCCCACACACACACACACACACACACACAGGCATTATAAAAATACAGACACAGAGGTGCACATGACATTCACACACACACGTACACACACACACACACACACACACACACACACACGCACAAGAGAGGCGAAGAGAGGTAACGAGCTGGCCTGAAGCACACACACTCTCACACACAACCACAGTCATGCATGTGCACAAAACACACACACACACACACACACATACACTGTACCTTGACAAGGCTCCATTGTCCAGAGTGTGTGAAACACATATTAATTAGCGAGAATTGGGTTTAAGTGCCCCACTCTGTATTTTCACATAAAAGATTATAAGCTCAGGTTGGCATGATGTGTGTGTGTGTGTGTGTGTGTGTGTGTGTGTGTGTGTGTGTGTGTGTGTGTGTGTGTGTGTGTGTGTGTGTGTGTGTGTGTGTGCTGCTATCATGTTCCTGTCCTTGACATTGTTCCAATTCTTCAGTGTTGCATCTTTCCTTCCTTTCTACCTGGTAATCTGATCCAAACCACTATATGATGTCTTATTACACTGCACTGCTGTTTCCAGTCCAGTTTGGTCTTATCAGTGACCATGCACTTAGTCAACAAACTTCAGCTAATGATTTTGGTAATTTAATACTGCAGTGGGCTAAATCAGCGTCACACAGAGTGTTTCTGGGTATTCTTTGAAACAAAAGTATCAGATATAGAGTTGAAATATATACGTTTGCATCTCAATGTTACACTTTATATACATCACAGACGACTGAAATATAACAAAACCGTTTCATATAGAAACACCGGATTTTCTACTTTAAAAAAACAACATATTTATGAATAATGAAATTATTAAAAATATGAATAACATTCCACCCATGAGGCCACAAGAGGCGATTTGGTCATAAACTACAGGAAAGGGCTACAAAAAAACCTAAAGTTGTAAAAAACTGAAGTACCACTTTAAGGAAGGTAGGAAGAGAATGTATTAATAATAATATAAATTCAACAATCAAGGCAACAGTAAAACAAGGGTGAGAAACAGGATACATGATGATTTATGTTGGTCACGGTTGTTTTGCTTTCAAACCTTTCACATCAAATCAAATCAAATCAAATTTTATTTGTCACATACACATGGTTAGCAGATGTTAATGCGAGTGTAGCGAAATGCTTGTGCTTCTAGTTCCGACAATGCAGTAATAACCAACAAGTAATCTAACTAACAATTCCTAATCTACTGTCTTATACACAGTGTAAGGGGATAAAGAATATGTACATAAGGATATATGAGTGAGTGATGGTACAGAGCAGCATAGGCAAGATACAGTAGATGGTATCGAGTACAGTATATACATGTGAGATGAATATGTAAACAAAGTGGCATAGTTAAAGTGGCTAGTGATACATGTATTACATAAGGATGCAGTCGATGATATAGAGTACAGTATATAGGTATGCATATGAGATGAATAATGTAGGGTAAGTAACAATATATAAGGTAGCATTGTTTAAAGTGGCTAGTGATATATTTACAACATTTCCCATCAATTCCCATTATTAAAGTGGCTGGAGTTGAGTCCGTGTCAGTGTGTAGGCAGCAGCCGCTCAATGTTAGTGGTGGCTGTTTAACAGTCTGATGGCCTTGAGATAGAAGCTGTTTTTCAGTCTCTCGGTCCCAGCTTTGATGCACCTGTACTGACCTCGCCTTCTGGATGATAGCGGGGTGAACAGGCAGTGGCTCGGGTGGTAGATGTCCTTGATGATCTTTATGGCCTTCCTGTAACATCGGGTGGTGTAGGTGTCCTGGAGGGCAGGTAGTTTGCCCCCGATGATGCGTTGTGCAGACCTCACTACCCTCTGGAGAGCCTTACGGTTGAGGGCGGAGCAGTTGCCGTACCAGGCGGTGATACAGCCCGCCAGGATGCTCTCGATTGTGCCTCTGTAGAAGTTTGTGAGTGCTTTTGGTGACAAGCCGAATTTCTTCAGCCTCCTGAGGTTGAAGAGGCGCTGCTGCGCCTTCTTCACGATGCTGTCTGTGTGAGTGGACCAATTCAGTTTGTCTGTGATGTGTATGCCGAGGAACTTAAAACTTGCTACTCTCTCCACTACTGTTCCATCGATGTGGATAGGGGTGTTCCCTCTGCTGTTTCCTGAAGTCCACAATCATCTCCTTAGTTTTGTTGACGTTGAGTGTGAGGTTATTTTCCTGACACCACACTCCGAGGGCCCTCACCTCCTCCCTGTAGGCCGTCTCGTCGTTGTTGGTAATCAAGCCTACCACTGTTGTGTCGTCCGCAAACTTGATGATTGAGTTGGAGCGTGCGTGGCCCACGCAGTCGTGGGTGAACAGGGAGTACAGGAGAGGGCTCAGAACGCACCCTTGTGGGGCCCCAGTGTTGAGGATCAGCGGGGAGGAGATGTTGTTACCTACCCTCACCACCTGGGGCGGCCCGTCAGGAAGTCCAGTACCCAGTTGCACAGGGCGGGGTCGAGACCCAGGGTCTCGAGCTTGATGACGAGCTTGGAGGGTACTATGGTGTTGAATGCCGAGCTGTAGTCGATGAACAGCATTCTCACATAGGTATTCCTCTTGTCCAGATGGGTTAGGGCAGTGTGCAGTGTGGTTGAGATTGCATCGTCTGTGGACCTATTTGAGCGGTAAGCAAATTGGAGTGGGTCTAGGGAGTCAGGTAGGGTGGAGGTGATATGGACCTTGACTAGTCTCTCAAAGCACTTCATGATGACGGAAGTGAGTGCTTCGGGGCGGTAGTTGTTTAGCTCAGTTACCTTAGCTTTCTTGGGAACAGGAACGATGGTGGCCCACTTGAAGCATGTGGGAACAGCAGACTGGTATAGGGATTGATTGAATATGTCCGTAAACACACCAGCCAGCTGGTCTGTGCATGCTCTGAGGGCGCGGCTGGGGATGCCGTCTGGGCCTGCAGCCTTGCGAGGGTTAACACGTTTAAATGTTTTACTCACCTCGGCTGCAGTGAAGGAGAGACCGCATTTTCCGTTGCAGGCAGTGTCAGTGGCACTGTATTGTCCTCAAAGCGGGCAAAAAAGTTATTTAGTCTGCCTGGGAGCAAGACATCCTGGTCCGTGACTGGGCTGGATTTCTTCCTGTAGTCCGTGATTGACTGTAGACCCTGCCACATGCCTCTTGTGTCTGAGCCGTTGAATTGGGATTCTACTTTGTCTCTGTACTGACGCTTAGCTTGTTTGATAGCCTTACGGAGGGAATAGCTGCATTATTTGTATTCAGTCATGTTGCCAGACACCTTGCCCTGATTGAAAGCAGTGGTTCGTGCTTTCAGTTTCACACGAATGCTGCCATCAATCCAAGGTTTCTGGTTAGGGAATGTTTTAATCGTTGCTATGGGAACGACATCTTCAACGCACGTTCTAATGAACTCGCACACCGAATCAGCGTATTCGTCAATGTTGTTATTTGACGTAATACGAAACATGTCCCAGTCCACGTGATGGAAGCAGTCTTGGAGTGTGGAGTCAGCTTGGTCGGACCAGCGTTGGACAGACCTCAGCGTGGGAGCTTCTTTTTTTAGCTTTTGTCTGTAGGCAGGTATCAGCAAAATGGAGTTGTGGTCAGCTTTTCCGAAAGGGGGGCGGGGCAGGGCCTTATATGCGTCGCGGAAGTTAGAGTAACAGTGATCCAAGGTTTTTCCGCCCCTGGTTGCGCAATCGATATGCTGATAAAATTTAGGGAGTCTTGTTTTCAGATTAGCCTTGTTAGAATCCCCAACAACGATGAATGCAGCCTCCGGATAAATGGTTTCCAGTTTGCAAAGAGTTAAATAAAGTTCGTTCAGAGCCATCGATGTGTCTGCTTGGGGGGGGGATATATACGGCTGTGATTATAATCGAAGAGAATTCTCTTGGTCGGTAATGCGGTCTATATTTGATTGTGAGGAATTCTAAATCAGGTGAACAGAAGGATTTGAGTTCCTGTATGTTTCTTTCATCGCACCATGCCTCGTTAGCCATAAGGCATACACCCCCACCCCTCTTCTTACCAGAAAGGTGTTTGTTTCTGTCGGCGCGATGCGTGGAGAAACCCGTTGGATGCACCGCATCGGATAGCGTCTCTCCAGTGAGCCATATTTCCGTGAAGCACAGAACGTTACAGTCTCTGATGTCCCTCTGGAATGCTACCCTTGCTCGGATTTCATCAACCTTGTTGTCAAGAGACTGGTCATTGGCAAGAAGAATGCTAGGAAGTGGGGCACGATGTGCCCGTCTCCGTAGTCTAACCAGAAGACCGCTACGTTTCCCTCTTTTCGGAGTCGTTTTTGGGGTCGCTGCATGCGATCCATTCCGTTGTCCTGTTTGTAAGGCAGAACACAGGATCCGCGTCGCGAAAAACATATTCTTGGTCGTACTGATGGTGAGTTGACGCTGATCTTATATACAGTAGTTCTTCTCGGCTGTATGTAATGAAACCTAAGATGACCTGAGGTACTAATGTAAGAAATAACACATAAAAAAACAAAAAACTGCATAGTTTCCTAGGAACGCGAAGCGAGGCGGCCATCTCTGTCGGCGCCGGACTCAACTCAGAGCCGGGGTTATGATGAATACATTGTTTTATAAAGACAGATCTAACCTGAGAAATACATCTACAACCATTATGTCAGATGAGTATGTAGGACTGAAAATGTGCTGTTTCAAATCCTCATGGAATTAGCCATGAAATCTATACTTTTACTGGGTTTAAGTGTGTACTGTGTACTCACCTTCCTTTTACTATGTAGTTGCTTTGTATTCACTGTTACACAGTAGCTCTTCCAGATGGTCGCATCCTCACAGAGCCAGTGGATATTGATTTGCTCGTCTCTGTTACTTCTCTTCATGTGAGTCGGTGATGGAGGTGCATTCTTATCAAGCACTTATCACTCCTAGTGGAAATCAATGTCCAATCCACAGCCCTTGAAGAATCGATTCTATTTGTTGTTTGTCTGTATCACTCTGGGGCGGATTCCTGGACAAAGATGAGGCCAAGAGCTGGACTAAAAAGAAAACTCATTGGATCATTTCAATTGAAAATGCTTTTTAGTCTCAGAAGTCGAAGAAGCGGCACATCTGTTCTATTTCTATGCTTCCCGTTTTTTAAGTTTCATTTTTGCATCTTTTACTTTAGATTTTGTACACCAGCTTCAAACAGGTGAAAATACAATATTTTTGGTAATGGAAATATATATTTCACAGCAGTTTAGGTGATACAACGATTCTCTACACTATACCCACTTGAGAATTTTAGCAACCAGGAAATTGCGGAGGATTTCTGCATAGTACACCTTTAAAACTTTTGACCAATAAACACTTCGCTTTTTAGTCTCCAAAACTTTATACAGTTCACTCCTGGGTCAACCAAATGTGCTATTTTTTTATATATTTTTGTGTGTTTTGTGTGCATAATGTTGCTGCTACTGTCTCTTATCACCGAACATAACTTCTGGACATCAGAAAAGCGATTACTCACCGCGGACTGGGAGAAACTTTTTCCTTTAATGAGTCCGATGAGAAGGATATCCTGTCTCGAGGTATTGCTCGCCTGAGGTAGAGTACCACATTATTAGAGTACCACATTATTAGAGTACCACATTATTAGAGTACCACATTATTAGAGTACCACATTATTAGAGTACCACATTATTAGAGTACCACATTATTAGAGTACCACATTGTTAGAGTACCACATTATTAGAGTACCACATTATTAGAGTACCACATTATTAGAGTACCACATTATTAGAGTACCACATTATTAGAGTACCACATTATTAGAGTACCACATTATTAGAGTACCACATTATTAGAGTACCACATTGTTAGAGTACCACATTATTAGAGTACCACATTATTAGAGTACCACATTATTAGAGTACCACATTATTAGAGTACCACATTATTAGAGTACCACATTATTAGAGTACCACATTATTAGAGTACCACATTATTAGAGTACCACATTATTAGAGTACCACATTATTAGAGTACCACATTATTAGAGTACCACATTATTAGAGTACCACATTATTAGAGTACCACATTATTAGAGTACCACATTATTAGAGTACCACATTGTTAGAGTACCACATTGTTAGAGTACCACATTGTTAGAGTACCACATTGTTAGAGTACCACATTATTAGAGTACCACATTATTAGAGTACCACATTATTAGAGTACCACATTATTAGAGTACCACATTATTAGAGTACCACATTATTAGAGTACCACATTATTAGAGTACCACATTATTAGAGTACCACATTATTAGAGTACCACATTATTAGAGTACCACATTGTTAGAGTACCACATTGTTAGAGTACCACATTGTTAGAGTACCACATTGTTAGAGTACCACATTGTTAGAGTACCACATTATTAGAGTACCACATTATTAGAGTACCACATTATTAGAGTACCACATTGTTAGAGTACCACATTGTTAGAGTACCACATTGTTAGAGTACCACATTGTTAGAGTACCACATTGTTAGAGTACCACATTGTTAGAGTACCACATTATTAGAGTACCACATTATTAGAGTACCACATTATTAGAGTACCACATAATATTAGAGTACCACATTATTAGAGTACCACATTATTAGAGTACCACATTATTAGAGTACCACATTGTTAGAGTACCACATTGTTAGAGTACCACATTGTTAGAGTACCACATTGTTAGAGTACCACATTGTTAGAGTACCACATTGTTAGAGTACCACATTGTTAGAGTACCACATTGTTAGAGTACCACATTGTTAGAGTACCACATTGTTAGAGTACCACATTGTTAGAGTACCACATTATTAGAGTACCACATTATTAGAGTACCACATTATTAGAGTACCACATTATTAGAGTACCACATTATTAGAGTACCACATTATTAGAGTACCACATTATTAGAGTACCACATTATTAGAGTACCACATTATTAGAGTACCACATTATTAGAGTACCACATTGTTAGAGTACCACATTGTTAGAGTACCACATTGTTAGAGTACCACATTGTTAGAGTACCACATTGTTAGAGTACCACATTGTTAGAGTACCACATTGTTAGAGTACCACATTGTTAGAGTACCACATTGTTAGAGTACCACATTATTAGAGTACCACATTATTAGAGTACCACATTATTAGAGTACCACATTATTAGAGTACCACATTATTAGAGTACCACATTATTAGAGTACCACATTATTAGAGTACCACATTATTAGAGTACCACATTGTTAGAGTACCACATTGTTAGAGTACCACATTGTTAGAGTACCACATTGTTAGAGTACCACATTGTTAGAGTACCACATTGTTAGAGTACCACATTGTTAGAGTACCACATTGTTAGAGTACCACATTGTTAGAGTACCACATTGTTAGAGTACCACATTGTTAGAGTACCACATTGTTAGAGTACCACATTGTTAGAGTACCACATTGTTAGAGTACCACATTGTTAGAGTACCACATTGTTAGAGTACCACATTGTTAGAGTACCACATTATTAGAGTACCACATTATTAGAGTACCACATTATTAGAGTACCACATTATTAGAGTACCACATTATTAGAGTACCACATTATTAGAGTACCACATTATTAGAGTACCACATTATTAGAGTACCACATTATTAGAGTACCACATTATTAGAGTACCACATTATTAGAGTACCACATTGTTAGAGTACCACATTGTTAGAGTACCACATTGTTAGAGTACCACATTGTTAGAGTACCACATTGTTAGAGTACCACATTGTTAGAGTACCACATTGTTAGAGTACCACATTGTTAGAGTACCACATTGTTAGAGTACCACATTGTTAGAGTACCACATTATTAGAGTACCACATTATTAGAGTACCACATTATTAGAGTACCACATTATTAGAGTACCACATTATTAGAGTACCACATTGTTAGAGTACCACATTGTTAGAGTACCACATTGTTAGAGTACCACATTGTTAGAGTACCACATTGTTAGAGTACCACATTGTTAGAGTACCACATTGTTAGAGTACCACATTGTTAGAGTACCACATTGTTAGAGTACCACATTGTTAGAGTACCACATTGTTAGAGTACCACATTGTTAGAGTACCACATTGTTAGAGTACCACATTGTTAGAGTACCACATTGTTAGAGTACCACATTGTTAGAGTACCACATTGTTAGAGTACCACATTGTTAGAGTACCACATTGTTAGAGTACCACATTGTTAGAGTACCACATTGTTAGAGTACCACATTGTTAGAGTACCACATTGTTAGAGTACCACATTGTTAGAGTACCACATTGTTAGAGTACCACATTGTTAGAGTACCACATTGTTAGAGTACCACATTGTTAGAGTACCACATTGTTAGAGTACCACATTGTTAGAGTACCACATTGTTAGAGTACCACATTGTTAGAGTACCACATTGTTAGAGTACCACATTGTTAGAGTACCACATTGTTAGAGTACCACATTGTTAGAGTACCACATTGTTAGAGTACCACATTGTTAGAGTACCACATTGTTAGAGTACCACATTGTTAGAGTACCACATTGTTAGAGTACCACATTATTAGAGTACCACATTATTAGAGTACCACATTATTAGAGTACCACATTATTAGAGTACCACACCAAGAGAGTTCGAATCTGTATTATTCGTAGCCGTCTATTTACCACCACAAAACAAGCTGGCACTAAGACTGTTCTCAACCAACTCTATAAGGCCATAAGCAAAGAAGAAACTGCCCACCCAGAAGCGGCGCTCCTAGTGGCCGGGGACTTTAATGCAGGCAAACTTAAATCAGTTTTACCAAAATTTTACCAGCATGTCATGTTTAATTCATTTAACCTTTATTTAACT
The DNA here is from genome assembly GCF_036934945.1 of Oncorhynchus masou masou. Classification (NCBI taxonomy): domain Eukaryota; kingdom Metazoa; phylum Chordata; class Actinopteri; order Salmoniformes; family Salmonidae; genus Oncorhynchus; species Oncorhynchus masou. The sequence continues at coordinate 13,179,710 of NC_088213.1, read as the reverse complement.
AGGCAAGTCAGTTAAGAACAAATTCTTATTTTCAAAGACAGCCTAGGAACAGTGGGTTAACTGCCTGTTCAGGGGCAGAATGACAGATTTGTACCTTGGCAGCTCGGGGATTTGAACATGAAACCTTTTGTGTTACTAGACCAACGCTCTAACCACTAGGCTACCCTGCCGCCCAACATGTGCAACCAGGGGGAAGAAAATACTAGACCCCCTTTACTCCACACACAGAGATGCATACAAAACTCTTCCCCGCCCTCCATTTGGCAAATCTGACCATAATTCTATCCTCCTGATTCCTGCTTACAAGCAAAAACTAAAGCAGGAAGTACTAGTGACTTGCTCAATACGGAAGTGCTCAGATGATGCAGATGCTACGCTACAGGACTTTTTTGCTAGCACAGACTGGAATATGTTCCGGGATTCTTCCAATGGCATTGAGGAGTACACCACCTCAGTCATAGGCTTCATCAATAAGTGCATCGATGATGTCGTTCCCACAGTGACTGTACGTACACATCCCAACCAGAAGCCACGGATTACAGACAACATCCGCATCGAGCTAAAGGCTAGAGCTGCCGTTTCCACGGAGCGGTGGACTAATCCGGACGCTTATAAGAAATCCCGCTATGCCCTCAGACGAACCATCAAACAAGCAAAGTGTCAATACAGAATTAAGATTGAATCCTACTACACCGGCTCTGACACTCGTCGGATGTGGCAGGGCTTGAAAACTATTACGGACTACAAAAGGAAACCCAGACGCGAGCCGCCCAGTGACGCGAGCCTACCAGCCGAGCTAAATGCCTTTTATGCTCGCTTCGAGGCAAGCAACGCTGAAGCATGCACAAGAGCACCAGCTGTTCTGGATGACTGTGTGATAACGCACTCATTAGCCGATGTGAACAAAACCTTGAGACAGGTCAACATTAACAAAGCCACTGGGCCAGTCGGATGACCAGGACATCACTAAGCTAAGGACTCTGGGACAAAACACCTCCCTCTGCAACTGGATCCTGGACTTCCTGATGGGCCACACCCAGGTGATAAGAGTAGGCAACAACTCGTCTGCCACACTGATCCTTAGGGATAGGCATCCCGTTAGCGTGACACCAGTCGACAACATCCGGTGAAATTGGAGGGCGCGCAATTCAAATAAATAATTGTAATTTTAAAAAACATTCATGAACATACAAGTATCTTATATAGTTTAAAAGCTTAGATTCTTGTTAATCTAACTGCGTTGTCCGATTTACAATAGGCTTTACAGCGAAAGCAGACTATGCGATTGTTCGAGGACGGCGCCCCACATCAACATATTTTTCAACCAGCACAGGCTTCATAAAATTACAAATAGCGATTCAATAAATCACTTAGTTTTGAAAATCTTATTCTGTTTGCAATCCCAAGGCTCCCAGCTACAACATGAATGGTTGTTTTGTTAGATACAATTCTTCTTTATATCCAAAAAATTCTGTTTAATTGGCGCCATCGATTTCAGTGATCCAATCATTCAACATGCAGACAAAGGAGTCCAAAAAGCTACATCTAAATTTTGTTCAAAGAAGTCAAACTACGTTTCTATTAAATCCTCAGGTATCCTAAAATGTAAATAAACTATAATATTTCATACGGTAAGAAGTACGTTCAATAGAAAAGTTAAATTAGTAAGCACTCATCCTCTTCATCGCTCGCCAACAGACTGATTTTGAACAGGGAGTCTTTGTACAAAAATTCATAATTCTTGCTCGTTTTTGAAGAAACAAGCCTGAAACATTGAACAAAGACTGTAGACATCTAGTGGAAGCCATAGGAATTGCAATCTGGGAGCTGGAATTACATAGAAGCCATAACTTTCCATTATAAGATCCTGGGAGCTCAACAAGACAATGTCTGGTTGTTTTTTCCTTGGAATTTTGCCTCCCATATCAACTGTGTTATAGTCTCAGACACTCAGACATTATTTTAACATTTCTAGAAACTGCAAAGTGTTTTCTATCCAATGCTACCAATTTTTGCATATCCTGGCTTCTGGACCTGAGTAACAGGCAGTTTACTTTGGAAACATCAGTCAGGCGGAAATTCAGGACAATAGACCCTAGCTCTAAGAAGAGCCTGTATTGCCTATTCATCCACGACTGCGTGGCCAAACATGACTCCAACACCATCATTAAGTTTTCTGACGACACAACAGTGGTAGGCCTGATCACCGACAATGATGAGACGGCCTATATGGAGGAGGTCAGAGAACTGGCAGTGTGGTGCCAGGACAACAACCTCTCCCTCAATGTGAGCAAGACAAAGGAGCTGATCGTGGACTACAGGAAAAGGCGGGCTGAACAGGCCCCCATTAACATTGACTGGGCTGTAATGGAGTGGGTCAAGAGTTTCAAGTTCTTTGGTGTCCACATCACCAACAAACTATCATGGTCCAAACATACCACGACAGTCGTGAAGAGGGCATGACAAAGCCTATTCCCCCTCAGGAGACTGAAAAGATTTGGCATGGGTCCCCAGATCCCCAAAAGGTTCTACAGCTGCACCATCGAGAGCATCCTGACCGGTTGCATCGCTGCCTGGTATGGCAACTGCTCGGCATCTGACCGTACGATGCTACAGATGGTAGTGCGAACGGCCCAGTACATCACTGGGGCAAAGCTTCCTGCCATCCAGGACCTATGTAATAGGCGGTGTCAGAGGAAAGCCCATATAATTTTCAGAGACTCCAGTCACCCAAGTTATAGACTGTTTTCTCTGCTACCACACGGCAAGCGGTGCCAGAGCGCCAAGTCAAGGACCAAAAGGCTCCTCAACAGCTTCTACCCCCAAGCCATTAGACTGCTGAACAATTCATAAAAATCGCCACCGGACAATTTACATTGACCCCTCCCCCCTTTTGAACACTGCTGCTACTCGCTGTTTGTTTGTTACCTATACGTAGTCACTTCGTCCCCACCTACATGCACAGATTACCTCAACTAGCCTGTACCCCCGCACACTGACTCGGGACCTGTGTCCCTGTATAGAGCCTCGTTATTCTTATTGTGTTACTTTTTATTTTATCCTACTTGGTAAATATTTTCTTCTTCTTGAACTGCACTGTTGGTTAAGGGCTTGTAAGTAAGCATTTCACGGTAGTCTACACTTGTTGTGTTCAGTTTTGTGCTTAATGAACACAACCCTCATGTGTTTGCTTTCCCTGTTGTAAATGTGTGCACTAAACCAGAGCCTACAGAGATCTGGAGAAAGACAAAATGATCATATTTGGGACTGGCCAATTGCACTGCACTCCAACCCAGTTTGCGGTTCTCCAGTGTGGTGCTTTGTGTAACGTTTCCCTTAGGAACAGATCTTGGATCCCCCAATTAACCTTAACCATTAGTGGGGAAAATGCTAAACTGTATCCAGCAGCAGCAAAGTTTGAGTAGCAGGACAGACCCAGACCACCTGTGGTCATCTGGGTTTTAGTGTGGCTGATCTCTTATTGGTGTTGCAGAGGAAATGGAGGAGTATGGCTCTCAATATGTAATTGTATATAGTTTAATTAAAGCCAGGAACAACGGCTGTGCATTGGGAGTCCAGTCATTCCACTCAATGGTTTTTGTTAGTTTCTGAGGCGCCACTGGGATTTCAGGCCGGGTTGTTGTTTTTCATTTGCAAAATGTAGGTCACCACTTTAGAGGAAACACACGCACACACACACACGCACACACACACACACACACACACATGCAGACACGCGCACGCACGCACGCACGCACGCACGCACACACACACACACACACACACACACACACACACACACACACACACACACACACACACATGCACGCACACAGATCCTTACTGTGGTATAGCTGTACACTAGATATTCTTTCCTGTTGAAGTTTCCTCGAGGCCCTGACCTTAGCCAATGAATATGTAACAGGTGTGTTAGGATGGGCTGCAGTTGTGTAGAGGAATGTGTACATGTTCAAAGTATGTTATACTGTCTGTTGCAATAGTGTATGTTGTGCACCAATTTGTAAGTCGCTCTGGATAAGAGCGTCTGCTAAATGACTTAAATGTAAATGTAAATGTGTGTCTAGCTATGTGTTGCAGAGATACAAAGGGAAAGGGGGATACCTAGTCAGTTGTACAAATGAAATTTGTCTTCGGCATTTAAAGGTGTGTATGTGTGTACACGTTGTACTATACTTGTGAGTATCAAAAGTCCTCAAGAATACTAAACCAACAAAAAACTCAGAGAAGTGAGATCATTTTTCCGGTCTTCACTTGTAAAAAGCCAATTCTTTGCCTTAGGGGTTAGGTTTAAGCTTAGTTTTAAGAGGGTTTCTGTTTGTTCTGGTGCCAAACGTTGGGCCTATTGCAACTTTCTATTCTGTCTGTATATAGCAAGTCAGTCTGGAGAATATGGGAAAACATTGGGAGGGTATTCGCCTGAGGGATCCATGAAATCAAATCAAATGTTATTGGTTGCATACACATATTTATGGAGCTTGTTTCGTATAGTATCCACAGATTGTGAGCTAAAGATGAAAACCTTTCCTACGAGCATTATTATATTATTTATTGACTAACTATGGCTTTCCAAATCGCCCAACACTGCTATTTGTAAGGTTAATTTTAAGTGCATGTTGTGATTTTTTAACCATTCCTGAACTTGTGACCAGAAACAAGTGACATGGGGGCAATACCAGAGTAAATGATCTATTAATTCTCTCTCTTCGCAGACAAAATCGACAGAGCTGAGATTGTTGTATGCCCATATATATAGCATTATGTTGGTGGCAAGAATTTTATATAATCATTTAAATTTAAAAGCTCTAAGTGTTGAATCAAGTATAGTTTTTTGTACCAGTTCATAAACCATGTGTCATGGAATTGGTACATCGAAAATCTCTTCCCATTTATTTTGCAACCTGTATGGCGCAGCTGTCAACATTTTTGTCCTCAAATGGAACTGGTATATTTGTCTATTTATGCAGTTCCTTTCAGCCAGATTGTATCTTTAATATATGGCAGGCAAACAAGTTCCCTTCCCTTTTCCACTTGCCGCCTCCATTTTTGTGGTAGTACTGCATCCATTTGGTTGTAAGTTTGGATTGAGCAGATATTCCCATATATTTTCAATAGCTAAATATGTGACATAACTCCACCGTTTCTATTCATAATTTCATTAATAAATATAATACCATTTAAAAGAAAATCTATAAAGAATGTTTTTTTATTAATCAGTATATTTGAGTTTAACCATAACATTTGTCTTGAGGATAAAGCTGAAATTGAAACCAGCTTTGTATGGCTTGTTTAAGAAAGGGCAAGACTTTAAACAAAATTTAATTTTCAATTAGTCGGAAATGAGAAGTTGTGATCTGTATAAAAACAAAAAGGCCATTTTTGAATAAAGGATGAGTCTTTCTTAATAATCTACTGGAGAACCATTTTGGGTTTAAGTATCATTTTTGTATTAGTGAAGCTTTTAGTGAGAGGTTTAAAGCTTTAATATTTAATCATTTTTGCCCCCCAAACTCATAGTCATTGTATAAATAGGCACATTTAATTTAGTCTGGCTTAGCATTCCAAATATAATTACATATTTTTTGTTCATATGATTTAAAAAACGAGTCATCTGGAGTAGGCAGTGCCATTAGTAAGTAAGTAAGTTAAATGTGAAACGACCAAAGAGTTAATCAGTGTGATTTTCCATAAATTGACAAGTATGTTTGTAGTGTGTTTGTTTCAGTTGTGTGGAGGTGTTGGTTGAGGCGTGTCAAGAAGGTGTAACTGGTTTCTCCTATATTAGGGTTAGGGGTTAGGGAAAATATGATTTTAAATGTGAATCAATTGTAAGATATACCTGTGTGTGTGTGTGTGTGTGTGTGTGTGTGTGTGTGTGTGTGTGCCTGGGAGACATGAGCATATTCCAGTAGTGTATGAGTAAATAATGGTGTGTGTGTCTATATGGTATTTAAGGGTGTGTGTGTGTGTCGAAATGGTATCTAAGGGTGTGTGTGTGTGTGTGTGTGTGTGTGTGTGTGTGTGTGTCTATATGGTATTTAAGGGTGTGTGTGTGTGTCTATATGGTATTTAAGGGTGTGTGGGTGTGTCTATATGGTATTTAAGGGTGTGTGTGTCTCTATATGGTATTTAAGGGTGTGTGTGTGTCTATATGGTATTTAAGGGTGTGGGTGTGTCTATATGGTATTTAAGGGTGTGGGTGTGTCTATGGTATTTAAGGGTATGTCTATATGGTATTTAAGGGTGTGTCTATATGGTATTTAAGGGTGTGTCTATATGGTATTTAAGGGTGTGTGTGTGTGTGTCTATATGGTATTTAAGGGTGTGTGTGTGTCTATATGGTATTTAAGGGTGTGTGTGTGTGTCTATGGTATTTAAGGGTGTGTCTATATGGTATTTAAGGGTGTGTCTATATGGTATTTAAGGGTGTGTCTATATGGTATTTAAGGGTGTGTCTATATGGTATTTAAGGGTGTGTCTATATGGTATTTAAGGGTGTGTCTATATGGTATTTGTGTGTGTGTGTGTCTATATGGTATTTAAGGGTGTGTGTGTGTATGTTTATATGGTATTTAAGGGTGTGTGTGTGTATGTTTATATGGTATTTAAGGGTGTGTGTGTGTATGTTTATATGGTATTTAAGGGTGTGTGTGTGTGTGTGTATGTTGTGTGTGTGTGTGTGTGTGTGTGTGTATGTTACGAATCCCTTTTAGCCCGACAGTCTAGGGGGGATGGTAATGAGACCCGTAACATAACTCATGCAAATTATAATTGTGACAAAGTAAAAGTGAGAACAAAATAACCAGGACAACTGAAATCTACCGTCAAACTCAAGGTTTATTTGAAAACACACAGTAATGGGGGAGCAGGAAAAGGGGCTGAGCTGGACCCAAGGAAAGAAACAATAAGTATTCAAAAACCCCTAAGCTAGACTAGCCTACTTTAACAACAGCTAACTAACCAAAAATACAGTGGGTGGTCCGCCCAGTTCTAACTAGTGTATTTAACAAAGTCTACCTACGGGTAGTGTATGCCCATGGGCGACTTGTCTTGGTTCCCCCTTTTCCCACCAGCAAACAAACACAAACACCATAACCAAAACAATACTCACAGGTGATGACAAAGTGCTATGGAGGTGCTCAAACAAAAGAGAGAGGTTAATACACAACGAGAGAGTGAACCACAGAGACCTACAGACATGGCATTAACAGAGAGATTGAGCTCTAGAGCAAACTACTGACAAGGTTTTTAAACCAAGGGAAAGGAACTGTGATTGGGTAGGAAACAGGAGGAGGTGTGTCTTCTGATTGATGATTGATTGTTGACTGATTGGGGAGTGATGATTTTCACCTGTGAGGGGAGAAGGAGAGCAAACACAGGATACACACACACACACACACACACACACACACACACACACACACACACACACACACACACACACACACACACACACACACACACAGGATACCTGTATCCGTAACAGTGTATATATGGTATTTAAGGGTGTGTGTGTGGTGTGTGGATATATGGTATATAATGGTGGGTGTCTATATGGTATGTAATGGTGTCAGTTTCTCTATTATGTAATGGTGTGTGTGTGATTTTCTCTCCAGCATGGGGATGAGCCACGATGACGACCATGCTACCTGTACAGGCCACTCCCACATCATGTCTGGCGAATGGGTGAAGGGCCGTAACCCCAGCGACCTATCATGGTCCCCCTGCAGCCGTGACGACCTGGAGAAGTTCCTCAAGTGAGACACACACACACACAAACACACACACTTACTCACACACACACTCTCTAGATTACTAAGTGGAGCATAGCAATATTATGAGAGTGGAAAATGTGCCTCAGTTCACTGGCCTAAAGGGTCCAGTTTTCCACTTTCAGATTGGACACACACACACACACACACACACACACACACACACACACACACACACACACACACACACTACACTCACTGATACACACACACACACACACACACACACACATACACTCACTGATACACACATACACACACACACACTCACTGATACACACTCACACTCACTCACACACACACACTCACTGATACACACACACACACACTCACTGATACACACTCTCACTCACACACCCACCCACACACAGTCACACTCATACATACACACAATCATTGTACAATATATCCCTCCGCCCAACTCACACACTTCCTTGAATAAATGACCTCTAGTTTCCTTCCAGCCATTATTTTATTGACTTTGACAAGGTCTTCGTAACCAGTCACTCACAGTGATTGAACTGACTGTGTTCCAGCCCTGACCGCTGTCAGCCAGTTTAATCAAGTTGAATGGCGTCTCCTACTCAGTGCATTCATCACAACTCTACGAGATGGCATCGGCTTTCATCTATGGGCTGCTGTTGCCAAGAAGCTATTACCATAGCGATGGCTTGATTTATATTGCAAACAATGGATCTGATTGACTGTGACTGGAGCATGGACTAGAAATGTAGTTTATTGGCTGTCTGGCGCTCTGAAATCAGTCCCTTGACATTGGATCATTATTATATGTAACAGAAGTGTTAATGTTCACACTGTTAGTGCTGGGGTGGAACAAAAGCCTGTACAGTTTCCCATCCCCCTTTTAGCAGACCTGTGTGGTGAAAGGTGAAAGTTGAGGTTCAGCCAAAATAACCTTTTCCCATGCACACACTGTAGGCATCAATATAACATTTAAGGATTTCTCTTTTCCACAATGTTATCAAAGCCACATATTCCCGAGTCAAGGCACAGACAGCCTCCTTGCTGGATCCATAGTGTATGGTCTTCTAGGGTTGTGTCCCAAATGGCACCCTATTCCCTCTATAGTGCACTACTTTTGACAAGGACCCATAGGGTAAAGTGTTTTGGTCTATGTTTTCTGGATTATGTATGGTAGTGTGGATGTGTTTAACTATTCTTGTGGAGAGCAGAAGTCCCCACAAGTAGAGTAAACTAGCACAAATTTTACCAACTGGGGACATTTTGTTGGTCCCCACGAAGTAAAATGCTATTTCTAGAAGGTTTAGTGTGAGGGTTAGAATTACGTTAAGGGTTAGGGTTAGGAGCTAGGGTTGGATTTAGGGTTAGGGTTAGAATTACGTTAAGGGTTAGGGTTAGGAGCTAGGGTTAGATTTAGGGTTAGGGGCTAGAGTTAGATTTAGGGTTAGGGTTAGGAGCTAGGGTTAGATTTAGGGTTAAGGTTAGGAGCTAAGGTTAGATTTAGGGTTAGGAGCTAAGGTTAGGGTTTTGGGTTAAGGCTAGGGTTAAGGTTAGAGTAAGGGTTAGGGTTAGGTTTAGGGTTGGGGTTAGGGTTAGGGAAAATAGGATTTTGAATGGGACTGAATTGTGTGTCCCCACAAGGTTAGTTGTGTGTTTGTGTTTCTGTGTGTGTGCACGTGTGCGTGTTTGTGCGTGTGTGTGTGTACTCTGCTGGATACATTCTCTGCTGTGTGTTCTCTATGTATCTCTAAGATAAAGGCTCTCTGGTGAATCCCAGGGCTTTGTGCTCTACAGAGACAGATACTGGTCAGAAACACAGAGGACCATCATACAAGACTACATTACAATACTACATTACAATGCTAACCAGGGTTGGGGTCATCATCTAGTCAGTGTGTAACTTAATAATCCATCCAACTACAGTCTATCCCCGCTAGGACATACTGTCAACTCTGCTCTTTATATGTCCTTTTGTTTGTGTGTGTGTGTGTGTGTGTGTGTGCGTGTGCGTGTGTGTGTGTGTGTGACAGGTCCAAAGCCAGCAGCTGTCTGCTCCACACAGACCCCAGAAGCCGCTACAAGGTCCGCCTGCCACCCAAGCTGCCAGGCATGCACTACAGTGCAGATGAACAGTGTCAGATCCTCTTTGGAACCAACGCCACCTTCTGCAATGACATGGAGGTACACACACACACACACACACACACACACACACACACACACACACACACACACACACCACACCCACGGATCTATTGACAGTAGCTGTGTAGTAGTTGTGTTTAGAGCTAGTGTAGTGTGGACTCTATCAAATCAAATCAGATTGTATTGGTGGCAAACACAGATCAGGGCCATGATGTAATGAAGGTGTGGTGCCTGTGGGTCATGATGAGCAGAGATGATTGGTTGTGAAAGATACTGTCAGTCTACTGTGATGTAATACTGTTCCTCCTCTGGGCTGTTCTCCTCTTTCCTGCTGTCTGCCTAACTGATTTACCAACTCACACACTCCTCTTTGATCTCTCCTCCTCCTTCTCCTTCCCTCTCTATCCCGGGGCATCCTCCCGGTGCTTGCTTTTAAAGGTTGCTAGGGAAACCTGGCCAAAATATCTGTCCAGAGTGACAGGTGCTGACAGTCCAGTTTGGTTTCACACACCAGGTTCATCATCACACGCTGCAGTGTTTCCTCTACATTAAACACTTCACATTTCAGGTTTAGGTGGAACCCCCCAACAAAATGATATGCCAAGTTGCCAAACACCAATACTGCAAGTTATTTCAGTTTAGATTTGAACGCAGTCTGGTTTCCCAAATGTTTGCTGTCCCTCTCCCAGTCCATCATTCATCACAAGGCAGCCTATAACTGCAGAGCTTCTGACCACTGTTTCCACTACCGGCCCAGCCAGAGCCTGGTAAGAGGGTTTAATGGCAGCTTTCACATCCTGCCAAGACGCATGTCCGTCGTCTAGACTTCCTGATCCTTCAGAGACCCAGAGGAGACATGCACGCACACACACACACACACACACACACACACACACACACACACACACACACACACACACACACACACATAGCACACACACACACACACACACACACACACACACACACACACACACACACACACACACACACACACACACACACACACACACACACACACACACACATAGACACACACACACACACACACACACACACACACACACACATAGACACACACACACACACACACACACACACACACACACACACACACACACACACACACACACACACACACACACACACACACACACACACACACACACACACACACACACACACACACACACACACACACACACACACACACACACACAATACATGGGTGTCAGAACAGAGACAGATAGTTCTCCAGCAGGGTCAAAGCAGAGAGGAGATGGAAGTACGTCTGATCAGAATGGTTTAATGGTCGCTGTGCCACCTCCGGAGCTTTCACCGCCAGATTGGAAAATGTTCTTGAACATTTAGAGAGGAAGGGGTAGTGTGTGTGTGTGTGTGTGTCTATGTGTGTCTATGTGTGTCTATGTGTGTCTGTGTGTCTGTGTGTGTGTGTGTGTGTGTGTGTGTGTGGCATAGCTACAGGGAAATAGCCGCTACTGTACTTTCTCTACTTTCAGCGTGAGGAACAGTACCTCGAGTGTATCTGCTAAAAATAAGCTCAGTCTTAGAAACTTAATATGCACTTGAATGCAATGGTTTGAATAAAACATCAATACCTCGACATGTATGAGCTAGAGGAAATACTTCAGTTCTTCAGTATTATACTTCAGTATTATACATATAGTCAGGAAGCTGTGAGTGGAGTACATCTCTAGATCGGCCTGTTGTTCCTGCTACAGTTCTATGGTAGAGGATAAATTAACACTTTAAAAAGGCGCCATCTAGAACCTTCAAAGGGTTCTTCGGCTGTCCCCATTAGGAGAACCCTTTCAGGAACCCTTTTGGTTGCAGGTAGAATCATTTTGTTCCAGATAGAACCCCTTTGGGCTGCACGTAGAACCTTTTCTACAGAAGGTTCTACATGGAACCCAAAAGGGTTCTACTGTGAACCAAAAGGGTTCTCCTATGGGTACAACCAAGGGACCCTTTTGGAACCCTTTTTTCTCAGAGTATAGACAGACAGACAGACAGACAGACAGACAGATACATAGAGCAGACAGACCTCAACACACACATAAACACAGACACACTGGTTGTCAGACTATGTGTGATGGCAGTGCACATCAACTCACTGTTACAAGGAGGACCCTCAGGACTGGAAAAATAACTGCAGGCATACTTGAACTGAAGTCATTTAGCTGCATGACATACTTCAGTATACTCTTTCTGCTTACTCTGTCTTTGTTTTCTCTCTGTAAAGATGCCAGAGATTCCAGGGACACAGGGTTTACTGGTCTGAATCTGTCCGCTGTTGGACGATGTCTACTGCTGTCATAAACATACTGTATGTCCTGTGGCAGATACTGAACAGATGCATTCCAACAGACAGTTTTCTTATACAGGCTGTTATTTGAACGATATCTGATAATCATATTTGCAAGGACGGGTTTTAGTGACACAAGCTTCACTGCAGAGTGTTTTTCAGCAGTTATTGTGTGTGTTTGTGGTTTATGTGTGTGTGTGTGTTTGTATGTGTGTGTTTCAGCACCTGATGTGCGCGGGCCTGTGGTGTTTGGTGGAAGGAGACAAGTCCTGTAAGACCAAGCTGGACCCTCCTCTGGATGGCACAGAGTGTGGAGCTGACAAGGTGTGTGTGTGTGTGTTCACCTCTTTGTCAGCAGGGAAGGACCAGACAAAGTCAATACAGTCTTTTGACACTGGCATATACTTTTCTAAGTCGCTCTGGATAAGAGCGTCTGCCAAATGACTTAAATGTAATGATGTAAATGTGTTATATGGCAATTGGTCCATTGGTCAACTGCCTTCGCCAATAGCATTAACTTTTGTTCTTCTTTCTTTCTTTCTCTCTCTGTCTGTCTCTCTCCCCTCTCTCTCTCTCTGTCTGTCTCTGTCTGTCTCTCTCTCTCTCTCTCTCAGTGGTGCCGGGCAGGGGAGTGTGTAAGTAAAAGCCCTATCCCACAGCATGTGGATGGGGACTGGAGCATCTGGAGTCAGTGGAGCCAGTGCAGTAGAACCTGTGGCACCGGAGCTCAGTTCAGACAGAGGAAATGCGACAACCCGCCGTAAGTCTTCTGCTTTGTGTGTGTGTGTGCGTGTGTACCACATGTGTCTTGGTGTGTTTTCATACTGGTTGTGTCTCTAGGCCAGGTCCTGGTGGTAGTAACTGTCAGAAGGCCAGTGTGGAACATAAAGTGTGTGAAGGTCCTCCCTGCCCTAAAGGAACACCCAGCTTCAGAGAGCTGCAGTGTCTCTCCCATGACCGCCAGGCCGGAAAGAAGAAGAACAGCATATGGACCGCAGTCAATAACGATGGTGAGAGGAAGAAATGTGCTGGAGATTCAGAGGGCCTGCAAAAACACACACACACACACACACACACACACACACACACACACGCACACACACACACACACGCGTGCGTACATATACACACGTATGCATCACGCACACACACTTTTTTTTACTGTCCTTGTGGGCACCAAACAATTAATTCCCATTCAAAATCCTATTGTCCCTAACCCCTAATGTTAAACCTAACCCTAACCTTAACCCTAACCTTAACCCTAATTCTAATTCTAACCCTAATCCTAATTCTAATTGTAACCCTAAACCTAATTCTAATTCTAACCTTAATCCTAATTCTAATTGTAACCCTAAACTTAACCCTAACCTTAACCCTTAACCCTAACCTTAAGCCTAACCTTAAACCTAATTCTAACCTTAATCCTAATTCTAATCCTAATTCTAACCCTAATCCTAATTCTAATTGTAACCCTAAACCTAACCCTAACCTTAACCCTAACCTTAAGCCTAACCTTTATCCTAATTTAACCCTAACCTTAACCTTAATTCTAACCCTAATCCTAATTCTAATTATAACCCTAATCCTAATTCTAATTATAACCCTAAACCTAACCTTAACCCTTAACCCTAGGGGGGTGGCAGGATAGCCTAGTGGTTAGAGTGTTGGACTAGCAACCAGAAGGCTGCAAGTTCAAACCCCCGACCTGACAAGGTACAAACTGTCATTCTGGCCCTGGCAGTTAACCCACTGTTCCTAGGCTGTCATTGAAACATCATTGTTCTTAACTGACTTGGCTATTTAAATAAAGGTAAAATAAAAAAATAATCCTAATTGTAATCTTAAACCTAAAATAGCTTTTTTTCCACCTCACTTGTCCAACTTTTCCTTATTTTACCATCCTTGTGAGGACTTCTGGTCTCCACAAGGACAGTAAAAACCCCAAAACACACACACAGCAGATAACTTGTCAGGTGCACGATTATTGAATTGGGTTGATGTTGATGTAGTTATCATAGTGTACCAAAATGGGTTACTGACTTCTGTATAACTTTGTCATTGCTTTGGCAAACGTGTTTGCTTTGCATTGCCACGACAACAATCATCTGGCTGACAGAAACAGACTGCTGCTCAGGCTGACCCCATTGACTTCTAGCGGTTCAGTATTCTTTGGCAAATCATTTATTTTCCTTGTCATTAGCGCATGCTTCCCAAATGACACCCTTGTTCCCTTTTATCTCTTTGGTCCCTGGTCAAAAGTAATGCCCTATAAAGGCTATACAGTAGGGTGCTATTTGGGAAGCATCCGCATCGGACTTCCCAGCAGCTTTGATTTAGCGTCAGCTAGATTGATGTCTGTCCAAGTTTTTCCCAGTCATCTCATTTCCTCACGGACCACTCTTGCCAAATCTGTCTGATCAAGGTCATGAGCATGCAGTGTTTTAAAACGGTTTGCAACGGAAAAGGGGAAAAATTAATGTTTCTCATTCGTCGTTAAAAAAGTTTGAAATATCCAATAAATGTCGTTCCACTTCATGATTGTGTCCCACTTGTTGTTGATTCTTCACAAAAAAATACAGTTTTATATCTTTATGTTTGAAGCCTGAAATGTGGCAAAAGGTCGCAGAGTTCAAGGGGGCCGAATACTTTCGCAAGGCACTGTATCTCTGAATCAGCTAATTTAGCCTTATTGACCTCCAAAAAGACTACATCATGTACGTCGACATGTGATGTTGTTAGACATTTTTGGACAAAGGTGACATTTCCTTTAAAAAAATGTGTGAGATCATTTAGCTGCAGCAGGTGGTGTTGCTACATACTGTACATTTTGGTAGATGACCAGTCACCCTTTAAAATAAGATCCCCCAAATAACTCACAACAAATAACCCACAACAAATGTGTGAAGTAGAGCTCATTAGAAGCTCATATATCATGAGCTCAAAGTAGGAGTGCTGATCTAGGATCAGGTACACCCTGTCCATAGAATCTTATTACTTGTGATCCAAAAGGCAAAGACTGATCCTAAATCAGCAGTACTGAGACTCTTGATTCCCCATCACCATTTCCCTGGTGTTTAGGAAGAGGTTTACTGTCCACCATCACCATTTACTTGGTGTTTTTGAAAAGGTTTGCTGACAACCCCCCACAGAGCAATCCTCTGATTGACCTCCCTGATAGATTGTGGTGATGATGTGTGAAAACAGGACAACATCTCTCCTTCTCTCATTTCCTCCCTCCCTCTCTCATTTTCTCTTTATCTTGTTTCATTTTCTGAGACAGGCTCAATTGCTCTAAAGTGTTCTTTGCTGGAGCGTGTTGGTGTCTGTGTGTGTGTGTGTGACAGACAGCAAGAGAGAGGGAGAGACAGGTACACACACACAGAGAGAAAGAGAGACTAGTAGAGAGCGAGGGAATGTAGCAGAGTGAAAACCGGTTAAGATGTTAGTGGCCGACTGTCTAAGATGCAAACACCTCAGAGCTATTTGCATGGGATGAATTTGAAATACCTACAGACCTGCAGTGGTGTGTATTCATGAGTGCCAAGGGAAGCCAGGCTTCCCCCCCCAAACTCTACCAAGAACATCCTAAATAACCTCTCTTTAGTCTCTCTGTGTTTCATACTTTTCATTCAACAACATTGGTTATAATATGGCTTTTTCTTCTGGATTGACTTCTCTGGTCATTTGTCCCACGTATCTTAATTTGCTCTCTCTGTTGTCGCAGAGAAATGTCCAATTTGCATTGCAAATTGTAGTGTTTTCAAAAAATCAAAGGCTTCTAAAGTTTGTAGCTTCCACCTTAAAATGTCAGACTTGATGTGCCCTAATGAAAAAATGTCTAATAATTATAATCCACTTTGCTGCAGGATTTATTTTTCCTGCTGTGAGAAGCAGGGTCAAATTAAGATAGAGCATCTGTAAATGTTGAACTGACTGAACTGCAAACGTTGCTGATCTCAGTTCAGATTAGGAAGTGTACAAATAAACTGAGCTGATCCTACTGGGATGGGATAGGAAGGAAGGAGAAAGGGAAGAAGGGAGGGAGGGAAGGAGGGGGAGGGAAGAAGGCCATTTTACAGCTCTCAAATAAACACCTGCTGGATGAACAGAACCCTCAGTTCATAAATACATGAAGACATTTGGTCAAACAGCTGTAAAAATGTTATACCACTGACAATACATCTTAACAACACACTGATCAAAGGCCTCACACAGAGTGATATCAACAAGGGTCCTGAACAGCAGTCTGTGTAATGTGGATATAACCTCCTCTTGTACATTATGGTTCTCAGCAGGGTTGTGTTCATTAGGTGCCAAACAGAATAAAAACTGACCCAAACAGGGAGGGACTACCTGGACGAATGAGAAACATTCATTTTTCCCCTTTTCCGTTGCAAACCAAATGACTAATGATGATAAATACAATCCACCTGTGTGTAATCAAGTCTCCGTATAAATGCACCTGCACTGTGATAGTCTCAGAGGTCCGTTAAAAGCGCAGAGAGCATCATGAAGAACAAGGAACACACTAGGCAGGTCCAAGATACTGTTGTGAAGAAGTTTAAAGCCGGATTTGGATACAAAAAGATTTCCCAAGCTTTAAACATCCCAAGGAGCACTGTGCAAGCGATAATATTGAAATGGAAGGAGTATCAGACCACTGCAAATCTACCAAGACCTGGCCGTCCCTCTAAACTTTCAGCTCATACAAGGAGAAGACTGATCAGAGATGCAGCCAAGAGGCCCATGATCACTCTGGATGATCTACAGCTGAGGTGGGAGACTCTGTCCATAGGACAACAATCAGTCGTATATTGCACAAATCTGGCCTTTATGGAAGAGTGGCAAGAAGAAAGCCATTTCTTAAAGCTATCCATAAAAAGTGTTGTTTAAAGTTTGCCACAAGCCACCTGGGAGACACACCAAACATGTGGAAGAAGGTGCTCTGGTCAGATGAAACCAAAATTGAATTTTTTGGCAACAATGCAAAACGTTATGTTTGGCGTAAAGCAACACAGCTCATCACCCTGAACACGCCATACCCACTGTCAAACATGGTGGTGGCAGCATCATGGTTTGGGCCTGCTTTTCTTCAGCAGGGACAGGGAAGATGGTTAAAATTGATGGGAAGATGGATGGAGCCAAATACAGGACCATTCTGGAAGAAAACCTGATGGAGTCTGCAAAAGACCTGAGACTGGGACGGAGATTTGTCTTCCAACAAGACAATGATCCAAAACATAAAGCAAAATCTACAATGGAATGGTTCAAAAATAAACATATCCAGGTGTTAGAATGGCCAAGTCAAAGTCCCGACCTGAATCCAATCGAGAATCTGTGGAAAGAACTGAAAACTGCTGTTCACAAATGCTCTCCATCCAACCTCACTGAGCTCGAGCTGTTTTGCAAGGAGGAATGGGAAAAAATTTCAGTCTCTCGATGTGCAAAACTGATAGAGACATACCCCAAGCGACTTACAGCTGTAATCGCAGCAAAAGGTGGCGCTACAAAGTATTAACTTAAGGGGCTGAATAATTTTGCACGCCCAATTTTTCAGTTTTTGATTTGTTAAAAAAGTTTGAAATATGCAATAAATGTCATTCCACTTCATGATTGTGTCCCACTTGTTGTTGATTCTTCACAAAAAAATACAGTTTTATATCTTTATGTTTGAAGCCTGAAATGTGGCAAAAGGTCGCAAAGTTCAAGGGGGCCGAAAACCTTCGCAAGGCACTGTATACAGGGCATTCAGAAAGTATTCAGACCCCTTCACTTTTTCCACATTTTGTTGCGTTACAGCCTTATTCTAAAATGTATTAAATCGTTGTTTTTCATCATCAATCTCCACATAATACCCCATAATGACAAAACAAAAACAGGTTTTTAGATTTTTTTTTTTTGCAAATGTATAACAAATAAAAAACTTAATCACATTGACATAAGTATTCAGACTCTTTAATCAGACCCATTGGCAGCGAAGACAACCTTGAGTCTTCTTGGGTATGACACTGCAAGTGTGGCACACCTGTATTTGGGGAGTTTCTCCCATTCTTCTCTGCAGATCCTCTCAAGCTCTGTCAGGTTGGATGGGGAGTGTCGCTGCACAGCTATTTTCAGGTGTCTCCAGACATGTTAGATAGGGTTCAAGTCCGGGCTCTGGCTTGGCGACTTAAGGATATTCAGAGGCTTGTCCCGAAGCCACTCCTGTGTTGTTTTGGCTGTGAGCTTAGGGTCGTCCTGTTGGAAGGTGAACCTTTGCCAAAGTCTGAGGTCCTGAGCGCTCTGGAGCAGGTTTTCATCAAGAAACTCTCTGTACCTTGCTCCATTCATCTTTCCCTTGATCCTGACTAGTCTCCCAGTCCCTACTGCTGAAAAACATCCCCACAGCATGATGCTGCCATAGGGATGGTTTTGGCCAGGTGATGAGCAGTACCTGGTTTCCTCCAGAGGTGATGCTTGGCATTCAGGCCAAAGAGTTCAATCTTGGTTTCATCAGACCAGTCAGAGTCCTTTAGGTGCCTTTTGGCAAACCCCAAGCCTGCCGTCATGTGCCTTTTACTGAGGAGTGGCTTCTGTCTGGTCACTCTTATCATAAATGCCTGATTGGTGGAGTGCTGCAGAGAGGGTTGTCCTTCTGGAATGTTCTCCCATCTCCACAGAGGAACTCTAGAGCTCTGTCAGAATGATCATTGTGTTCTTGGTCACCTCCCTGACCAATCTCCCCCATTGCTCAGTTTGGCCGGGTGGCCAGCTCTAGGAAGAGTCTTGGTGGTTCCAAACCTCTTCCATTTAAGAATGATGGAGACCACTGTGTTCTTGGGGACCTTCAATGCTGCAGACATTTTTTTGATCTGTGCCTCGACACAATCCTGTCTCAGAGCTCTACGGACAATTCCTTCGACCTCAAGGCTTGGTTTTGCTCTGACATACACTGTCAACTGTGGGACCTTATACAGATGGGTATGTGCCTTTCCAAATCATGTCCAATCAATTGAATTTACCACAGGTGGAATCCATTCAAGTTGTCGAAACATATCACGGATGATCAATGGAAACAGGATGCATGTAACGGGATTCGTCCTCCTCTGACGAGGAGTATGAGAGATCGGACCAATGTGCAGCGTGGTACATGTTCGTCATGTTTTAATGAACAAAATCACTGAACACGAAAATACAAAATAACAAATAGAAAGACAGAAACTAAAACCGAAACAGTTCCGTGTGGAGCACACAGACACAGAAAACAATCACCCACCAAACACTGGTGGGGAAAGGCTACAAAGTATGATTCTCAATCAGAGACAACTAACGACACCTGCCTCTGATTGAGAACCATACCAGGCCAAAGTCAAAAACCAACATAGAAAAACGAACATAGACAACCCACCCAACTCACGCCCTGACCATACTAAAACAAAGACCTAAATAAAATAACTAAGGTCAGAACGTGACAATGCACCTGAACTAAATGTCGGGTCTGATTAAGGTATTTCTGTTTTAGATTTGTTTTTATAAATTTGCAAACTTTTCTAAAAACATGTTTTTGCTTTGTCATTATGGTTTTTACATTTTTAAATTGAATCCATTTTAGAATAAGGCTGTAACATAACAAAATGTGGACAAAGTGAAGGGCCCTGAACAAGGCAGAAACCCACTGTTCCTAGGCTGTCATTGTAAGTAAAAATGTGTTATTTACTGATTTGCCTAGTTAAAAATAAATAAATTACTAACAGAGCATGAGACCAGGTAGCTGATACCAACATTCTTTTTTACATTTGCATATCAAAGGTCACCAGTGGTCATGTGATGTCATCACATTACGTAATATATGAGATTTCAATCAAGGGTGACACCTCATTACATTAACCCCCTATGTGTGTTCTCTCTGTAGAAAAGCCCTGTTCTCTGTTCTGTTCCCCATCATTAATAGGTTGAGATCACTTTATTGGTCAATTGCACCCAAGGTCCAACCTAAATTTTACTTCCACTTCTAATTCAACCATTCTGAAAGACACACATACACAGATTTTGGAGAGGTGCATGGTTAGGGGTTTAGTGCCTTGCTCGAGGGCACAGTGACATCAATGGCACCTAGGCATTGGTTGCCAGCTCTTTTCGCGACAGGAAAACCGGGGATGCGAACGGGCAACCCTCCGGTTGCTGGCTCGCCTCTGTAACCGCTAGGCTATTAACCCCCTTGTGTGTTCTCTCTGTAGAGAAGCCATGTGCCCTGTTCTGTTCCCCTGTGGGGAGAGATGCCCCCATCCTGGTGGCAGAGAGTGATGGATGGAACACCATGTGGACCCTACGAGTCAGACCTGTGTGTCAATGGCAGGTGTCAGGTACACACACACACACACACACACACACACACACACACACACACACACACACACACACACACACACACACACACACACACACACACACACACACACACACACACAATACATGGGTGTCAGAACAGGCAGACTTGTGTGTTGATGAAGAAAAAGGAGGTGATTTGCACATCCCTCACATGATAATCCTGGTGCTGTGCTCAAAGAATACTAAGATAAAGAAATGCTAAGACATTCCTGTAGCCATTAAGCACTGGGGAGCAGCAATACTCTGTGTCCACTCCTCTCATTTTCTTAGAAGTGCGGATGGCAAATAGCTATGAACGGAGCATTGTTTCTGGCTACTCCTCCTACCTTTGGCCTTCCTCTACTGCCTCACTCCCTCTGCCCTGTGACAGAATCCCTGCAGTTAAAAGAGATGTGGGACCTGTCAATTTCACCAGGTCAATGGAGAAGGGTTTTCTCTGTAGGTCACTAGAGAAGGGTTTTCTCTGTAGGTCACTAGAGAAGGGTTTTCTCTGTAGGTAACTAGAGAAGGGTTTTCTCTCTAGGTCACTAGAGAAGGGTTTTCTCTCTAGGTCACTAGAGAAGGGTTTTCTCTCTGTAGGTCACTAGAGAAGGGTTTTCTCTCTGTAGCTCACTAGAAGGGTTTTCTCTCTAGGTCACTAGAGAAGGGGTTTCTCTCTGTAGGTCACTAGAGAAGGGTTTTCTCTCTGTAGGTCACTAGAGAAGGGTTTTCTCTCTGTAGGTCACTAGAGAAGGGTTTTCTCTCTGTAGGTCACTAGAGAAGGGTTTTCTCTCTGTAGCTCACTAGAGAAGGGTTTTCTCTCTGTAGGTCACTAGAGAAGGGTTTTTCTCTGTAGGTCACTAGAGAAGGGTTTTCTCTCTGTAGGTCACTAGAGAAGGGTTTTCTCTCTGTAGGTCACTAGAGAAGGGTTTTCTCTCTAGGTCACTAGAGAAGGGTTTTCTCTCTGTAGGTCACTAGAGAAGGGTTTTCTCTCTGTAGCTCACTAGAAGGGTTTTCTCTCTAGGTCACTAGAGAAGGGTTTTCTCTCTGTAGGTCACTAGAGAAGGGGTTTCTCTCTGTAGGTCACTAGAGAAGGGTTTTCTCTCTGTAGGTCACTAGAGAAGGGTTTTCTCTCTGTAGGTCACTAGAGAAGGGTTTTCTCTCTGTAGGTCACTAGAGAAGGGTTTTCTCTCTGTAGGTCACTAGAGAAGGGTTTTCTCTCTGTAGGTCACTAGAGAGGGGTTTTCTCTCTGTAGGTCACTAGAGAGGGGTTTTCTCTCTGTAGCTCACTAGAGAAGGGTTTTCTCTCTGTAGGTCACTAGAGAAGGGTTTTCTCTCTGTAGGTCACTAGAGAAGGGTTGTCTCTGTAGGTCACTAGAGAAGGGTGTTTGTTTCTCTGTGATTTAATTGGTTTATATGTCCTGTTTTCTCTCTCTCTCTCTTTCCCCCTCTCTCTCCCTCTCTTACTCCCTCTCTCATGTACTCCCTCTCTCTCTCTCTCCCTCTCTCTCTTACTCCCTCTCTCTCTGTCCTGAGCTCCAAAATGTCTTCTCACAATCTCCCTCTCTCTCTTACTCCCTCTCTCTCTCTTTCTCCCTCTCTCTCTCTTACTCCCTCTCTCTCTGTCCTGAGCTCCAAAATGTCTTCTCACAATCTCCCTCTCTCTCTTACTCCCTCTCTCTCTCTTACTCCCTCTCTCTCTCTGTCCTGAGCACCCAAATGTCTTCTCACAATCTCCCTCTCTCTCTCTGTCATGAGCTCCCAAATGTCTTCTCACAATCTCCCTCTCTCTCTTACTCCCTCTCTCTCTTTGTCATGAGCTCCCAAATGTCTTCTCACAATCTCCTCCTCTCTCTTACTCCCTCTCTCTCTGCCCTGAGCTCCCAAATGTCTTCTCACAATCTCCCTCTCTCTCTTACTCCCTCTCTCTCTCTGCCCTGAGCTCCCAAATGTCTTCTCACAATCTCCCTCTCTCTCTTACTCCCTCTCTCTCTCTCTCTCTGCCCTGAGCTCCCAAATGTCTTCTCACAATCTCCCCTCTCTCTCTAACTCCCTCTCTCTCTCTGTACTGAACTCCCAAATGTCTTCTCACAATCTCCCTCTCTCTCTCTCTCTCTGCCCTGAGCTCCCAAAAGTCTTCTCACAATCTCCCTCTCTCTCTTACTCTCTCTCTCTCTCTGTCCTGAACTCCCAAAAGTCTTCTCACAATCTCCCCCTCTCTCTTACTCCCTCTCTCTCTCTGCCCTGAGCTCCCAAATGTCTTCTCACAATCTCCCCCTCTCAATTCAATTCAATTCAATTCAAGGGCTTTATTGGCATGGGAAACATGTGTTAACATTGCCAAAGCAAGTGAGGTAGATAATATATAAAGTGAATATATAAAGTGAAATAAACAATAAAAATTAACAGTAAACATTACACATACAGAAGTTTCAAAACAATAAAGACATTACAAATGTCATTATATATATATATATATATACAGTGTTTTAACAATGTACAAATGGTAAAGGACACAAGATAAAATAAATAAGCATAAATTTGGGTTGTATTTACAATGGTGTGTGTTCTTCACTGGTTGCCCTTTTCTCGTGGCAACAGGTCACAAATCTTGCTGCTGTGATGGCACACTGTGGAATTTCACACAGTAGATATGGGAGTTTTTCAAAATTGGATTTGTTTTTGAATTCTTTGTGCATCTGTGTAATCTGAGGGAAATATGTCTCTCTAATATGGTCATACATTGGGCAGGAGGTTAGGAAGTGCAGCTCAGTTTCCACCTCATTTTGTGGGCAGTGAGCACATAGCCTGTCTTCTCTTGAGAGCCATGTCTGCCTACGGCGGCCTTTCTCAATAGCAAGGCTATGCTCACTAAGTCTGTACATAGTCAAAGCTTTCCTTAATTTTGAGTCAGTCACAGTGGTCAGGTATTCTGCCGCTGTGTACTCTCTGTGTAGGGCCAAATAGCATTCTAGTTTGCTCTGTTTTTTTGTTAATTCTTTCCAATGTGTCAAGTAATTATCTTTTTGTTTTCTCATGATTTGGTTGGGTCTAATTTTGCTGCTGTCCTGGGGCTCTGTAGGGTGTGTTTGTGTTTGTGAACAGAGCCCCAGGACCAGCTTGCTTAGGGGACTCTTCTCCAGGTTCATCTCTCTGTAGGTGATGGCTTTGTTGTGGAAGGTTTGGAAATCGCTTCCTTTTAGGTGGTTATAGAATTAAATGGCTCTTTTCTGGATTTTGATAATTAGTGGGTATCGGCCTAATTCTGCTCTGCATGCATTATTTGGTGTTCTACGTTGTACACGGAGGATATTTTTGCAGAATTCTGCATGCAGTCTCAATTTGGTGTTTCTCCCATTTTGGGAAGTCTTACTCCCTCTCTCTCTCTCTGCCCTGAGCTCCCAAATGTCTTCTCACAATCTCCCCCTCTCTCTTACTCCCTCTCTCTCTCTGCCCTGAGCAACCAAATGTCTTCTCACAATCTCTCTCTCTCTCTCTGTCCTGAGCTCCCAAATGTCTTCTCACAATCTCTCTCTCTCTTTTGCTTTCTCTCTGTCTCTCTCCCTCTCGATCTCGCTCTCTTTCTCTCTCAGGCCTGCAAAGGCAAAGTTTTAATTGGCTGGGAGGTAACGGTGGCATTGTACCACTTCCTGTTTCTGTAACAATACAACAATACCTACAATACACACAACCTAAAGAAAAATAATGGAATTAAGGAATATATAAATATTAGGAGGGGCAATGTCATAGTGGCATTGACTAAAATACAGAAGAATCTTAGGTCCTAGAAGCAGAGCTGACTTATCTGTCAGTACCATCTTGACACTAATAGCTAAGCACTGGGACACCAGATGAGAAAATAGACAGACATTGAAGACAGGATGTAGAGGATAGAGGAAGTGAGGGAGCTTTCAGAAGAGAAGATATTGTCTCAAGACAAAAAAGTAGGTATGAGAGACAAAGGAAATAAGATGGTAATCATTATAATAAAATGGACATATTTAGACCAGTCTTTTCACCTGCTTTACACTGTAAGAGGGGATTCTTACCTCGTCTTGGCCATTTTTCTGGCCCATTCTTGGGACTCATAGCCACAGACTCAGTGGTGGATAAAAGTGTGTGTGTGTGGGTAGCATAGTTTCCGAAGGAGTAGCCAGCTGTTGTCAATAGATACTGGTCATCTGCTGAGCCAGCATTTGGTTCCCTACACATGGGAGACATTATGTGTCATGCTTCCCTCTACACACACATATCATAGGCCACACACACACGCACACACACACACAGATACATGTCTGTGTGTCTGTGTCAATAATTGTATCCATATTTTGTATTTCCTGGATTTATCCTCTCTTTTCATTGGCCAGTAAGAGGGGATTTCCCCTCAGTGTTCTGACGGCCAGCATTAAAAAATAAATAACCAGAGAGAGAGAGATATACTTTACTTTTTGTCTTCCTTTAATGAGCCGTCCTCATTACACTAAAAACACCACAACCCCCCCCCCAAAAAGAAATGCATTCAGTGCCACCTCGACATAATCATATTACCCAGTACAATCAATACATCCTCCAGCATCACATTACACAGTACGATATAATACACCCTACAGCACCACATTACACAGTACAGTACAATACATCCTCCAGCATCACATTACACAGTACAGTACAATACATCCTCCAGCATCACATTACAGAGTACAATATAATACACTCTCCAGCACCACATTACACAGTACAATATAATACACCCTAAAGCACCACATTACACAGTACAATAAACCCTCCAGCACCACATTACACAGTACAGTACAATAAACCCTCCAGCATCACATTACACAGTACAATATAATACATCCTCCAGCATCACATTACACAGTACAATATAATACACTCTCCAGCACCACATTACACAGTACAATATAATACACCCTCCAGCATCACATTACACAGTACAATATAATACACCCTCCAGCACCACATTACACAGTACAATATAATACACCCTCCAGCACCACATTACACAGTACAATATAATACATCCTCCAGCATCACATTACACAGTACAATATAATACACTCTCCAGCACCACATTACACAGTACAATATAATACACCCTCCAGCATCACATTACACAGTACAATATAATACACCCTCCAGCACCACATTACACAGTACAATATAATACACCCTCCAGCACCACATTACACAGTACAATATAATACACCCTCCAGCACCACATTACACAGTACAATATAATACACCCTCCAGCATCACATTACACAGTACAATAAACCCTCCAGCACCACATTACACAGTACAATATAATACCCCTCCAGCACCACATTACACAGTACAATAAACCCTCCAGCACCAGATTACACAGTACAATATAACACACCCTCCAGCACCACATTACACAGTACAATATAATACACCCTCCAGCACCACATTACACAGTACAATATAATATCCCCTCCAGCATCACATTACACAGTACAGTACAATAAACCCTCCAGCATCACATTACACAGTACAATATAATACACCCTCCAGCACCACATTACACAGTACTATATAATAAACCCTCCAGCACCACATTACATTACACAGTACAATAAACCCTCCAGCACCACATTACACAGTACAGCACAATATACCCTCCAGCACCACATTACACAGTACAATATAATACACCCTCCAGCATCACATTACACAGTACTATATAATAAACCCTCCAGCACCACATTACATTACACAGTACAATAAACCCTCCAGCACCACATTACACAGTACAACTTAATACACCCTCCAGCATCACGTCACAGTACAATATAATACACCCTCCAGCACCACATTACACAGTACAGTACAATAATACCCTCCAGCATCACATTACACAGTACAGTACAATAAACCCTCCAGCACCACATTACATTATATCAAATCAAATCAAATTTTTGTCACATACACATGGTTAGCAGATGTTAATCCAGCACCAGTTTACACAGTAAATATAATGCTTCTAGTTCCGACCAATACACAGTAATAACCAACAAGTAATCTAACTAACAATTGCTAATCTACTGTCTTATACACAGTGTAAGGGGATAAAGAATATGTACATAAGGATATATGAGAGTGATTACACAGTACAGTACAGTACAATAAACCCTCCAGCACCACATTACACAGTACAATATAATACACCCTCCAGCACCACATCACATTACACAGTACAGTACAATAAGCCCTCCAGCACCACATTACACAGTACAATATAATACACCCTCCAGCACCACATTACACAGTACAATATAATACACCCTCCAGCACCACATCACATTACACAGTACAATATAATACACCCTCCAGCATCACATTACAATATAATACACCCTCCAGCACCACATTACACAGTACAATATAATACCCCCTCCAGCATCACATTACAATATAATACACCCTCCAGCACCACATTACACAGTACAATATAATACCCCCTCCAGCACCACATTACACAGTACAATATAATACCCCCTCCAGCATCACATTACACAGTACAATATAATACCCCCTCCAGCACCACATTACACAGTACAATATAATACCCCCTCCAGCACCACATTACACAGTACAATATAATACACCCCCCAGCACCACATTACACAGTACAATATAATACACCCCCCAGCACCACATTACACAGTACAATATAATACACCCCCCAGCACCACATTACACAGTACAATATAATACACCCTCCAGCACCACATTACACAGTACAATACACCCCCCAGCACCACATTACATAGTACAACGGAAGACCTCGGCTCCATCACAAACATACACACAGAAAAAACAGGAACAGTCTCAGTCATTTCACAGAATGAAGGAGGAGAAATAGAGGGATGAGGGAGAGAGAGACAGAGAGACCCGTTCAAATAAACGCGCTGAAGGACCAGCTACTGTCGCTTCAAATTAATTATTGACCCCTCCATGTGAGGCGGAGCCATAGTCTAAGACTGTCCTTAGTCCATCAGTCCACAGTCCACTTAGCCTACAGTCCACAGTAGGGGTCGGCAACTAGATTCCCCCACAGGCCAATGTTTGTCAAAGCGCATGGTTGGGGTCCTTTCGGTTACTGGCCCAATACTCATTTATAAAAAATGTTATAAAAACATTTTACCCTCTTTTTTTCTCCCCAATTGGTAGTTACAGTCTTGTCCCATCACTGCAACTCCCGTACGGACTCGGGAGAGGTGAAGGTCAAGAGCCGTGCGCCCTCCAAAACATAACCCTGCCAAGCACGCTTAACCCAGAAGCCAGCTGCACCAATGTGTTGGAGGAAACACTGTACACCTGGCAACCGTGTCAGCGTGCATGCGCCCGGCCCGGCCCACCACAGGAGTCTCCAGAGCACGATAGGACAAGGACATCCCGGCCAGCCAAACCCTCCTCTAACTCGGATGGCACTGGGCCAATTGTGTGTCGCCTCATGGGTCTCCCGGTTGCGGCCGGCTGCAACACAGCCTGGTATGAAACCAGGATCTGTAGTAACACAGATCCTGTGCCACTCGGGAGACCCTACTGGCCCAATGCTCTTAACCACTAGCACACCTGCCGCCCCATTGATGGATTGAGACGTGGAGCTGTGATGCTCCAGCTGAGTACGGATGATTTTCTGAACGAGTCTCGACACCGGTGAGCTTCTGGGGGATGACATACAACTGGTCTGGGATGAGGTAGACTGGTACTGGGAGGAGCTGAAGGTCATTATTCGTCCCAGGCTGAGTGGGTGAGGGACACACTGGTGGAGCAGAGAGAGCATTAGCAGGGTGAATGCTCTCAGAGCCATGGCTGAGGGACACACTGGTGGAGCAGAGAGAGCATTCCAGCATCACATTACACAGTACAGTACAATAATACCCTCCAGCATCACATTACACAGTACAGGGTGAATGCTCTCAGAGCCATGGCTGAGGGACACACTGGTGGAGCAGAGAGAGCATTAGCAGGGTGAATGCTCTCAGAGCCATGGCTGAGGGACACACTGGTGGAGCAGAGAGAGCATTAGCAGGGTGAATGCTCTCAGAGCCATGGCTGAGGGACACACTGGTGGAGCAGAGAGAGCATTAGCAGGGTGAATGCTCTCAGAGCCATGGCTGAGGGACACACTGTTGGAGCAGAGAGAGCATTAGCAGGGTGAATGCTCTCAGAGCCATGGCTGAGGACACACTGTTGGAGCAGAGAGAGCATTAGCAGGTTGAATGCTCTCAGAGCCATGGCTGAGTGACACACTGTTGGAGCAGAGAGAGCATTAGCAGGGTGAATGCTCTCAGAGCCATGGCTGAGTGACACACTGTTGGAGCAGAGAGAGCATTAGCAGGGTGAATGCTCTCAGAGCCATGGCTGAGGGACACACTGGTGGAGCAGAGAGAGCATTAGCAGGGTGAATGCTCTCAGAGCCATGGCTGAGTGACACACTGTTGGAGCAGAGAGAGCATTAGCAGGGTGAATGCTCTCAGAGCCATGGCTGAGTGACACACTGGTGGAGCAGAGAGAGCATTGGCAGGGTGAATGCCCTCAGAGCCATGGCTGAGGGACACACTGGTGGAGCAGAGAGAGCATTAGCAGGGTGAATGCTCTCAGAGCCATGGCTGAGTGACAAACTGTTGGAGCAGAGAGAGCATTAGCAGGGTGAATGCTCTCAGAGCCATGGCTGAGGCACACACTGGTGGAGCAGAGAGAGCATTAGCAGGGTGAATGCTCTCAGAGCCATGGGTGAGGCACACACTGGTGGAGCAGAAAGAGCATTAGCAGGGTGAATGCTCTCAGAGCCATGGGTGAGGCACACACTGGTGGAGCAGAGAGAGCATTAGCAGGGTGAATGCTCTCAGAGCCATGGCTGAGGGACACACTGGTGGAGCAGAGAGAGCATTAGCAGGGTGAATGCTCTCAGAGCCATGGCTGAGGCACACACTGGTGGAGCAGAGAGAGCATTAGCAGGGTGAATTCTCTCAGAGCCATGGCTGAGGGACACACTGGTGGAGCAGAGAGAGCATTAGCAGGGTGAATGCTCTCAGAGCCATGGATGAGTGACACACTGGTGGAGCAGAGAGAGCATTAGCAGGGCGAATGCTCTCAGAGCCATGGGTGAGGGACACACTGGTGGAGCAGAGAGAGCATTAGCAGGGTGAATGCTCTCAGAGCCATGGCTGAGTGACACACTGGTGGAGCAGAGAGAGCATTAGCAGGGTGAATGCTCTCAGAGCCATGGCTGAGTCACACACTGGTGGAGCAGAGAGAGCATTAGCAGGGTGAATGCTCTCAGAGCCATGGCTGAGGGACACACTGGTGGAGCAGAGAGAGCATTAGCAGGGTGAATGCTCTCAGAGCCATGGCTGAGGCATACACTGGTGGAGCAGAGAGAGCATTAGCAGGGTGAATGCTCTCAGAGCCATGGCTGAGTCACACACTGGTGGAGCAGAGAAAGCATTAGCAGGGTGAATGCTCTCAGAGCCATGGCTGAGTCAGATGTGACGTCTATGAGGAAAAGGTGAAGGAATATAATGCTTCTCACTTGCTCTTGTCACAATGCTGTGCAACTGGTTTCATGTAAATGGCAGAGCAGGTCATATGCCGCGTACATCAGCCGCTTCTAAATGTCAAACCTAAATGGTTTGGTCTTTTATGCCTGACGATGACTTCCAAGTGAAACACAGTGGAAGCGTTCGTCAGTGTGCAGGTCTCCATTCTCTACAGATGTAGGATCTTCATTTGATCACCCTGTTGCAGGAGAACTTTTGAGGTATTTGAGGTTTAAAAAGGCTTCTGAAGTTTGTAATTTACACTTAGAAATTTCCCGACAAATGTATCAACCCCTACAGATATGTCCGCTAATTATAATTCACATAATAATTCATATTTTCTGTTGCTGCTGTTGCAAATAAATTAAGATCCTTACATCTGTAATCTATCTTAATTAATGAAGTCAAACATTGGACATCAAAAGCGGACAGTGATGCCAGGCCATAAAAAGTGTTTTGCCTTACATTTACAATGTAAAACTTAGCATCATTTTATATGACCACAATAATAGTGGAGATAATTTGACTAATCAATTTAGTCATTCAAGTCATGGCAAAGCATATAACATTGACTGATTGTGTGTGTGTGTGTGTGTGTGTGTGTGTGTGTGTGTGTGTGTGTGTGTGTGTGTGTGTGTGTGTGTGTGTGTGTGTGTGTGTGTGTGTGTGTGTGTGTGTGTGTGTGTGTGTGTGTGTGTGTGTGTGTGGGTGGGTGGGTGGGTGGGTGCGCGCCCTAGCCGCCAGGCAGGAAGTATGTTATCATTAGTACTCTACTGTCCAGTGGTGGAGTGTTAGGGCTGATTGCTCCAATCTGTCACCTTCTCATTTTACTCAAACATGTATGGACGCACACACACACTCATACTAAAGCTAGTCTCTTTCCCACACTCCAACCTCTTCCTATCCTCTCTCTTTTCCTTCTCTCAATCCTTCTATTGTTCTATTCCTTCCTCTCCGCTCTCTGTATCCTCCTCTTTCCTGTCCTCTCTCTGTATCCTCCTCTTTCCTCTCCGCTCTCTGTATCCTTCTCTTTCCTCCTCTTCTTTCCTCTCTTCTCTCTGTATCCTCCTTTCCTCTCCTCTCTCTGTATCCTCCTCTTTCCTCTCTTCTCTCTGTATCCTTCTCTTTCCTCCTCTTTCCTCTCCTCTCTCTGTATCCTCCTCTTTCATCTCCCCTCTCTGTATCCTCCTCTTTCCTCTTATTCGTCTCATCTGTCTGTATCCTCCTCTTTCCTCCTCCTCTTCCTCTCCTCTCTCTGTATCCTCCTCTTTCCTCCTCCTCTTCCTCTCCTCTCTCTGTATCCTCCTCTTTCCTCTACTCTCTCGGTACCCTCCTCTTTCCTCCTATTCGTCTCATCTGTCTGTATCCTCCTCTTTCCTCTCCTCTCTGTATCCTCCTCTTTCCTCCTATTCGTCTCATCTGTCTGTATCCTCCTCTTTCCTCTCTTCTCTGTATCCTCCTCTTTCCTCCTCCTCTTCCTCTCCTCTCTCTGTATCCTCCTCTTTCCTCTCCTCTCTGTATCCTCCTCTTTCCTCCTATTCGTCTCATCTGTCTGTATCCTCCTCTTTCCTCTCCTCTCTGTATCCTCCTCTTTCCTCCTATTCGTCTCATCTGTCTGTATCCTCCTCTTTCCTCTCCTCACTGTATCCTCCTCTTTCCTCCTATTCGTCTCATCTGTCTGTATCCTCCTCTTTCCTCTCCTCTCTCTGTATCCTCCTCTTTCCTCCTCCTCTTCCTCTCCTCTCTCTGTATCCTCCTCTTTCCTCTCTTCTCTCTGTACCCTCCTCTTTCCTCCTCCTATTCATCTCATCTGTCTGTATCCTCCTCTTTCACCCTTCCTATTCCTCTCCTGTCTTCTCCTTCGGTTTCCTTCCTTCTTCTCCTCAGCTTTTCTTTTGCTACGTATTTATCATCATCTGGATGTAGGTAACAAGAGGAATGAGTCTCTCTCTACCCTCTCTGTCTCTGTCTCGCTCTCTGTGTCTCCCCCCTCTCCCTCCCTCTCTCTCAGCCCCCCCCCCACCCCCAGAGAAATAGGAGAGAGAGGAATGGAGAGAGAGAGAGAGAAACAGAGAAAGAGGAAAGAGAAATAAAGCCCCTTGAATTGAATTGAAATGAGGAAAGAGGGGAGAAAGCAAAACGGAGTAAGAGGAGAGAGAAAGAGAAACAGAGAAAGAGGAGAGAGAAAGAGAAAGAGGAGAGAGAGAAAAACAGAGAAAGAGGAGAGAGAGAAAGAGGAGAGAGAGAGAAACAGAGAAAGAGGAGAGAGAGAGAAACAGAGAAAGAGAGAGAGAGAGAGAGAAACCGAGAAAGAGGAGAGAGAGAGAGAAACCGAGAAAGAGGAGAGAGAGAGAAAGAGGAGAGAGAGAAACAGGAGAGAGAGAGAAACAGGAGAGAGAGAGAAACAGAGAAACAGGAGAGAGAAACAGAGAAAGAGGAGAGAGAGAGAAACAGAGAAACAGGAGAGAGAGAGAGAGAAGAGAGAAAGAGAAAGAGGAGAGAGAAACAGGAGAGAAAAGAGAGAAACAGGAGAGAGAGAGAAACAGGACAGGAGAGAGAGAGAAACAGGAGAGAGAGGAGAAACAGAGAGAGAAAGAGAGAGAGAGAGAAAAGAGAGAGAAGAGAGGAGAGAAAGAGAGAGAGAGAGAGAGAGAGAAGAGAGGAGAGAGAGAAACAGAGAGAGAGAAACAGGAAACAGGAGAGAGAGAGAAACAGAGGAGAGAGAGAGAGAAACAGAAAGAGGAGAGAGAGAAACAGAGAGAGAGAAAGAGAGAAAGAGGAGAGAGAGAAACAGAACAGAGAAAGAAACAGAGAGAGAGAGAAACAGAGAAAGAGAGAAACAGAGAAAGAGAGAGAAGAGAGAGAGAAACAGAGAGAGAGAGAGAAACAGAGAAGAGAAAGAGAGAGAAAGAGAGAAAGAGAAAGAGAGAGAGAAAGAAAGAGAGAGAGAGAGAAACAGAGAGAAACAGAGAGAGAGAGAAAGAGAGAAGAGAGAGAAACAGAAAAGGAGAGAGAGAGAGAGAAACAGGAGAGAGAGAGAGAAACAGAGAGAGAGAGAGAGAAACAGAGAAACAGAGAGAGAGAGAAAGAGAGAGAAAAGGAGAGAGAGAGAGAGAGAAACAGAGAAACAGGAGAGAGAGAGAGAAACTGGAGAGAGAGAGAGAGAAAGAGAGAAACAGAGAAAGAGAGAGAGAGAAACAGAGAAACAGGAGAGAGAGAGAGAAACAGAGGAGGAGAGAGA
The DNA here is from genome assembly GCF_036934945.1 of Oncorhynchus masou masou. NCBI lineage: Eukaryota > Metazoa > Chordata > Actinopteri > Salmoniformes > Salmonidae > Oncorhynchus > Oncorhynchus masou. The sequence continues at coordinate 13,146,290 of NC_088213.1, read as the reverse complement.
GAAAGAGAGAAACAGGAAGAGAGAAGAGGAGAGAGAGAGAAACAGAGAGAGAGAAGAGAGAGAGAGAAACAGAGAAAGAGGAGAGAGAGAAACAGAGAAAGAGAGAGAGAAACAGAGAAAAGGAGGAGAGAGAAACAGAGAGAGAGAGAGAACAGAGAGAGAGAGAGAGAAACAGAGAGAGAGAAACAGGAGAAAGAAACAGAGAGAGAGAAACAGAGAAACAGAGAAACAGAGAGAGAGAAACAGAGAAAGAGGAGGGGAGAGAGAAAGGAGAGAGAGAAACAGAGAGAGAGAGAAACAGAGAACAGGAGAGAGAGAGAAACAGGAGAGAGACAGAGAGAGAAACAGAGAAACAGAGGAAGTGGAGAGAGAGAGAAACAGGGAGAGAGAGAGAAACAGAGAGAAGAGAGAGAAGAGAGAGAGAGAGAGAGAAACAGAGAAGGAGAGAGAGAGAAACAGAGAAAGGAGAGAGAGAGAAACAGGGAGAGAGAGAAACAGAGAAGAGAGAAACAGAGAAAGAGAGAGAAACAGAGAAGAGAGAGAGAGAGAGAGAAACAGAGAGAGAGAGAGAGGGGGAGAGAGAAACAGAGAGAGAGAGAGAGAGAGAAACAGGAGAGAAAGAGAGAAACAGGAGAGAGAGAGAGAGAAACAGGAGAGAGAGAGAGAAACAGAGAAACAGGAGAGAGAGAGAAACAGAGAAACAGAGAGAGAGAGAGAGAGAAACAGGAGAGAGAGAGAGAAACAGAGAGAGAGAGAGAAACAGGAGAGAGAGAGAAACAGAGAAACAGGAGAGAGAGAGAGAAACAGGAGAGAGAGAGAGATAAACAGAGAAAGAGGAGAGAGAGAGAGAAACAGAGAGAGGAGAGAGAAACAGGAAACAGGAGAGAGCGAGAGAGAGAGAGAGAGAAACAGAGAAAGAGGAGAGAGCGAGAAACAGAGAAAGAGGAGAGAGAGAGAAAGAGGAGAGAGAGAGAAACAGAGAAAGAGGAGAGAGAGAGAAACAGAGAAAGAGGAGAGAGAGAGAAACAGGAGAGAGAGAGAAACAGAGAAAGAGGGGGAGAGAGAAACAGAGAAAAGGAGGAGAGAGAGAAAGGAGGAGAGAGAGAGAAACAGAGGGGGAGAGAGAAACAGAGAAAGAGGAGAGAGAGAGAGAAACAGGAGAGAAACAGAGAAACAGGAGAGAGAGAGAGAAACAGAGAAAGAGGAGAGAGAGAGAAACAGGAGATAGAGATACAGAGAAAGAGGAGGGGGAGAGAGAAAGAGGAGGGGGAGAGAGAAAGAGGAGAGAGAGAGAAATAGGAGAGAGAGAGAAACAGAAAGAGGAGGGGGAGAGAGAAACAGGAGAGAGAGAGAGAAACAGGAGAGAAAGAGAGAAACAGGAGGGGGAGAGAGAAACAGGAGGGGGAGAGAGAAACAGGAGGGGGAGAGAGAAAGAGGAGAGAGTGAGAGAAACAGGAGAGAGAGAGAAACAGGAGGGGGGATAGAAACAGAGAAAGAGGAGAGAGAGAGAGAAACAGGAGAGAGAAAGAGAAACAGAGAAAGAGGAGAGAGAGAGAGAAACAGGAGAGAGAGAGAAACAGGAGGGGGAGAGAGAAACAGAGAAAAAGGAGAGAGAGAGAGAAAAAGGAGAGAGAGAGAAACAGGAGGGGGAGAGAGAAACAGAGAAAGAGGAGAGAGAGAGAGAAACAGGAGAGAAACAGAGAAACATGAGAGAGAGAGAGAAACAGAGAAAGAGGAGAGAGAGAGAAACAGGAGAGAGAGATACAGAGAAAGAGGAGGGGGAGAGAGAAAGAGGAGAGAGAGAGAAAGAGGAGAGAGAGAGAAATAGGAGAGAGAGAGAAACAGAAAGACAGAGAGGGGAGAGAGAAACAGAGAGAGAGAGAGAAACAGGAGAGAGAGAGAGAAACAGGAGGGGGAGAGAGAAACAGGAGGGGGAGAGAGAAACAGGAGGGGGAGAGAGAAAGAGGAGAGAGTGAGAGAAACAGAGAGAGAGAGAGAAACATGAGGGGGGATAGAAACAGAGAAAGAGGAGAGAGAGAGAGAAACAGGAGAGAGAAAGAGAAACAGAGAAAAGAGAGAGAGAGAAACAGAGAAAGAGGAGAGAGAGAGAGAAACAGGAGAGAGAGAAACAGAGAAAGAGGAGGGGGAGAGAGAAAGAGGAGAGAGAGAGAAACAGGAGGGGGAGAGAGAAACAGGAGGGGGAGGGAGAGAAACAGGAGAGAGAGAGAGAGCAAATGTCAAATTGGCTTTTTACCAAATTACCGTACAACAGACCATGTATTCACCCTGCACACCCTAATTGACAACAAACAAACCAAAACAAAGGCAAAGTCTTCTCATGCTTTGTTGAGAAAAAAGAGACTCAATTTGGCATGAGGGTCTGCTATACAAACTGATGGAAAGTGGTGTTGGGGGTAAAACATACGACATCATAAAATCCATTTACACAAACAACAAGTGTGCGGTTAAAATTGGCAAAAAAACACACATTTCTTCACACAGGGTCGAAGGGTTAGACAGGGATGCAGCTTAAGCCCCACCCTCTTCAACATATATCAACGAACTGGCGCGGGCACTAGAAAAGTCTGCAGCACCCGTCCTCACCCTACTAGAATCTGAAGTCAAATGTCTGCTGTTTGCTGATGATCTGGTGCTTCTGTCACCAACCAAGGAGGGCCTACAGCAGCACCTAGATCTTATGCACAGATTCTGTCAGACCTGGGCCCTGACAGTAAATCTCAGTAAGACCAAAATAATGGTGTTCCAAAAAGGTCCAGTCACCAGGACCACAAATACAAATTCCATCTAGACACTGTTGCCCTAGAGCACACAAAAAACTATACATACCTTGGCCTAAACATCAGCGCCACAGGTAACTTCCACAAAGCTGTGAACGATCTGAGAGACAAGGCAAGAAGGGCATTCTATGCCATCAAAAGGAACATAAATTTCAACATACCAATTAGGATTTGGCTAAAAATACTTGAATCAGTCATAGAGCCCATTGCCCTTTATGGTTGTGAGGTCTGGGGAGAGAAACAAGACTTCACAAAATGGGACAAAGAAACAAATTGAGACTCTGCACGCAGAATTCTGCAAAAATATCCTCAGTGTACAGAGAGAACACCAAATAATGCATGCAGAGCAGAATTAGGACGATACCCACTAATTATCAAAATCCAGAAAAGAGCAGTTAAATTCTATAACCAGAAAAAGGAAGCGATTCCCAAACCTTCCACAACAAAGCCATCACCTACAGAGAGATGAACCTGGAGAAGAGTCCCCTAAGCAAGCTGGTCCTGGGGCTCTGTTCACAAACACACCCTACAGAGCCCCAATGACAGCAGCACAATTAGACCCAACCAAATCATGAGAAAACAAAAAAGATAATTACTTGACACATTGGAAAGAATTAACAAAAAAACAGAGCAAACTAGAATGCTATTTGGCCCTACACAGAGAGTACACAGCGGCAGAATACCTGACCACTGTGACTGACCCAAAATTAAGGAAAGCTTTGACTATGTACAGACTCAGCGAGCATAGCCTTGCTATTGAGAAAGAAACAGGAGACATGGCTCTCAAGAGAAGACAGACTATGTGCTCACTGCCCACAAAATGAGGTGGAAACTGAGCTGCACTTCCTAACCTCTGCCCAATGTATGACCATATTAGAGAGACATATTTCCCTCAGATTACACAGATCCACAAAGAATTCGAAAACAAATCTAATTTTGAAAAACTCCCATATCTACTGGGTGAAATTCCACAGTGTGCCATCAGAGCAGCAAGATTTGTGACCTGTTGCCACGAGAAAAGGGCAACCAGTGAAGAACACGCACCATTGTAAATACAACACATATCTATGCTTATTTATTTTATCTTGTGTCCTTTACCATTTGCACATTGTAAAAACACTGTATATATATATATAATATGACATTTGTAATGTCTTTATTGTTTTGAAACTTCTGTATGTGTGATGTCTACTGTTAATTTTTATTGTTTATTTCACTTTATATATTATATACCTTACTTGCTTTGGCAATGTTAACACATGTTTCCCATGCCAATAAAGCCCCTTGAATTGAATTGAATTGAGAGAAACAGGAGGGGGGAGAGAAACAGGAGGGGGAGAGAGGGGGAAGTGTTGTTGTTATGCTAAACTACACTGTATGAAATTTAGGAATGCTGTGAAAACAGCATCACAGAGAGAGAAAATCAGAAATGTTGTGAAAACACAGTCAGTCTTGTCAGAAGAGAAGCCTAAAGGCTGCTGGGTAAGAATGGAGACCCACATGATGCTGCTGCTGCCTCACTGAATTAGCAAAAGTCAATCTTGGTCCAGATTCTCTGTGTCCATATGTTCGTAATCTGTTTCAGCAAAAATTGTCCAGATTGTGTGTGTGTGTGTTCTGAATCATAAAGTTCCTATGATCCAGATGTATTCAGCGTATTACTGGCTCAGGTAGTCCAGGAAACAACACTAGGGATACACACACACACACACACACACACACACACACACACACACACACACACACCACACACTCCACACACAAGGACTGACTGTGTTTGTGCATGCATGTGTGTGCGTTCATATGTCTGTTGGTGTGTAAATATTCTTGTTTGTGTTTTACTGTTTGTGCTGCTTGGGAGTGTAAATGGCTTTGGGTAATTGGAGTTGTTTGTGAGTACACAGCTGATTTAACTCTGTGATAATTGCTGGGAAGGATTAAACAATCCCTAAACATACAATAGGTTATGTCCTGGTGAATCTAGACTAATATCACTAGCCTTGGATGTCTGAACGTATTATAGCTTCTCTTTCTGTTTTTACCATGGACCACAGTGTTCTGGGGTCATATTCATAATGTTTCTTCCTTTTACACACTAATTATACAGACAGGGGGGAACTGATCCTAGATCAGCACTCCTACTATGAATAAAGGCCCTGATTCTCCAAGTCCCTCTGCTTCCTCTGTCCTTATTGACTGGCCCTTGAAGATCTGAGAGGATTGAATAGGTGGCTGTTCCTCTCTACTCTATCGGACATACTAGATGGAGCTATTGGGATGTTTTGTACATCTATCTAATAGTTTCAAATCCATGATGAGAAGTCAGTGAGGGGAGGGGAGTGAGTTAGAGAGGATCGGAACAGCCTTTTCCTATTTCACTAGCATTGTTTTGGAGTCAGAATGCAGTCCACCAGTAGACCGATAGTACGGTCAGTGAGGGGAGGGGAGTGAGTTAGAGAGGATCGGAACAGCCTTTTCCTATTTCACTAGCATTGTTTTGGAGTCAGAATGCAGTCCACCAGTAGACCGATAGTACGGTCAGTGAGGGGAGGGGAGTGAGTTAGAGAGGATCGGAACAGCCTTTTCCTATTTCACTAGCATTGTTTTGGAGTCAGAATGCAGTCCACCAGTAGACCGATAGTACGGTCAGTGAGGGGGAGTGAGTTAGAGAGGATCGGAACAGCCTTTTCCTATTTCACTAGCATTGTTTTGGAGTCAGAATGCAGTCCACCAGTAGACCGATAGTACGGTCAGTGAGGGGAGGGAGTGAGTTAGAGAGGATCGGAACAGCCTTTTCCTATTTCACTAGCATTGTTTTGGAGTCAGAATGCAGTCCACCAGTAGACCGATAGTACGGTCAGTGAGGGGGGGAGTGAGTTAGAGAGGATCGGAACAGCCTTTTCCTATTTCACTAGCATTGTTTTGGAGTCAGAATGCAGTCCACCAGTAGACCGATAGTACGGTCAGTGAGGAGGAGCTGGGAGTGAGTTAGAGAGGATCGGAACAGCCTTTTCCTATTTCACTAGCATTGTTTTGGAGTCAGAATGCAGTCCACCAGTAGACCGATAGTACGGTCAGTGAGGGGGAGTGAGTTAGAGAGGATCGGAACAGCCTTTTCCTATTTCACTAGCATTGTTTTGGAGTCAGAATGCAGTCCACCAGTAGACCGATAAACGGTCAGTGAGGGGAGGAGTGAGTTAGAGAGGATCGGAACAGCCTTTTCCTATTTCACTAGCATTGTTTTGGAGTCAGAATGCAGTCCACCAGTAGACCGATAGTACGGTCAGTGAGGGGAGGGGAGTGAGTTAGAGAGGATCGGAACAGCCTTTTCCTATTTCACTAGCATTGTTTTGGAGTCAGAATGCAGTCCACCAGTAGACCGATAGTACGGTCAGTGAGGGGAGGGGAGTGAGTTAGAGAGGATCGGAACAGCCTTTTCCTATTTCACTAGCATTGTTTTGGAGTCAGAATGCAGTCCACCAGTAGACCGATAGTACGGTCAGTGAGGGAGGGGAGTGAGTTAGAGAGGATCGGAACAGCCTTTTCCTATTTCACTAGCATTGTTTTGGAGTCAGAATGCAGTCCACCAGTAGACCGATAGTACGGTCAGTGAGGGGAGGGGAGTGAGTTAGAGAGGATCGGAACAGCCTTTTCCTATTTCACTAGCATTGTTTTGGAGTCAGAATGCAGTCCACCAGTAGACCGATAGTACGGTCAGTGAGGGGAGGGGAGTGAGTTAGAGAGGATCGGAACAGCCTTTTCCTATTTCACTAGCATTGTTTTGGAGTCAGAATGCAGTCCACCAGTAGACCGATAGTACGGTCAGTGAGGGGGGAGTGAGTTAGAGAGGATCGACAGCCTTTTCCTATTTCACTAGCATTGTTTTGGAGTCAGAATGCAGTCCACCAGTAGACCGATAGTACGGTCAGTGAGGGGAGGGAGTGAGTTAGAGAGGATCGGAACAGCCTTTTCCTATTTCACTAGCATTGTTTTGGAGTCAGAATGCAGTCCACCAGTAGACCGATAGTACGGTCAGTGAGGGGGGGGAGTGAGTTAGAGAGGATCGGAACAGCCTTTTCCTATTTCACTAGCATTGTTTTGGAGTCAGAATGCAGTCCACCAGTAGACCGATAGTACGGTCAGTGAGGGGAGGGGAGTGAGTTAGAGAGGATCGGAACAGCCTTTTCCTATTTCACTAGCATTGTTTTGGAGTCAGAATGCAGTCCACCAGTAGACCGATAGTACGGTCAGTGAGGGGGGAGTGAGTTAGAGAGGATCGGAACAGCCTTTTCCTATTTCACTAGCATTGTTTTGGAGTCAGAATGCAGTCCACCAGTAGACCGATAGTACGGTCAGTGAGGGGAGGGGAGTGAGTTAGAGAGGATCGGAACAGCCTTTTCCTATTTCACTAGCATTGTTTTGGAGTCAGAATGCAGTCCACCAGTAGACCGATAGTACGGTCAGTGTTTATTCAGAGATGGACTTCATTAGAGTGCGGTTGCTTCCCAATTAATATATCCTACCTTCTCCTGACGTGTACTATTGTCTACTACTTCCTACACATCTAAAAGCATAGTTTCCACCTTCCATCTTTCTTAAACCATTGAAGGGACACTTTGCTAGGAAGGAGAAATAATTGGGACGTAGCCTGTATACTCCTTGATGTTAAGTACTTCCTGTGTACTTTATTTTGTTAAGTTGTCTACTTACTGTCTGCAGAAAATCGGCTGCGATGGCATCATCGGCTCGTCAGCCAAGGAGGACCGCTGTGGGGTGTGTAACGGAGACGGACACTCCTGTAAGATAGTCAAGGGAGACTTCAACCACACCAAGGGCAGGGGTGAGTACTGGGTTGGGGGGAAGTTCTAAACATGTATTTTTCAGTTGTGAATATCTGGGTCTTGTTCATAATGGCACACAATGGAAAACGTGTTCAAATATTTTGCAACAGAAATATAAAATGAGCTTTAGTTAAGTCCAGCTAATCCTTCCCTGTGTCTGTCTATTTTCTTCCTGTTGGTGCTTAATGAACATGACCCTGATGGGAACAGAATGGAAAATGGATGAGTGGAGGTTATTAGTCCTACTCCACTAAAAGAGAGGTCAGAAATGACAGGCAAAGATGAAGAGGACAGATTTGGTGTACACCAGTTAGAGTTACATTGGGCCGTCAGTCTTTACCTGCTACACTGTACGCATTACTATTGGCTAGCGCTGGCAGAGCGCATGACATTTTTGTCAACTTTTCTCTGGCGGAAGCTACACATTAATGTATTGAAAATAGAGCCAGAGTGTAATTTTGAGGCCCTTTACCTACTTGTGGATACTATTTTTATGTTTCTGTGTTCAGTAAGAAAGAAGTTAGAGGTAATTTTGCGAGCCAATGCTAACTAGCGGTAGCCTCATGACTAGAGGTCTATGAGTATCTGCTAGCATGCTAGCTAATTTGCCAAAATCCTGAAGTATCTCTTTAAGGCATTTAACCTCTAGTGGAAAGTCACCGGGAACAATCTTAGCAAGGTACCCTAAAAACACTAGGGTATCTGGGATATCTGTAGCCCTCCAATATCACTAAGCAGGTAACACACACACACACCGGTGCCTCTGTCCCCCATAGGTAAAGTTCAGTTTCACAGCCAGAGTACTAGAAATGGCATTTAAGGCCGAACGTTAGTCTGAATAGAGACCTGTTGGGTTTTAATTACAAGATAACACCCCATTATTCCCTTTTAATGGCTTGAGGCCTGTGTGTGCGTGTGTGTGTGTGTGTGTGTCTGTGTGTGTGTCTGTGCGCGTGTGTGTGTGTGAGTGTGAATGTGAGTGTGAATGTGTGTGTGAATGTGTCCTGTGTGGCTCAGTCGGTAGAGCATGGCGCTTGCAACGCCAAGCGTCGTGGGTTCGATTCCCGCTGGGGCCATCCATATGTAAAAGTAGTGGCTCCAGCCGACTTGTAAGTCGCTTTGGACAAAAGCGTCTGCTAAATGGGATATATTTATTTATTTATTTTATTTTGTGTGTGTGTGTTGACCTACTAAAAGGCGTGCAGATGGTCTGATTGCAATGCCGCTGAAGGACAGAAGCTTTCTTTCTTTTCTTTTTATTTGTATTTGTTATGGATCCCCATTAGTACTTGCCAAGACACCAGCTACTCTTCCTGGGGTTTGTTATGGATCCCCATGAGTTCCTGCCAAGACACCAGCTACTCTTCCTGGGGTTTGTTATGGATCCCCATTAGTACTTGCCAAGGCACCAGCTACTCTTCCTGGGGTTTGTTATGGATCCCCATTAGTACTTGCCAAGGCACCAGCTACTCTTCCTGGGGTTTGTTATGGATCCCCATTAGTACTTGCCAAGACACCAGCTACTCTTCCTGGGGTTTATTATGGATCCCCATTAGTACTTGCCAAGACACCAGCTACTCTTCCTGGGGTTTATTATGGATCCCCATTAGTTCTTGCCAAGACACCAGCTACTCTTCCTGGGGTTTGTTATGGATCCCCATTAGTTCCTGCCAAGACACCAGCTACTCTTCCTGGGGTTTATTATGGATCCCCATTAGTTCTTGCCAAGACACCAGCTACTCTTCCTGGGGTTTATTATGGATCCCCATTAGTTCCTGTCAAGACAGCAGCTACTCTTCCTGGGGTTTATTATGGATCCCCATTAGTTCCTCCCAAGACACCAGCTACTCTTCCTGGGGTTTATTATGTATCCCCATTAGTTCCTGCCAAGACACCAGCTACTCTTCCTGGGGTTTATTATGGATCCCCATTAGTTCCTGTCAAGACAGCAGCTACTCTTCCTGGGGTTTATTATGGATCCCCATTAGTTCCTCCCAAGACACCAGCTACTCTTCCTGGGGTTTATTATGGATCCCCATGAGTTCCTGCCAAGACACCAGCTACTCTTCCTGGGGTTTGTTATGGATCCCCATTAGTACTTGCCAAGGCACCAGCTACTCTTCCTGGGGTTTATTATGGATCCCCATTAGTTCCTGCCAAGACAGCAGCTACTCTTCCTGGGGTTTATTATGTATCCCCATTAGTTCCTGCCAAGACACCAGCTACTCTTCCTGGGGTTTATTATAGATGCCCATTAGTACTTGCCAAGGCACCAGCTACTCTTCCTGGGGTTTGTTATGGATCCCCATTAGTTCCTGCCAAGACAGCAGCTACTCTTCCTGGGGTTTATTATGGATCCCCATTAGTTCCTGCCAAGACAGCAGCTACTCTTCCTGGGGTTTATTATGGATCCCCATTAGTTCCTGCCAAGACACCAGCTACTCTTCCTGGGGTTTATTATAGATCCCCATTAGTACTTGCCAAGGCACCAGCTACTCTTCCTGGGGTTTGTTATGGATCCCCATTAGTACTTGCCAAGGCAGCAGCTACTCTTCCTGGGGCTTATTATGGATCCCCATTAGTTCCTGCCAAGACACCAGCTACTCTTCCTGGGGTTTGTTATGGATCCCCATTAGTACTTGCCAAGGCAGCAGCTACTCTTCCTGGGGTTTATTATGGATCCCCATTAGTTCCTGCCAAGGCAGCAGCTACTCTTCCTGGGGCTTATTATAGATGCCCATTAGTACTTGCCAAGGCACCAGCTACTCTTCCTGGGGTTTATTATGGATCCCCATTAGTACTTGCCAAGGCAGCAGCTACTCTTCCTGGGGCTTATTATGGATCCCCATTAGTTCCTGCCAAGACACCAGCTACTCTTCCTGGGGTTTGTTATGGATCCCCATTAGTACTTGCCAAGCACCAGCTACTCTTCCTGGGGTTTATTATGGATCCCCATTAGTTCCTGCCAAGGCAGCAGCTACTCTTCCTGGGGCTTATTATGGATCCCCATTAGTTCCTGCCAAGACACCAGCTACTCTTCCTGGGGCTTATTATGGATCCCCATTAGTTCCTGCCAAGACACCAGCTACTCTTCCTGGGGTTTATTATGGATCCCCATTAGTTCCTGCCAAGGCAGCAGCTACTCTTCCTGGGGCTTATTATGGATCCCCATTAGTTCCTGTAACGGCTCTCGTCGAAAGGAGTGGACCAAAGCGCAGAGTGGAAAGTGTTCATTATTTTTTATTTTTTTAAACACTCAAACAAAATAACCAAAGTGAAAACGAAAGCGCACAGTTCTGTCAGGTACAGACACCAAACAGAAAACAAGATCCCACAAAACCCAAAAGGAAAATGACAACTTATATATGATCCCCAATCAGAGACAATGATAGACAGCTCCCTCTGATTGGGAACCACACTCGGCCAAAAACAAAGAAATAGAAAACATAGACTTTCCCACCCGAGTCACACCCTGACCTAACCAAACATAGAGAATAATAGGGATCTCTAAGGTCAGGGCGTGACAAGTTCTGGTCAAGACAGCAGCTACTCTTCCTGGGGTTTATTATGGATCCCCATTAGTTCCTGTCAAGACAGCAGCAACTCTTCCTGGGGTTAATTATGGATCCCCATTAGTTCCTGTTAAGACAGCAGCTACTCTTCTTGGGGTTTATTATAGATCCCCATTAGTTCCTGTCAAGACAGCAGCTACTCTTCTTGGGGTTCATTATAGATCCCCATTAGTTCCTGTCAAGACAGCAGCAACTCTTCCTGGGGTTAATTATGGATCCCCATTAGTTCCTGTCAAGGCAGCAGCTACTCTTCCAGGGATTCAGCAACATTAAGGCAGAGATATGCAATAAAAATATTACATGACATTACATTACACTTTTCACAACACATTAAGTGGGTGTCCTCAGGCCACCACTCTACTACCACATATCTACAACACTATGATCATTCATTCTGGACAAAAGCAGGAATTTTTATTCTAACCTTAAGATAACATTGGCCGTTCACACACAACACTGACACACTGTAATGGCAGTGTGAACAGTGTGTGTGTGTGTGTGTGTGTGTATGTGTGATTGAGAGTTGGAGAGAAAGTGAGAATGAAAACGAGAGCAAGGAAGAGGGTATGTACAGTGTGTGTGTGTGTGTGTGTGTGTGTGTGTGTGTGTGTGTGTGTGTGTGTGTGTGTGTGTGTATGTACAGTGTGTACAGTGTGTATCAGTGTGTGTGTGTGTACAGTGTGTACAGTGTGTACTGGGGGTACTCGGTGTGTACTGGGTGTACAGTGTGTGTGTACAGTGTGTGTGTACAGTGTGTGTGTACAGTGTGTGTGTACAGTGTGTGTGTACAGTGTGTGTGTACAGTGTGTACAGTGTGTACTGGGTGTACAGTGTGTGTGTACAGTGTGTACAGTGTGTGTGTACAGTGTGTACAGTGTGTACAGTGTGTACAGTGTGTGTGTGTGTACAGTGTGTACAGTGTGTACAGTGTGTGTGTACAGTGTGTGTGTACTGGGTGTACAGTGTGTGTGTACAGTGTGTACAGTGTGTGTGTACAGTGTGTGTGTACAGTGTGTGTGTACAGTGTGTGTGTACAGTGTGTACAGTGTGTGTGTGTGTGTACAGTGTGTGTGTACAGTGTGTGTGTGTGTGTACAGTGTGTGTGTACAGTGTGTGTGTACAGTGTGTGTGTACAGTGTGTGTGTGTGTGTACAGTGTGTGTGTACAGTGTGTGTGTACAGTGTGTGTGTACAGTGTGTGTGTACAGTGTGTGTGTACAGTGTGTGTGTACAGTGTGTGTGCATTTGTAAGACAGGATTATGAACGCCTTTTACCCAATTCATTAAATTTGCTAAAGCCATTCCACCTGCCTCCTCCCCCTTCTCTTCTCTCCTCTGCTCCCCCCTCCCCTCCTCTCCTATCCCCTCCTCTCCTCTCCTCTCCTCCCCCCTCCTCTCCTCTACCCCCAGTCTCCTCTAGCCACTGTAAGAGGGTTTCTACCTGTGTGATGGCTAAACCAAGGGCTGTCCCCAAGTGTTTCTCATGTAAGATGCCTGCTCTGTGTGTGTGTGTGTGTGTGTGTGTGCGTGCGTGCGTGTGTGTGTGTGTGTGTGCGTTGACTGTGTGTGTCTGCCCTGACTGGAGTGTACACGTCGGTAGATGGGAGATCCAAACCTCCTTGGCTTCTCCTGGGATCAATAGCCAAAATGCAGATGGTACACACACACACACACACACACACACACACACACACACACACACACACACACACACACACACACACACACACACACACACACACACACACACACACACACACACACACACACACACACACACACACACACACACACACACACACTGTGGATCCCAACAGCTCGGCATGGCTTGGCTTCCTGGCTCTCCTCCTGATGAACACACTGGGATACCTCGTGGTACTTCCTCATCCACCTGGGTTGTGGGAGAACAACAACAATATTCCAATGGCGAAAATGATTAAGAATCATATTGAAAATCTTGAATGTCATATTGTTAATCCCAGGAGAGCCCAGAGGAGGATGGGTTGGGGTTTCTAAGGCCTGACCTGCAAAGAGCATGTCTTGTCATTCCCAGAGTAATGGCTGTAAATGAACAGTGTGTGTGTGTCTGTGTGTGTAATGGTGTGTATACAGTAACTACATACAGAGTGGCAATCAACGTAACCCTGTGGTGTTGGTGATGGGTAGGGCCTGGAGTTTTTTCCATTCCATGTGACCTGACCAGGAAATACTCTGGGCCTTAGCGATGGGGTGTTGTTGTTAACAGCGTTTCTGGGTGTGTGGTTTGTGGTGTTTTCCTGTTGACTGTGTGAAGGGGTGCTCTTGGTTAAAAAATTGCCCGTAGGCACAGATCTAGGATCAGTTTAGACTCCCCCCAATCCTAACCTTAACCATTAGAGGGGGAGAAAGCTAAACTGACCATAGATCAGTGTCAAGGCTAGGGACACTTCTTACTCGTGACTTGTTCCTGTGTGCTGTATAAAGAGATAATAGCATGGTTGTGGTAATTGCAGATCCAGCCCTGTAGGGCGGCACTACGGTGAGTACACACAGGGAGTCTGTACATAGTGGGGGGGCAGTAAAGTAGAACAAAGCAGCTCAACGAGGCTGAGGGGACTTGTAAGACCTGTGTGAAACTCTTGAGTTTGGTGTCAATCATGCATTGATGTCAAGTTTGTTACATGTGGATCTCAGGTTGTGGCCCCTTGAGATACAGGAATAAATCAAACTCAGTCTCGTAACACTAAAAAACTAAACAAAAACAATTGGGACAATAAAGAGGCATACATGGTGAAAGTTTGGAAGAATAAGCTATTTTATTTTTCCAGAAACGGTTGTATAGATACTGTGCTTTGGGATCTATTGTAGAGAGGAGGTTTTGCATCTCAAACGGCACCCTATTCCCTATGTAGTGCACTACAGGCACTATGGGCCTTGGTCAAAAGTAGTGCACTAGATAGGGAATAGGGTGCCATTCAGGATGCACACCTGGTCTCTCTTGACTCCACACCTGGTCTCTCTTGACTCCACAGAGCTTAACAGTCCGATTACACAGGGGTCAAAACCCCAACCTGTGCCATTTTGTTGGGGCAATTATCTACATTATGGAAGACCCTCTCCTCCCCTCTTTATATATCCCTCTTTTGTTCTCTCTCTCTTATTTGCTGATGTATCTCTTTCTCTCTGTTCTTCCTCTTCTCCCCCCCTCTCTCTCTCTCTCTCTCTCTCTCTCTCTCTCTCTCTCTCTCTCTCTCTCTCTCTCTCCTCTCCCTTTCTCTCTCTCACTGTGGGTCTTTCATATCTCTCTCCATTCTATTTTTTGTTTCCTTCTTTGACACATTTGTGTGTAAGCCTCAGAAGTAACAGTGGGACCACAGTCAGTCACCCGAGAGCCTGGGAACCAACGAGCTGCTTTGTATCATCACTACTGCCCAAACACTAGTGGGTGCTTGGATGCATGTCTGTGAGGAGGGAAGGGCTGGCAAGGATCTAATCAGAGATTTCTCTCCCAGTCGGGTTGAGGCTGGAATCCATAGAACATTTCATAGGATCTCTGTGCTAGAATCAAATAAATGATTCAAAAGTGATGTCATAAAGCGGAAGTAGTGTATCTGCAGTGGGATCCTCAAAATGATTTGATCATTTTGCTCACATATACTTCCTGGTCTCTTATATGACACCTGTTGAATTCAGAGCCGTACATCTCAATGTGTGAATCCCAAATGCCACCGTATTCCCAATATAGTGCAATGCTTTTGAGCAGGGCTCATTGAGCTCTAGTCTGAAATATCACACTATAAAGGGAATATGGTGACATCTGGGTCCCAACCTACCTATCTGTCTCTGGTAGAAGCCTTCCTTTCAAAACCAGGCTCCGTGTGATGCTCCAGCACACAGAGACAGAAGGTCGAGAAAGAGAGGCTCTACCTCTTTCTGTCCACCGGTATTGAGTTAGATCGCTGCTACTATGACCGTTACACCCCTAGCTGTGTCCCAAATGATACCCTATTCCCTTCATAGTGCACTACCTTTGACCAGAGTCTAGTGCACTACTTTTGAAAAGGACCCATGTGTAGGGAACCGGGTGTCATTTGGGATGTAGACCCTCTCTCTTTCTACGTCCTTCATTGTCCTCCTCCTTGCCTTTCACACAGAAAAAATATTTCAACCCTTTCCAAATTAACAGCTTGGATAAAGAACCAGCCCAGCCCAACCCTGTCTGTACTACCCCTTCCCCTCACCTCTCCTCACCTCCTCTCATCCCACCTCACCTCTCGTCCTCTCCTCACCCCAGGTGTGGGTCTGGGTGTGGCTCCACCCACCTCACTCTCTTGTGTTTCTACAGGTTACATCGAGGCTGCTGTCATCCCCGTTGGTGCTAGGAGAATCAAAGTTGTGGAGGACAAGCCCTCACACAGCTTTCTGGGTAAGACACACACACACACACACACACACACACACACACACACACACACACACACACACACACACACACACACACACACACACACACACACACACACACACACACACACACACAAGTTTTCTGACTTGTTATAAGTTATAAATAGATCTCTAAGGTATATAATGACCGACATGACAAGAGGAACTGATGATGCAAGATGTGTTGAGTTGCAGGAAATAAGCTTTAAACCTGCAAAATTCTCTCTTCGCCAACAAGACGGTTGTGGAACGTTTGTTTCATTTCGGTGCTTGTACCCATAGAAATAGGGGTGTGCAGGGGGGGAGTGGGATATTCCCTAATGCTGGAAGGGGGGCCTGGATGAAAAACATTGGGAACCCCTTTTATAGACAACCGCACAAGTTCATATTATCTGTCTAATGATGTGAACTTGTATTCCCTATAGCAGGGTACTCAACTACTATCTGAGCGGTCCAGTGACACAAATGTCCTAGGTGGCAAAGGTCCGGATGGATATGGTCATTTATCGGCGCTGTGGTTCAGCATAGTAACAAACCGTGTTGTTATATCAAATGTTTTCAAGAATACTGGTAAATACATTACAGTTTTTTACAATCGCTAGGACCCATTTCTCAATACTTAGGTCACTTTTTCAAAACTCTTCACACAGTGAGCACAACAGCAGTCTATGTGGGTTAAACTGTGGATAATGTTTCATTGCTTTGGCACAAAATGCATTCAATGACTACATCTTACAAATTTCATGAATTATTTTCTCACTCAGACACAACCACCACCAAAACTCTATGTACCTACAGGCCAATTTACACATGTTTACATACTCTTTTCAAAACTGTTAAACTGAAGTTCAAAACCTAACATAAGCGATTGTCAAAAACTGTAAATGAGACAAATGAAACCTTTGTACATGGACCTTGAATTATTAAATAATATCTCAATTAAATGAAGTACATGTTTTCTGGAGAACAAAGGAGAGTTAAAGAACAAAATCTGAAAACACAGAAAGTCACTGTGGCCATGCAATATTAATGTATAAGTTACTGTGGGTCATGCCATATTAATGTATAAGTCACTGTGGGCCATGCAATATTAATGTATAAGTTACTGTGGGCCATGCCATATTAATGTATAAGTCACTGTGGGCCATGCAATATTAATGTATAAGTTACTGTGGGCCATGCAATATTAATGTACAAGTCACTGTGGGCCATGCCATATTAATGTATAAGTCACTGTGGGCCATGCCATATTAATGTACAAGTCACTGTGGGCCATGCAATATTAATGTATAAGTCACTGTGGGCCATGCAATATTAATGTACAAGCCACTGTGGGCCATGCAATATTAATGTATAAGTCACTGTGGGCCATGCCATATTAATGTACAAGTCACTGTGATCCATGCAATTTTAATGTACAAGTCACTGTGGGCCAAGCAATGTTAATGTACAAGTCACTGTGGGCCATGCAATATTAATGTATAAGTCACTGTGATCCATGCAATATTAATGTACAAGTCACTGTGGGCCATGCAATATCAATGTACAAGTCACTGTGGGCCATGCAATATTAATGTACAAGTCACTGTGGGCCATGCAATATTAATGTACAAGTCACTGTGGGCCATGCAATATTAATGTACAAGTCACTGTGGGCCATGCCATATTAATGTATAAGTCACTGTGGGTCATGCAATATTAATGTACAAGTCACTGTGATCCATGCAATATTAATGTACACGTCACTGTGGGCCATGCCATATTAATGTACAAGTCACTGTGGGCCATGCAATATTAATGTATAAGTCACTGTGGGCCATGCCATATTAATGTACAAGTCACTGTGGGCCATGCAATATTAATGTATAAGTCACTGTGATCCATGCAATTTTAATGTACAAGTCACTGTGGGCCATGCAATTTTAATGTACAAGTCACTGTGGGCCAAGCAATGTTAATGTACAAGTCACTGTGGGCCATGCAATATTAATGTATAAGTCACTGTGATCCATGCAATATTAATGTACAAGTCACTGTGGGCCATGCAATATTAATGTATAAGTCACTGTGATCCATGCAATATCAATGTACAAGTCACTGTGGGCCATGCAATATTAATGTACAAGTCACTGTGGGCCATGCCATATTAATGTACAAGTCACTGTGGGCCATGCCATATTAATGTACAAGTCACTGTGGGCCATGCAATATTAATGTACAAGTCACTGTGGGCCATGCCATATTAATGTACAAGTCACTGTGGGCCATGCAATATTAATGTACAAGTCACTGTGGGCCATGCCATATTAATGTACAAGTCACTGTGGGCCATGCAATATTAATGTACAAGCCACTGTGGGCCATGCAATATTAATGTACAAGCCACTGTGGGCCATGCAATATTAATGTATAAGTCACTGTGGGCCATGCCATATTAATGTACAAGTCACTGTGGGCCATGCCATATTAATGTACAAGTCACTGTGGGCCATGCAATATTAATGTACAAGCCACTGTGGGCCATGCAATATTAATGTACAAGCCACTGTGGGCCATGCAATATTAATGTATAAGTCACTGTGGGCAATGCCATATTAATGTACAAGTCACTGTGATCCATGCAATTTTAATGTACAAGTCACTGTGGGCCAAGCAATGTTAATGTACAAGTCACTGTGGGCCATGCAATATTAATGTATAAGTCACTGTGGGCCATGCCATATTAATGTACAAGTCACTGTGGGCCATGCAATATTAATGTATAAGTCACTGTGATCCATGCAATTTTAATGTACAAGTCACTGTGGGCCATGCAATTTTAATGTACAAGTCACTGTGGGCCAAGCAATGTTAATGTACAAGTCACTGTGGGCCATGCAATATTAATGTATAAGTCACTGTGATCCATGCAATATTAATGTACAAGTCACTGTGGGCCATGCAATATTAATGTATAAGTCACTGTGATCCATGCAATATCAATGTACAAGTCACTGTGGGCCATGCAATATTAATGTACAAGTCACTGTGGGCCATGCCATATTAATGTACAAGTCACTGTGGGCCATGCCATATTAATGTACAAGTCACTGTGGGCCATGCAATATTAATGTATAAGTCACTGTGGGCCATGCAATATTAATGTATAAGTCACTGTGGGCCATGCCATATTAATGTATAAGTCACTGTGGGCCATGCAATATTAATGTATAAGTCACTGTGGGCCATGCAATATTAATGTACAAGTCACTGTGGGTCATGCCATATTAATGTATAAGTTACTGTGTTTCATGCAATATTCATGTACAAGTCACTGTGGGCCATGCAATATTAATGTACAAGTCACTGTGGGCCATGCAATATTAATGTATAAGTCACTGTGATCCATGCAATATTCATGTATAAGTCACTGTGGGCCATGCAATATTAATGTATAAGTCACTGTGGCCATGCAATATTCATGTATAAGTCACTGTAGGCCATGCAATATTAATGTATAAGTCACTGTGATCCATGCAATATTTATGTATAAGTCACTGTGGGCCATGCAATATTAATGTATAAGTCACTGTGATCCATGCAATATTAATGTACAAGTCACTGTGGGCCATGCAATATTAATGTATAAGTCACTGTGGGCCATGCAATATTAATGTACAAGTCACTGTGGGCCATGCCATATTAATGTACAAGTCACTGTGGGCCATGCAATATTAATGTACAAGTCACTGTGGGCCATGCCATATTAATGTACAAGTCACTGTGGGCCATGCAATATTAATGTACAAGTCACTGTGGGCCATGCAATATTAATGTACAAGTCACTGTGGGCCATGCAATATTAATGTATAAGTCACTGTGGGCCATGCCATATTAATGTATAAGTCACTGTGGGCCATGCCATATTAATGTACAAGTCACTGTGGGCCATGCAATATTAATGTACAAGTCACTGTGGGCCATGCAATATTAATGTACAAGTCACTGTGGGCCATGCAATATTAATGTATAAGTCACTGTGGGCCATGCCATATTAATGTACAAGTCACTGTGATCCATGCAATGCAAGTTTAATGTACAAGTCACTGTGGGCCATGCAATGTTAATGTACAAGTCACTGTGGGCCATGCAATATTAATGTATAAGTCACTGTGATCCATGCAATATTAATGTACAAGTCACTGTGGGCCATGCAATTTTAATGTACAAGTCACTGTGGGCCAAGCAATGTTAATGTACAAGTCACTGTGGGCCATGCAATATTAATGTATAAGTCACTGTGATCCATGCAATATTAATGTACAAGTCACTGTGGGCCATGCAATATTAATGTATAAGTCACTGTGATCCATGCAATATCAATGTACAAGTCACTGTGGGCCATGCAATATTAATGTACAAGTCACTGTGGGCCATGCCATATTAATGTACAAGTCACTGTGGCCATGCCATATTAATGTACAAGTCACTATGGGCCATGCAATGTTCATGTATAAGTTACTGTGGGCCATGCAATATTAATGTATAAGTCACTGTGGGCCATGCCATATTAATGTATAAGTCACTGTGGGCCATGCAATATTAATGTATAAGTCACTGTGGGCCATGCAATATTAATGTGCAAGTCACTGTGGGTCATGCCATATTAATGTATAAGTTACTGTGTTTCATGCAATATTAATGTACAAGTCACTGTGGGCCATGAAATATTCATGTAACAAGTCACTATGGGCCATGCAATATTCATGTATAAGTCACTGTGATCAATGCAATATTAATGTACAAGTCACTGTGTGCCATGCAATATTCATGTATAGGTCACTGTGATCCATGCAATATTCATGTATAAGTCACTGTAGGCCATGCAATATTAATGTATAAGTCACTGTGATCCATGCAATATTTATGTATAAGTCACTGTGGGCCATGCAATATTAATGTATAAGTCACTGTGATCCATGCAATATGAATGTACAAGTCACTGTGGGCCATGCAATATTAATGTATAAGTCACTGTGGGCCATGTAATATTAATGTTCAAGTCACTGTGGGCCATGCAATATTCATGTATAAGTCACTGTGGGCCATGCAATGCAATATTCATGTATCAGTCACTGTGGACCTTTGCATCAATGAGAGAAATGACACTTTCTGTCTCTTTAAAATGCTTTGAACTTTGGCACAAATGGTGTGAGAGCAACTCTTGAGACACTGATGCAGGTGTCCATTGGTGAGCCTGGAGCGATATTTGTTTTGAATAAAGTTCATTGTGGAGAAGACTGATTCACAGCTGTATGTGGAGCCAAACATGGGCAGGATGTCTAGTGCTAGTTTCTTGAGAACAGGGACATCAGCTGCAGGCACCATCTTTCCATCTTTCCCCAGAATGTAAGACAGGGTCACAAAGACACATTTTCTTGTAGCTCAATCAACTCAATCAACTCCATTTGCAGTGATGCAACTTCTACCCATCTGAAGATCTGTTTAGCTTCCTCTGACAACATCTACCCGTCTGAAGAGCTGTTTAGCTTCCTCTGACAACATCTACCCGTCTGAAGATCTGTTTAGCTTCCTCTGACAACATCTACGTCCTGTTTAGCTTCCTCTGACAACATCTACCCGTCTGAAGATCTGTTTAGCTTCCTCTGACAACATCTACCCGTCTGAAGATCTGTTTAGCTTCCTCTGACAACATCTACCCGTCTGAAGATCTGTTTAGCTTCCTCTGACAACATCTACCCGTCTGAAGATCTGTTTAGCTTCCTCTGACAACATCTACCCGTCTGAAGATCTGTTTAGCTTCCTCTGACAACATCTACCCGTCTGAAGATCTGTTTAGCTTCCTCTGACAACATCTACCCGTCTGAAGAGCTGTTTAGCTTCCTCTGACAACATCTACCCGTCTGAAGAGCTGTTTAGCTTCCTCTGACAACATCTACCCGTCTGAAGATCTGTTTAGCTTCCTCTGACAACATCTACCCGTCTGAAGATCTGTTTAGCTTTGACAACATCTACCCGTCTGAAGATCTGTTTAGCTTCCTCTGACAACATCTACCCGTCTGAAGAGCTGTTTAGCTTCCTCTGACAACATCTACCCGTCTGAAGATCTGTTTAGCTTTGACAACATCTACCCGTCTGAAGATCTGTTTAGACAACATCTTCCTGTTTCTGACAACATCTACCCGTCTGAAGATCTGTTTAGCTTCCTCTGACAACATCTACCCGTCTGAAGATCTGTTTAGCTTCCTCTGACAACATCTACCCGTCTGAAGATCTGTTTAGCTTCCTCTGACAACATCTACCCGTCTGAAGATCTCTTTAGCTTCCTCTGACAACATCTACCCGTCTGAAGAGCTGTTTATCTTCCTCTGTCAACATCTACCCATCTGAAGAGCTGTTTCGCTTTGACAACATCTACCCGTCTGAAGATCTGTTTAGCTTCCTCTGACAACATCTACCCGTCTCGTCTGAAGATCTGTTTAGCTTTGACAACATCTACCCGTCTGAAGATCTGTTTAGCTTCCTCTGACAACATCTACCCGTCTGAAGATCTGTCTAGCTTCCTCTGACAACTTCTACCCATCTGAAGATCTGTTTAGCTTCCTCTGACCACTTTTTGTGACTAAGATGATTCTGGATGACCAGCAAGCGATTCTCTTCCAACAGTGAAATCCCAGGTCCCCGTCCCTGCAGGAGGTCTTTTGCCTTTTGGTAGGCCGTCATTTTAAATGAGAATTTGTTCTTAACTGACTTCCCGAGTTAAATAAAGGTAAAATAAAAATATAAAAAGTCATCAAAGCTAGCTTTGAGGTTCTTCATCAGCTGCTGGATGAAATCAACATGGTTGGGAACATCTTTGTCTCCCTGCGTTTGCACCAGAAGATTGGACAAGTGGACACGTTCTCCCTGGAGATCATTCTGGAAAAGCTCCAATTTCTTCTGGAAAGCCCGGACTGCTGCTATCATATCACACACTGTGTTGTCCTGTCCCTGCAGCTTAACATTCAGCTGATTGAGGTGTGATGTCATGTCTGTCACACTGTGTTGTCCTGCAGCTTAACATTCAGCTGATTGAGGTGTGATGTCATGTCTGTCACACTGTGTTGTCCTGCAGCTTAACATTCAGCTGATTGAGGTGTGATGTCATGTCTGTCAAAAATGCTACTGTTTCCCTCTTCTCGTCATCAGAAAACTGAGTTGCCTTGTCACTCTTTTGCTCTGATAAGAAAGCTTTGATTTCCTCCTGAATGGCCCAGAAATGTTCCAAAACCCCGCCTTCACTGAGCCATCTGACATTGTGCAGTAGTAAGTCATCAAAGCTGGCATTAGCCTCTGTCAGAAAGCCTCGTAGCAGGCGGTGTTCTTGATCAGTTTCATCATCGTTGTCATGACCTCAGAATACTCTTTTCCCAGACTGGCACACAGGACAGACTGATGGATGATTTGATGTCAGGACAGGGTGGTCCTCTTTTAAACGTGTAACCAGTCCCCTCCTCTTCCTGTCATGGCTGGAGCTCCATCTGTGGTGATGGAGACCACTGACTTCAGATCTCTCCCCCTTTTGGCCAGCATCCCTTTGACATTATCTCCCTGTGTGTCTGCTTCTAGATTTGTTAAGCCCAACAGCTCATCCCAGAATTACGTCTTTGTTTCATAATAAAATCTGACAAACAACAGAAGCAGGGCATTATCAGTGTTATCAGTTGAATCATCCACAGCCAATGAAATGCTTGGTGCATTCTGAATGACCTCATCAAGTTGTGAAGTCAAATCTTCAGCTATTATTTAATTTCTCCTCATTGCTGTGGAATCAAATCAAACTTTATTTGTCATGCCAACAAGTGTAGACCTTACCATGAAATGGTTACTTACAAGCACTTAGCCAACAGTGCAGTTCAAGAAGAGTTAATACAATATTTACCAAATGAACTGAAGTAAAAAATAAAAGTAACACAATAACATAACAATAACAAGGCTATATACAGGGGGTACCGGTAATCTTTATTGTTTACCTGCAAACAAGGTGTCAGCAACTTCACACATGCATTCTTTTACCATCTCAGCGTGTTTTCCCTAAACCCAAGCTATCCTCAGTGAATGCTGCATTGCACATTGTTGGGCTTTCAGGAAATTGACATGGACTTTTTGTCTCATATTGGGATTTGAGTTGTTAATCTTGTTTGTTCTCACCTCCGTGTTCAGAGGATAAGTCTGATCTATATTACTATGCTTGGTGTAATGACGCTTAACACTTTTCACGAGGGCTACGGACTCGCTGCATATCAGACACATTTGTTTTGTTCTGGTTGTGGGGAGAAGGCATTTTCCGTCCACTCGCCATCAACTTGTTTCTTTTTAACAAGCCATATTAACAAGGATACTGGTAACTAAGCTCCTTCTATCTCCTTCTATCTTCTTCTAACAGTTGAACCTCAGTGAAATATTTATATTTCTTTCTGCCTGCTTGTTCCGAGGTGTTGTAGAGGATATTTGCATTGATGTGATTGGGTAAGCCATGAGCTCTTGCATTTAACCACGTGACTGGATTAGACGGGGCACAAGTAGAGGTGGGTGTTGCTTTGAGAGAGTGAGAGGAAGAGAGGTTGCCGAGTTAGAGAGGCCGTGGAGCCCTGGTCATTTTTGAAAGCTGTTTTAAAAAATGATTGATTGACTTGTATATGACTACTGTAAATGCTATGTTGTTGTTCTGCCAGTTGAGTTTGGCTGCCCCATACAGTCTTAAGCCAGTGCTAAAACATTCTGCACTGTCTAGCATGTTTTGTTCTCTGTCGACTCTGCAGGGAAATTTGAAAGCCGATAAACACACTCATTTGTCAGCCGCTTGTAAAGTGTTTGAACACTTCACTCTTGCGGTTTCTTTTGAGTGTTCTGACAACAGCTATTAAACATTTTTCTAACTGTTAAGTGCTTTGTCAACAGGAAGGGTACACTGGGGACTTGAGACATCTAGTTCTGTGTGTAATGATAGGACAGGCTAGTGATAGGAGGGAGTTGAGGGATGGAGGGAGAAGAGGGATGGAGGGAGAAGAGGGATGGAGGGAGAAGAGGGATGGAGGGAGAAGAGGGATGGAGGGAGAAGAGGGATGGGGAAGAGAGGAAGGGAAGTAGGGAGGGACAGAGGGAAGGGAGGGAGTAGAGACTGAAAGGCTAGCCACTCCCTTTGAAAACACATCTGGTGATCTAAAGAAACACTCCAACACTACTTCCTTTTGTACAGTGTGAGGTATGTCTCCACCACGTTTTATATGATAAAGTTTCCCCAAGTCGCTGATCTTGGGTCAGTTTAGGATGTAGGTAGTGTTATTAAAGTGAATATGCATAGATAATAACAGAGAGTAGCTGTAGCATAGAAGGGGGGCAATGCAAATAGTCTGGGTAGCCATTTGATTAGCTGTTCAGGAATCTTATGGCTTGGTGGTAGAGGCTGTTTAGAAGCCTCTTGTACCTAGACTTGGCTCTCCGGTACCGCTTGCCATGCTGTAGCAGAGAGAACAGTCTATGACTAGGGTGGCTGGAGTCTTTGACAATTTTTAGGGCCTTCCTCTGACACCGCCTGGTATAGAGGTCCTGGATGGCAGGAAGCTTGGCCCCGGTGATGTACTGGGCCGGATGCACTACCCTCTGTAGAGCCTTGCGGTTGTAGGTCGAGTAGTTGCCATACCAGACAGTGATGCAACCCGTCAGGATGCTCTCGATGGTGCAGCTGTAAAACCTTTTGAGGATCTGAGGACATATGCCAAATCTTTTCAGTCTCCTGAGGGGGAATAGCTTTTGTCGTGCCGTCACGACTGTCTTGGTGTGCTTGGACCATGATAGTTTGTTGGTGATGTGGACGCTAAGTAACTTGAATCTCTCAATCTGCTCCACTACAGCCCCGTCGATGAGAATGAGGGCGTGCTCTGTCCTCCTTTTCCTATAGTCCACAATCATCTCCTTCGTCTTGATCACGTTGAGGAAGAGGTTGTTGTCCTTGCACCACACGGTCAGGTCTCTAGCCTCCTCCCTATAGGCTGTCTCATCGTTGTTGGTGATCAGGCTTACCACTATTGTCATCAGCAAACTTAATGATGGTGTTTGAGTGTTGCAGTCATGAGTGAAAAGGGAGTACAGGAGGGGACTGAGCACGCACCCCTGAGGAGCCCCCGTGTTGAGGATCAGCATTGTGGATGTGTTGTTACCTACCCTTACCACCTGGGGGCAGCCCATCAGGAAGTCGAGGATCCAGTTGCAGAGGAAGGTGTTTAGTCCTAGGGTCCTTAGCTTAGTTTTGAGCTTTGAGGCCACTATGGTGTTGAATGCTGCGCTGTAGTCAATGAATAGCATTCTCACGTAGGTGTTCCTTTTGTCCAGGTGGGAAAGGGCAGTGTGGAGTGCAATAGAGATTGCATCTTCTGTGGATGTGGTATGTTGGTGTGGTATGCAAATTGGAGTAGGTCTAGGGTTTCTGGGATAATGGTGTTGATGTGAGCCATGACCAGCCTTTCAAAGCATTACATGGCTACAGACATGAGAGCTACGGGTCGGTAGTAATTTAGGCAGGTTACCTTAGTGTTCTTGGGCACAGGGACTATGGTGGTCTCCTAGAAACATTTTGGTATTACAGACTCAGACAGGGGAAGGTTGAAAATGTCAGTGAAGACACTTGCCAGTTGGTCAGTGCATGCTTGGAGTACACGTTCTGTTAATGCACCTGGCTCTGCGGCCTTGTGAATGTTGACCTGTTTAAAGGTCTTACTCACATCGGCTGCGGAGAGCGTGATTACACAGTC
Source organism: Oncorhynchus masou masou (assembly GCF_036934945.1). Lineage (NCBI taxonomy): Eukaryota > Metazoa > Chordata > Actinopteri > Salmoniformes > Salmonidae > Oncorhynchus > Oncorhynchus masou. The sequence continues at coordinate 13,119,868 of NC_088213.1, read as the reverse complement.
GTCCGGAACAGCTGATGCTCTCATGCATGTTTTTCGGTGTTACTTGCCTCGAAGTGAGCATAGAAGTTATTTAGCTTGTCTGGTAGGCTCATGTCACTGGGCAGCTCTCAGCTTGCTTCCTTTTGTAGTCTGTAATAGTTTGCAAGCCCTGCCACATCTGAAGAGTGTCGGAGCCGGTATAGTATGATTCGATCTTCGTTCTGTATTGACGCATAAAGGGATTTCTTATAAGCTTCCGGGTTAGAGTCCCGCTGCTTGAAAGCGGCAGTTCTACCCTGGTTAATCTTAAGATTGGGAGAGGAGAAGCTGATCCTCAGTCTGTACCTAAGGGAAACTTGTGAAATACTATGTGTAGAAAAGGAAAAGAGAATTTATGTTTTTTGTACAGCTAGTGAACAACACAGTGATGACCATGGAACAGCGATGCTAATATTGTAACGATGACCATGGAACAGTGATGCTAATATTCTAATGATGACCATAGAACAGTGATGCTTATATTCTAATGATGGCCATGGAACAGTGATGCTAATATTCTAATGATGACCATGGAACAGTGATGCTTATATTCTAATGATGACCATGGAACAGTGATGCTAATATTCTAGCGATGACCATGGAACAGTGATGCTAATATTCTAATGATGACCATGGAACAGTGATGCTAATATTCTGATGATGACCATGGAACAGTGATGCTAATATTCTGATGATGACCATGGATCAGTGATGCTAATATTCTGATGATGACCATGGAACAGTGATGCTAATATTCTAATGATGACGATGGAACAGTGATGCTAATATTCTGATGATGACCATAGAACAGTGATGCTAATATTCTAATGATGACCATGGAACAGTGATGCTAATATTCTAATGATGACCAATGAACAGTGATGCTAATAATCTAACGATGACCATGGAACAGTGATGCTAATATTCTAATGATGACCATAGGACAGTGATGCTAATATTCTGATGATGACCATGGATCAGTGATGCTAATATTCTGATGATGACCATGAACAATGCTAATAGTGATGCATGGAAATGATTAATAATGATGACCATGGAACAGTGATGCTAATATTCTAATGATGACTATGAGACAGTGATGCTAATATTCTAATGATGACTATGAGACAGTGATGCTAATATTCTAATGCATTTTAATTTAAGTTGATTTAACGATGTGGCTAAACACATTTTGAAAGATCTGAAGTTGTTTTTTTGTATATAGTTAATATTATGTTCCTGGGCAGTTTTATAGTAAAGTGTTTAAATGATTTTCAATTCCATCTAAATCTGTAAGTTCATAGACATGCAGTAAAACAGACGTGTTCAGAAAGAGTCCATTCACTGTGCAAGGTGTTTTTATTTCTCTGGAGCTCTCTCTGGTCGTCGAGTCCTTCCAAAAGACTAATTAAAACAACATGCATTTGGAAAAACCTGGCTCAAACATTCAATTCTTATGGAATGTCTTACAGTACACCCAAACAGTCTCTCTGTCTCGCTCTTTATTCTCCCTCTCTTTATTTTCTCGCTCTCTCTCCACCCTCTCTCACTTTCTAATGCATTACCCAACAACCTTAAGTCAAGCACCGCATGTCCACAGGGGATAACTGTGGACATGCGGTGAGGTAGTCTGTTTGCTGGACTTCACAACCTCCACAGTCTCCACATCAAGGGACACTCTCTTAGTTGGAACCGACTGGGTCTCTGATGCTGTGCTGCTTTCCTGTGGTTCAGGCACTGCGAGAAGTAAAACCTCACTGACCGGGGTCGGCTATTTCGAAAGCAGCCAATTTGGGCATCAAAAGTCATTTTCAGGGAAGTGAAGAGAAGTGTGTGTTCACTTTGCCTGCCTGCTACATTTTAATTGTTTGTTTGCTCCTCTTTAAATAAATAAAAATATATATATTTTAGGTTAGAGACATGGATTGAATTATGGGTTTGAATGAAGGTAGTGATTTAAGGGGAACAGTCAGAGTGGGAGTTGAACCCATCAACCTGCGTTTACAGGTCTAGGCATGTTGGTGGAGACTGTGGTATGCTTACTTTCAATGGAAGTGATAGGGGCAAGTGATAGGGAACCATCTAACATCAAGTTGTCCTGAACTTCCACTTAAATTAATTCTACGTCCTGCTTGTTCCAGCAATGAAAGACTCTACCAAGAGGTCCATCAACAGCGACTGGAAGATCGAGCTTCCTGGAGAGTTTCAGCTGGCCGGCACTACAGTGCGCTACGTCCGGAGAGGACTCTGGGAGAAAATGTCCGCCAAGGGACCCACCAAAACCCCGCTGTACCTCATGGTAAACCTATCATGTAGAGAGAGATTGTGTGTGTGTGTGTGTGTGTGTGTGTGTGTGTGGTGTGTGGTGTGTGTGTGTGTGTGTGTGTATCCCTAGCATGCCAATGCATGTTGAGCTGATGCATTTAACCTCCTCAGTCTACTCCGCATGATGACAGAGATCAGAGAGGGACAGATAAAGAGCATGGAAATTGGGCTTCAAAGGGAGGAAGTTGTTGTTAGTTTAAATGTAATATTTATTTAACTAGGCAAGTCAGTTAAGAACACATTCTTATTTACAATGACAGCAGCATTAGAAATAACACCATAAATATTCACTTACCTTTAATGATCTTCATCAGAAGGCACTCCCAGGAATCCCAGTTTGATAATAAATGACTGATTTGTTCCATAAAGTTCCATAAAGTCCATCATTTATGTCCAAACAGCCACTTGTTGTTAGCGTGTTCAGCCCAGTAATCCATCTTCATGAGGCGCAGGCATTTCGTCCAGACAAAAACTTTAAAAGTTCCATTACAGTCCTTTAGAAACATGTCAAACTATGTATGGAATCAATCTTTAGGATGTTTTTAACATAAAACATCAATAATGTTCCAACCGGAGAATTCCTTTGTCTTCAGAAAAGCACTGGAACGAGAGGTAACTCTGTCGGGAGCGTGCGTCATGAGACCAAGGTACTCTGCCAGACCACTGACTCAAAGAGGTTTCATGAGCCCCTCCTTTATAGTAGAATCCTAATTCAAGTTTCGGTTGACGGTTAGTGGAGTTTCGGTTGACATCTAGTGGAAGCCGTAGGAAGTGCAACTTTATCCATATCTCAATGTGTATTCGGTAGGCCAAGCTTTGAAAAACTACAAACCTCAGGTGTCCCACTTCCTGGTTGGATGTTTCTCAGGTTTTTGCCTGCCATATGAGTTCTGTTATACTCACAGACATCATTCAAACAGTTTTAGAAACTTCAGAGTGTTTTCTATCCAATATTACTAATAATATGCATATATTAGCATCTGGAACAGAGTAGGAGGCAGTTCATTCTGGGCACGCTATTCATCCAAAAGTGAAAATGCTGCCCCCTATCCCAAAAAGGTTTTAAATGCACTACAGATGTACATTTCCTGATCAAATTAAGATCATACCACAGGAGGTTGGTGGCACCTTAATTGGGGAGGACAGGCTCGTGGTATTGGCTGGAGCGGAATGGTATCAAATACACCAAACACATGTTTTGATGGCATTCCATTCACGCCGTTCCAGCCATAATTATGAGCCGATCTCCCCTCAGCCACCTCCACTGGGTCATACATCTTTACATCACTGGCAGGGATTATAGAGAACTCTCTCTCTCTCTCTCTCTCGCTCTCTCAATTCAATTACAATGGCTTTACTGGCATGGAAACATGCCAAACATTGCCAAAGCAAGTGAAATAGATAATAAACAAAAGTGAAATAATCAATCAAAATTGAACAATAAACTTTCTACTCACAAGTTTTAAAGGAATAGACACATTTCAAACGTCATATTATGGCTATGTACACTGTTATAATGATGTACAAAAAGATAAAGTACAAAAGGGAAGATGGGGACAGAAGCACCAGACCATCAGCAAACCGTAAACATTTGACTTCAGATTCTAGTAGGGTGAAGCCGGGTTGTGCAGACTGTTCTAGTGTCCTCGCCAATTCATTAATATATCTGTTGAAGACAAAGGGTCAGGGGCAGGTTTTCTTCCAAGTCCTGTATTTGGCTCCATCCCATCTTCCCATCAATTTTAATCCCTGTCTCGCCCCATGGCCCTGTGGGAAGAAATGTTTACATTTTTTTGCCAATTTTAACTGCACACTTTTGTTTTTGTGCATGGATTTTATAATGTCTTATGTTTTCCCCCAACACCGCTTTCCATCAATTTATAGCAGAACCTCATGCCAAATTGAGTCAAAAGCTTTTTTGAGATCTACAAAGCATGACAAGACTTTGCCTTTGTTTTGTTGTTTGTTTGTCAATTAGGGTGTGCAGGGTGAATACGTGGTCTGTCGTAGGGTAATTTGGTATAAAGCCAATTTGACATTTGCTCAGTACGTTGTTTTCACTGACGAAATGTACAAGTCTGCTGTTAATTATAATGCAGAGGATTTCCCCAAGGTTGCTGTTGACGCATATCCCACGGTAGTTATTCCAAATATTAGGGAAGATGCCAGAGCTGCAGAGGATTTCCCCAATTGTGTTTCTGTTGCTGTTATTCCAAATATTAGGGAAGATGCCAGAGCTGAGGATGATGTTAAAGAATTTAAGTATAGCCAATTGAAATGTGTGGTCTGTATATTGTCTGCATATTGTCCTGTAGTTCATTCAATGTAATTGGAGAATCCAATGGGTTCTGGTAGTCTTTAATAGTTGATTCTAAGATTTGTATTTGATCATGTATATGTGTTTGCTCTTTGTTATAGAGCCAACAAGATTAGAGAAGTGGTTTATCCATACATCTCCATTTGGGATAGAAAATTATTTGTGTTGTTGTTTGTTTAGTTAGTGTGTTCCAATTTCCCCAGAAGTGGATGGTCTATGGATTCTTCAATTACATCGAGCTGATTTCTGATGTGCTTTTCCTTCTTCCGTAGTGTATTTCTGTATTGTTTTAGTGATTTACCATAGTGAAGGCTTAGACTCAGGTTTTCCGTAGTGTATTTCTGTATTGTTTTAGTGATTCACCATAGTGAAGGCGTAGACTCAGGTTTTCCGTAGTGTATTTCTGTATTGTTTTAGTGATTCACCAAAGTGAAGGCGTAGACTCAGGTTTTCTTAGTTTCTATGTTTTTGGTTAGATAGGTTTCTCAATTTCTTTCTTAGGGTTTTGCATTCTTCACCAAACCATTTGTTATTGTTGTTCATTTTCTTAGAGACTCACTTAGTTTCTATGTTTTTGGTTAGATAGGTTTCTCATGTTTTCTTCTTCACCAAACCATTTGTTATTGTTGAGAAATTTGATGATAGGGAAGCTGAAGTGTCAAATATACTGTTTAGGCTTTCTACTGCCAAGTTTACACCTTCACTATTACAGTGAAATGTTTTGTCCAGGAAGTTGTCTAAACAGGATTGAATTTATTGTTGCCTAATTGTTTTTTGGTACGTTTCAACACTACTTTCCTTCAATCTTCCTTTGGCTTTGATGCCTCATGATTGAGTATTGCTCTGTTCAAGTAGACTGTGATTTTGCTGTGATGTGATAGGGATGTTAGTGGGCTGACTGAACGCTTTGAGAGACTCTGGGTTGAGGTCAGTGATAAAGTAATCTACAGTACTACTGCCAAGGGATGAGCTGTAGGTGAACCTACCATAGGAGTCTCCTCGTTGCCAATGACTATGTTACAGAGCTGCAGGAGTTGTGACCCGTTTTGTTGGTTGTTTTGTCATAGTTGTGTCTAGGGGAGCATATTTGGGAGGAAATACTATCAGCTCCAGGTGGGTGTTTGTCCCCCTATGTGATGAGGGTGTCAGGTTCTTGTCCAGTTCTGGCATTTAGGTCGCCACAGACTAGTACATGTCCCTGGGCTTGGAAGTAGTTGATCTCCCCCTCTAGGATGGAGAAGCTGTCATCGTTAAAGTATGGGGATTCTATTGGGGGGATATAGATAGCACACATGAGGACATTTTTCTGTGTTGAGATAATTTCCTTATTAATTTATAGCCAGATGTAAAATGTTCCTGTTTTGACTAATTTAATAGTTGGTTAGGTCTGCTCTATATTGAATTAGCATACCTCCTGAGTCTCTTCCCTGTTTCACACCTGGTAGTTTGGTGGATGGGACTACCAGCTCTCTGTAAACTGGAGGGCAACCAGTGGGTCTGTCTCCTCTATACCATGTTTCTTGTAGGATGACAATGACTTTATTTCCAGTATTTTCTTTGATGAAGTCTAAGTTCCTGCGCATTAGGCCAAGAGCAGGTAACCTTAGACCTTGTATATTCCAGGATGAGATAGTAAAAGCTTTGTGCTCCATTGTGTCTAGTGTTGTTTTCAAGGAGTTTAGGCCCGGACCATTACAGTAGGTGTGAGCAGAGCATGTTGAGCATCTGATACATACCTCTTAGGTCGTAAGATGGGGCTTGAGCGGGTGTATTCATAGGGTTTTGAGCCTGTTGCTCTGCTCAAGGCCTGGGCATATGTGTGGCTGTCATGTTGAGGTCTTTCCTGTTGGCGGGGGGGGGGGGGCAATAGGTCTGATCTGGGGGGGGCCTATATACTGTAGGGTGTGGCCAGGCTTTGTTTGGCGGGGTCTCAGCTGGTTAGATTGTGGCTGGTGATGCTGTGGTCTGGGTGTAGGTCCTCTTGGCATGGGTTCTCTCAGTGCAGGTCCTTTGGGAGGGGGTCTTGCAGGTCTGGGAGGGTGTCTCTCTGGGCGGGGTGTCCGTTGCTCTGTTGCTCCTGTTTGAGGTTCTGGGGCTGCGGTTGAGGATGACATCCTTCATGGTCCTGGCAAAAGTTGGGATTGCTGCCTTGTAGAGGTGGACCTCTCTCTCTTTCCTTTACAAAGTATTTCAGGATGCTTGGTGGAGGCTGTATGTTCTGCTAGAGAGGGCAGGTTAAATGTATGTCTGTAATGTGGATCTGGATTGTGCATTGTACTGATAATGTGGTTGTGCTAAGGTTTGGTGCTATGGATTTAGAAGGGGAGGCTCTATATATTATGTCTCTCTCCTCACTCACTCACTCTGTGTCTCTGAACATGACCCAGTCTCTCAACCCATCTCTCTGGTATACACTATCAGGACATTGTGTCTGAACATAACAAGCCAGTGTTTCTAAACATAACTCCCTCTCCCCTAGGTGCTGTTGTTCCATGACCAGACCTATGGGATACACTATGAGTACACAGTGTCTCTGAACATAACTGAACGTGATGATGTCAGTGAGGAGCAGAGAGCACCAGAGCACCTCTACCTTTGGACACACAGCTCCTGGCAAGACTGCAACGTACAGTGTGGAGGAGGTATGACTCACACATACTTACACACATCCCAAGGAGAGTCTTTGCAGGGTTTCTGATAGCTGTTGACCTTGGATTCATGCATAGTGAACTTTCAGCCACCCCCTCCAGTTCCCCCCCACCCCCTCCAGTACACCCCTCCCCTTCAGTCCCCCCAATTCCCCCTCCTCCCCAACCCCCCCCCCACCCCCTCCCCACCCCAGTTCCCCCATACCCCCTTCAGTTTCCCCACCCCCTTCAGTTACCCTCCACCCTTTCAGGTCCCCCCACCACCCTTCAGTTCCCTCACCCACCTTCAGTTACCCCCTTCAGTAACCCCCCACCCCCCCCCCCCAGTAACCCCCCCCCCCTTCAGTTCCCCACCCACCCCCACCCCCTTCAGTCCCCCACCCCCCACCCCCCCCCTTCAGTTCCCCCACCCCCTTCAGTTCCCCCACCCCCTTCCCCCACCCCCTTCAGTTCCCCACCCCCCTTCAGTTCCCCACCCCCTTCAGTTCCCCCACCCCCTTCAGTTTCCCCACAGTTCCCCCCCCTTCAGTTTCCCCACACCCCCTTCAGTTTCCCCACACCCCCTTCAGTTCCCCCCCCCCCCCCTTCAGTTCCCCCCACCCCCTTCAGTTACCCCCTTCAGTTCCCCCACCCCCTTCAGTTCCCAACCACCACTGCTGCTTCTATCCATTGGGGTTACATGTTAGATATGGGTCTCTAATCTTGACTGTGGAGCGTCACGTCTGTTCTCCATGCTGATGCACTAATCTGGGGCTGGTTGCCCAGCGCAGAGGATCCGCCAGGATCCGGGTTCCACAACAAACATCAAACACAGCTTGGCTGGATTGCTGCCTGGGGCAATGAGGGATGGGGAGAGGGCACATGGGCTGTTGCTCTCACACATTCACATGAGCAAACACACATATATACTGTTGAGACTAGTGAGGTTGGGTTAGAGGGTGACACCTGGTTGGTGAGGCTGGAGCCATTCGGCTGGGACTGAAGTAGAGAGGGTTGGGGCTTGAAGGCTTGAAGGCTGGGCTTAGAGGCTGTGTCGGAGGGTTAGTTGGATTGATTATTGGGACTGAGGTAGTGGGATGGGGCTTGGAGGCTGGGCTTAGAGACTGTGTCAGAGGGTTAGTTGGACAGACCGTTGGGACTGAGGTAGTGGGTTGGGTCTTGGAGACGTGTTAGAGGCTATATCAGAGGGTTAGTTGGACAGACCGTTGAGACTGAGGTAGTGGGTTGGGTCTTGGAGACGTGTTAGAGGCTATGTCAGAGGGTTAGTTGGACAGACCGTTGGGACTGAGGTAGTGGGTTGGGTCTTGGAGACGTGTTAGAGGCTATGGCAGATGGTTAGTTGGACAGACCGTTGAGACTGAGGTAGTGGGTTGGGTCTTGGAGACGTGTTAGAGGCTATGTCAGAGGGTTAGTTGGACAGACCGTTGGGACTGAGGTAGTGGGTTGGGTCTTGGAGACGTGTTAGAGGCTATGGCAGATGGTTAGTTGGACAGACCGTTGAGACTGAGGTAGTGGGTTGGGTCTTGGAGACGTGTTAGAGGCTATGGCAGATGGTTAGTTGGACAGGCCTTTGGGGCTTGGGGGAGACAAACAGGCCCAGTGTTGGTGAACTTCTAACCTCTGAACTAGAGCACACCAGACAGATAGAGCTGGCTCCCACTGTGGGACTCTCAGCTGGGTTACCACGAACAAGGTTAAACACGTGCATGTACATGTGCACTCTCATGCAGGCACACACACAGTGGACAGCACACTGCACACATACAGTACATATCTCTAGTTTTGCCTATTCAATTCTCAGTTCATTGCTGAGACTGCAAATATCTAGAGCTGATTCTGGTGATATTAAAAATAAACTTTGAGGAAAAAGTGTTATTTTTATTAACTCAGAGCAACAGTATTTTACCATCTAGCAGTAGATGTGAAGTGGATGGATAGGTGGCTAGTTAATGTTGTTTTAACCCTTAAGAGTAGATGACCCTTTCCTGTAAATTCAACTGATGTTGTATCTCAACCAGTGGAAAACAAGGCTGCAAAAATATATTACAATTATCAGTAGGTTGTACTTCAATTTGCTTTTGCACTCATCTCAACACTATTACATCAATGACATGATTTTAAAAAGTTGATTACTTTGTAAAACTTTTTAGTTATGAACTATAGTAAATCCATCCAATTTTGAACTGAAGTAACTCTCGAAGCAAGTCTGGTAATAATTAGAGTGAAAACAGCACTATGACATCAGCGGTTTTCTCGCTATCCAGTGACTGATTAGCTATAATGCGTTGTTCAGTCTGAATCATCGATAACATATGTCATTTAGCTGTGATAGGTGTTTCAACCTTGGCTGGTGAGAGGGTGTGTGCAGGTTTAGGTTACCACTTCCGTTTGTTTGTCTGTTCACTCGTTTGGAGTGCTTTAACAATGTCAAGGGTGAAGCTTATTGTAGCCAGCTAGTGGTTAGCTTATTGTATCCAGCTAGTGGTTAGCTTATTGTAGCCAGCTGGCGGTTAGTTTGTTGTAGCCAGCTAACAGTTAGGTTGCTGTAGCCGGCTTGCTGGTAAATTATTTTAGCCAGCTAGTGGTGAGTTTGTTGTAGCCAGCTAGCAGTTAGTTTGTTGTAGCCAGCTAGCAGTTAGTTTGTTGTAGCCAGCTAGCAGTTAGTTTGTTGTAGCCAGCTAGCGGTTAGTTTGTTGTAGCCAGCTAGCGGTTCATTTTTGTAGCCAGCTAGCGATTAGTTGGTTGTAGAGAGCTTGCAATTAGTTTATTGTAGCCAGCTAGTTGTGAGTTTGTTGTAGCCAGCTAGCGGTGAGTTTGTTGTAGCCAGCTAGCGGTGAGTTTGTTGTAGCCAGCAAGCGGTTAGTTTGTTGTAGCCAGCTAGCAGTTAGTTTGTTGTAGCCAGCTAGCGGTGAGTTTGTTGTAGGCAGCCAGCTGTCTGATTTTACCAAATTTGATCAGTGTTATTTCCTGAAAGTCGCTCGTTGAAAATACAATCTGTGGGGTCGTGTACTGTAGGTCACTTTGGATAAAAGCGCCTACAAAATGGCATATATCAGGGGTCGGCAACAGGCCTGCAAGTGTTTTTTCCCCAAGTATTCCCACAAATAATAGAGACATACAGTATGTGATGGTGTCTCAATGTAATCAAGGTATGGAAATTAATATTATTTTTTAAATACAACCTCTTTCTGAGCTTAGTTGCGATCAATTTGCAATGTACAAATGACTAGGATTATGTTACGCCCCCCGACAAACCGCTTAGAGAAAAATCATCCCGTGGCTGAATCTAGTTGCCTACATTTCATTTACATTTCAGCCATTTAGCAGACACTCTTATCCAGAGCAACTTACAGTAGTGAGTGCAGACATTTTTGTACTGGTCCCACGTGGGTGTCAAACCCCCGACACTGACGTTGCAAACACCATCCACTACCAACTGAGCCACTGGGGACCCTATAACCCTGCAACCACCATGCACTACCAACTGAGCCACTGGGGACACTATGCCCCTGCAAACCACCATGCACTACCAACTGAGCCACTGGGGACACTATACCCCTGCAAACACCATGCACTACCAACTGAGCCACTGGAGACACTATGCCCCTGCAAACACCATGCACTACCAACTACCAACTGACACTATACCCCTGCAAACACCATGCACTACCAACTGAGCCACTGGAGACACTATGCCCCTGCAAACACCATGCACTACCAACTGAGCCACTGGGGACACTATACCCCTGCAAACACCATGCACTACCAACTGAGCCACTGGAGACACTATAACCCTGCAAACACCATGCACTACCAACTGAGCCACTGGGGACACTATACCCCTGCAAACACCATGCACTACCAACTGAGCCACTGGGGACACTATACCCCTGCAAACACCATGCACTACCAACTGAGCCACTGGGGACACTATACCCCTGCAAACACCATGTACTACCAACTGAGCCACTGGGGACACTATACCCTGCCCCTGCAAACACCATGCACTACCAACTGAGCCACTGGGGACACTATACCCCTGCAAACACCATGCACTACCAACTGAGCCACTGGGGACACTATACCCCTGCAAACACCATGCACTACCAACTGAGCCACTGGGGACACTATACCCCTGCAAACACCATGCACTACCAACTGAGCCACTGGGGACACTATACCCCTGCAAACACCATGCACTACCAACTGAGCTACTGGGGACACTATACCCCTGCAAACACCATGCACTACCAACTGAGCCACTGGGGACCACTGTACCCCTGCAAACACCATGCACTACCAACTGAGCCACTGCACTACCAACTGAGCCACTGTACCCCTGCAAACACCATGCACTACCAACTGAGCCACTGGGGACACTGTACCCCTGCAAACACCATGCACTACCAACTGAGCCACTGGGGACACTGTACCCCTGCAAACACCATGCACTACCAACTGAGCCACTGGGGACACTATACCCCTGCAAACACCATGCACTACCAACTGAGCCACTGACGACCATGTACCCCTGCAAACACCATGCACTACCAACTGAGCCACTGACGACCATGTACCCCTGCAAACACCATGCACTACCAACTGAGCCACTGAGGACCATATACCCCTGCAAACACCATGCACTACCAACTGAGCCACTGGGGACACTGTACCCCTGCAAACACCATGCACTACCAACTGAGCCACTGGGGACACTGTACCCCTGCAAACACCATGCACTACCAACTGAGCCACTGGGGACACTATACCCCTGCAAACACCATGTACTACCAACTGAGCCACTGGGGACACTATACCCCTGCAAACACCATGCACTACCAACTGAGCCACTGGGGACACTATACCCCTGCAAACACCATGCACTACCAACTGAGCCACTGGGGACCCTATAACCCTGCAAACACCATGCACTACCAACTGAGCCACTGGGGACACTATACCCCTGCAAACACCATGCACTACCAACTGAGCCACTGGGGACACTGTACCCCTGCAAACACCATGCACTACCAACTGAGCCACTGGGGACACTATAACCCTGCAAACACCATGCACTACCAACTGAGCCACTGGGGACACTATAACCCTGCAAACACCACTACCAACTGAGCCACTGACACTATGCCCCTGCAAACACCATGCACTACCAACTGAGCCACTGGGGACACTATACCCCTGCAACCACCATGCACTACCAACTGAGCCACTGGGGAGCAAACACCATGCACTACCAACTGAGCCACTGGGGACACTGTACCCCTGCAAACACCATGCACTACCAACTGAGCCACTGTGGACCCTGTACCCCTGACAAATATTATGTGCGTAAACCTATTTAGCATAGAGTTCTACTTGACATTTTGTTGCCCACTTTTGGAGCGATTCAAAAAATGAGGAAAACCCAAAGTCCTCATAGGAGAGTCCGCACCTCACTGTGTGTGTGGAACAAATCTCTGTTTCCTTGGTAACCAGAATTCATTTTTACTCTTCCAGTATCTTTCGGTTGTTAGAGTAAATATGACTAGTTTTCCCTCCAAATGAATTCTGCCGACACTGTCGCTCTGAGAAGAACACTAATGTCACGATCGTTGTTGTAATCATACTCAGACCAAAGCGCAGCGTGGAATCGGTTCGACATCTTTTTATTTTAAGGAGAACCGAACAACTAAACAATAAAGAATAAACGATACGTGACGTTCTGTAGAGCTCACAGGCATCAACACAAAAACAAGATACCACAAAAACCCAGTGGGAAAAGGCTGCCTAAATATGATCCCCAATCAGAGACAACGATAGACAGCTGCCTCTGATTGGGAAGCATAACAGGCCACCATAGAAATACAAAAACTAGAGTGCCCACCCTAGTCACCTAACCAAATTAGAGAATAAAAGGCTCTCTAAGGTCAGGCCGTGACAACTAAGGGATGGGATGGGGGTTGGCATTTTCATCAGGGAGCCTGTACACAGTGTTCATAAAACATTTCCCATCACAGGATTTTGGGACGATGTAGGAACATGAAACCTGTGACATAAATATTGTAGTGGGAAGCTAGATTTAGTCATTTCTGAGCCATATAGTAGAAACCCATGAGCACATAACACAATATAACACAAACACACTGGTCCTTATATACTGTAGTGCACTTAACACAATATAACACAAACACACTAGTCCTTATATACTGTAGTACACTTAACACAAACACACTAGTCCTTATATACTGTAGTACACTTAACACAAACACACTGGTCCTTATATACTGTAGTGCACTTAACACAAACACAGTAGTCCTTATATACTGTAGTGCACTTCACACAATATAACACAAACACACTAGTCCTTATATACTGTAGTACACTTAACACAAACACACTAGTCCTTATATACTGTAGTACACTTAACACAAACACACTAGTACTTATATACTGTAGTACACTTAACACAATATAACACAAACACACTGGTCCTTATATACTGTAGTACACTTAACACAATATAACACAAACACACTAGTCCTTATATAGTGCACAACTTCTGGCCAGAGGGAGGGAGAAAGGATTGATTTTCATAAAGTTGGAACAAAGCCCAGATCTCTGGCCCTGCACACACACACGCACACACACACACGCACACAGTAGTCGGGGCCTTACCCAGCATGTGGTGGTTTGGATAGGGGCCAGCACAGCCCCAAATATAGGACTTCAGTCCTCTGATTCAGTGTTAATTAACTGAGTTTTATTGTGTAATTACCTTCACATTAGACCAGGTTATGATGTGGTTCACTGGAGGGTTATGCCGGTTGAGACAGAGGCTTGAACTCCATGTGTTTTGTGTGTGTGAAACAGTTTGACATTTTTTTGAGACAGCGTCTCACTCTCACACACACTCACTCACACTCTCTCTCTCTCTCTCTCTCTCTCTCTTGTCACTCTCTCCTTCACTGTAATTTGTTTGTGTTTGTATACCTCAGATTATAACGGTGTGTGTGTGTTTCCAGGTGAGAGGAGGACAGTGGTGTCCTGTATGAGGCTGGTCAATAAAAGCATGACTCTGGTGAATGACAGCCTCTGCCAACCAGAGAACAGGCCGTTACCCCAAGTACGACGCTGCAACTCACACCCCTGCCAGTACAGGTGAGACACACTCACACACACACACAAGCAGTTACACACACACACACTGTATCAGGAATAGTTGAATGAGAAACAGGATGATGAAAAGCCTGTTGCTGAGTGATTATAAAAACCAGTTCCATTGAGTTGAATTGGCTGTAGAAGGAGGATCCAGAATAGTGTGCAGTGGAGTGCCTGTCAGCGTGCACAGTGGGATTGTTTCATGTCCTACTCAGGCAGAGCTTTACATTAGAGGAACTTGCAGCAAGGAATGTTTCTGAGCTGTACTGCTGATGCATTTAACCCAGACCACTGATCTCTCTGTTCAAAGATACGGGGCTGTATCTCAAATGGCACCCTATTCCCTATATAGTGCAAAACTTCTATAGGGCACTGGTCAAATTAGTGCACTATATAGGGAATAGGGTGCGAGATGTACGTGGTTTAAAGTGCCTTATTACCTTATCCACATAAAAGGCAGAGTGCCGTCTGGCCTATTGAACCGGCCTCACACTGACTCCCACTAATGTACTTGTATATCACTTAAACTTCAGGGTAGAGACTTCTGTTGTCGCTTTGAACTAGCTCACCTGATTCACCGAAACATGGGCTTGATAAGTAGTTGACAAGTTGAATCAGGTGTTCTAGCTCAGGAATGGTTCAAATACAAATACCTCAGTCTCAACGGTCTGTCCAACTAACCCTCTGATATAGCCTCTAACACGTCTCCAAGACCCAACCCACTACCTCAGTCCCAACGGTCAGTCCCAACGGTCTGTTGTGCCACCAAAAAGCTGGCTATTAGTCAATGTGAGTGGGCACATTTCAGGCTGAGGAGTGAGGCTACAAATCCCCTTATGTTACACTCACTGAATTGTGGTTTCACTCTGTCTAGCTGGTAAGTTGAGCACGGGGTTCCGTATTTCTGTTCATTTAACTTTATTTTCATTGAAAAATATTCCTTTCAAATGATTCTTGAGTGTATTCTGTCAATACGGTCTGACTTTATACGACAGCCCCCATAGACATTGTATATATTTTTGGGCAACAGAAAAAGGACCTGCCCAAAATGGCCCCCTATTCCCTATAGTGTACTACATGTGACCCAGGCCCGGTCAGAAGTAGTGCACTATACTGTCAAAGACTCCCTGTATTTGGACAGTTATACGTTTCTAAGACATACATGGAAGTACAGTTCCCGCTCAGCCCAGTCAAAACTGTTCGCTGCTCTGGCCCCCCAATGGTGGAACAAACTCCCTCACGACGCCAGGACAGCGGAGTCAATCACCACCTTCCGGAGACACCTGAAACCCCACCTCTTCAAGGAATACCTAGGATAGGATAAGTAATCCTTCTCACCCCCCCCCCTTAAATGATTTAGATGCACTATTGTAAAGTGGCTGTTCCACTGGATGTCAGAAGGTGAATTCACCAATTTGTAAGTCGCTCTGGATAAGAGCGTCTGCTAAATGACTTAAATGTAATGTAAATGATGTGGATATATTTTGCAGTCTCTTAGCCCCTTTGCATCCATTCAGTGGATCAGCCAGCTGCATCTCTACCATATAGGCAGGACTTGTTAGGTACAGACAAATATAGAATGGAAGTGGACTGTATTTGGACGTTACTGTAAAGAAAGGAAGAGGAGGAGGGATAAAAGACATGGACATGGAAGCAGAACACACACGCATTCACACACATACACAGAAAGACAGACAGAGAGACAGGCGGACAGACAGACAGACAGACAGACAGACAGACAGACTGGGACCTCTCCATGTAGTTTATTACTACATCACCTGGAAAATAGAGGCCCCGTTTTCCAGAGGCCGCAGGTGCTTGGCTGTAACTCTTTATGACCTAATTTCACCAGGCCTGGTGCTGTAAACCCCAAACCCCAAACTCTGTCACATCTACAGGGTAAAGTTCATCAGGCACAAATTGGAAGAAGATGCTCTGAAACTGGGGAGGGACTACCTGGACTTGGTCCAATAAGGAAGGTTCTTTTTCAAAATGTTTTGCTACTTTTTATTAACCAGGCAAGTCAGATTAAGAACAAATTCTTTTTTCAATGATGGCCTAGGAACAGTGGGTTAACTGCCTGTTCAGGGGCAGAACGACAGATTTGTACCTTGTCAGCTTGGGGGTTTGAACTTGCAACCTTTTGGTTACTAGTCCAACGCTCTAACCACTAGGCCACCCTGCCTCCCTACTGATCATGACCCAGTCGATTAGTCAACATTACTTCATTGGCGACAAAGTAGCGTACAAAAGAAGCTTGGTGCTTTTTAATACTGGAAAGATAGTGTGTTGGTACTGTTTATTGTTTTGAAAGAAGTGTATTTGAATTGCTCAGTTTCTGTCTTTGTTTTGTGTTGCATAGTGAACCACTCTTGTTTAACACAGAGA
Organism: Oncorhynchus masou masou; assembly: GCF_036934945.1. NCBI lineage: Eukaryota > Metazoa > Chordata > Actinopteri > Salmoniformes > Salmonidae > Oncorhynchus > Oncorhynchus masou. The sequence continues at coordinate 13,103,017 of NC_088213.1, read as the reverse complement.
ACACTTCAAGGTCAGTTTCTGTCTTTGTTTTGTGTTGCATAGTGAACCACTCTTGTTTAACACAGAGAACACTTACAGGTCCATTGCAACATCAATCATTTGGGTAACAATTAAGTACCTTAATGTGATTGTTTTCAATTAAAATGGCAAAAATGGCTTCTTAGCACAGAGCAATTACTCAAGCAAGAATATTTGTAGGACTGTAGGACTGAGTGGGGGGTGGGAAACTGAGAACTAGCTGTTATCGGAAGATTATTAACTAATTCACTGCCTGGTGTACGGGAGTTGAGCGATGAGACAAGATAACAACTGGATACCATGAAATTGGGGAGAAAAGGGGGTAAAATGTAAAATAAAATAAAACATAAAAACATAGTGAAATGGTGTTTTTGGCTGCACTAGCTCTAATGAATGTATCATCTGCAGCAGAGGTAACTCTGGGTCTTCCATTCCTGTGGCGGACCTCATGAGAGCCAGTTTCATCATAGCTCTTGATGGTTTTTGCAACTGCACTTGAAGATCTCTTAAAGTAAAGATGGACTGTCATTTCGCTTTGCTTATTTGAGCTGTTCTTGCCATAATATGGACTTGGTTTTTTACCAAATAAGGGTATATTCTGTATACCCCCTCTTGTCACAACACAACTGATTGGCTCAAACGCATTAAGAAGAAAATAAATTCCACGAATTAACTTTTAAGAAGGCACACCTGTTAATTGAAATGCATTCCATGTGACTACCTCATGAAGCTGGTTGAGGGAATGCCAAGAGTGTGCAAAGCTGTCATCAAGGCAAAGTATGGCTATTTGAAGAAACTCAAATATAAAATACATTTAGATTTGTTTAACGTGGTAAATGTGGTCTCTTATGGTCAACTTCCAACGATTTTTTGCAGACACCTTTACTACTGTACATGGTTCCATATTTCATAGTTTTGATGTCTTCATCTATTATTCTGTAATGCTCACGAAAATAGCAAAAAATATTTGAAAACTCCAGTAGGTGTTCTAACACTTTGGACAGGTAGATATATGGTAGTAGAGTATCTTTGGAACAAAATAATCTTGTTTGAAAAGTGTTTTTATCCAAAAATGTAATGTCATATAACTACTTTAATGTTGCTGAAGGCACCCTGTTAATTGAAATGCATTCCATGGAAGATGTAGCTGGTGCCAAGAGGCAAAGCTGTCATCAAGGCAAAGTAATTTGAAGAAACTCAAATATAAAATACATTTAGATTTGTTTAACACTTTTTTTGGTTACTACTGTACATGGTTCCATATTTCATAGTTTTGATGTCTTCACTATTATTCTAATGGGGATCCATAATAAAGAAAACTAGTAGGTGTTCCAGGAAGTAGTAGCTGGTGAGTAGTGGCCTTGGAACACACTTAAATGGGGATCCATAATAAACCCCAGGGAAGCAAGTACTAATGGGGATCCATAATAAACCCAGGAAGAGTAGCTGGTGCCTTGGCAAGTACTAATGGGGATCCATAATACCCCAGGAAAGTAGCTGGATCCATAATGGGGATCCATAATAAACCCCAGGAAGAGTAGCTGCTGCCTTGGCAAGTACTAATGGGGATCCATAATAAACCCCAGGAAGAGTAGCTGGTGCCTTGGCAAGTACTAATGGGGATCCATAATAAACCCCAGGAAGAGTAGCTGGTGCCTTGGCAAGTACTAATGGGGATCCATAACAAACCCCAGGAAGAGTAGCTGGTGCCTTGGCAAGTACTAATGGGGATCCATAACAAACCCCAGGAAGAGTAGCTGGTGTCTTGACAGGAACTAATGGGGATCCATAATAAACCCCAGGAAGAGTAGTTGGTGCCTTGGCAAGTACTAATGGGGATCCATAATAAACCCCAGGAAGAGTAGCTGCTGCCTTGGCAAGTACTAATGGGGATCCATAATAAACCCCAGGAAGAGTAGCTGGTGCCTTGGCAAGTACTAATGGGGATCCATAACAAACCCCAGGAAGAGTAGCTGGTGCCTTGACAGGAACTAATGGGGATCCATAACAAACCCCAGGAAGAGTAGCTGCTGCCTTGGCAAGTACTAATGGGGATCCATAATAAACCCCAGGAAGAGTAGCTGGTGCCTTGGCAAGTACTAATGGGGATCCATAACAAACCCCAGGAAGAGTAGCTGGTGCCTTGGCAAGTACTAATGGGGATCCATAACAAACCCCAGGAAGAGTAGCTGGTGCCTTGGCAAGTACTAATGGGGATCCATAACAAACCCCAGGAAGAGTAGCTGGTGCCTTGGCAAGTACTAATGGGGATCCATAATAAACCCCAGGAAGAGTAGCTGGTGCCTTGGCAAGTACTAATGGGGATCCATAACAAACCCCAGGAAGAGTAGCTGGTGCCTTGGCAAGTACTAATGGGGATCCATAACAAACCCCAGGAAGAGTAGCTGGTGCCTTGGCAAGTACTAATGGGGATCCATAACAAACCCCAGGAAGAGTAGCTGGTGCCTTGGCAGGAACTAATGGGGATCCATAATAAACCCCAGGAAGAGTAGCTGGTGCCTTGGCAGGAACTAATGGGGATCCATAATAAACCCCAGGAAGAGTAGCTGGTGCCTTGGCAGGAACTAATGGGGATCCATAATAAACCCCAGGAAGAGTAGCTGGTGCCTTGGCAAGTACTAATGGGGATCCATAACAAACCCCAGGAAGAGTAGCTGGTGCCTTGGCAGGAACTAATGGGGATCCATAATAAACCCCAGGAAGAGTAGCTGCTGCCTTGGCAGGAACTAATGGGGATCCTTAATAAATACAAATGCAAATCATCTCTCCTTCTCTCACTTTCCCTCTCTCTCCCTCTATCTTTCTCCCCCTCCCCCTCTCTCTCCTCTCCCCCTCTCCACATCTATCTCTCTCTTCAGGTGGCTGACAGGGGAGTGGGGCCAGTGCTCTGTGACGTGTGGGAAGGGTCTGCAGCTGCGTGAGGTGGGCTGTGTGTACCAGCTGCAGAACGGATCCCTTATCCACACACGGGACTTGTACTGCCAGGGGGGCAAACCCCCCGCCCTGCAGGGCTGCGAGGGACGCCTCTGCCTCACTGCCTGGGAGGCCTCGGAGTGGTCCAAGGTCTGTTGTGGTGGGGGTGGGGTGTGTGCTTTTCTATGCGACTATTCGTGGATGCGTGTTTGAGTGTTTCCGCACATCTGTGTGTGTCCACGTGTTTATGCGAGTTCCCGTGTGAGTGAGACACAGAGAGAGAAATAGTAAACCACTTACTTTCCTCAAAGTTTGATGCCGAATCATGTAGGAGCAGCGCTGCAGTAGTACTGCATAATATAGACATCTGTCACCCCACCCCCCTCTCTCTCTTCCCTCGCTCCACTGAAGAGGAGGTAGAGTGGGTTGGAGAGGGGATCTAATGAACCACCACAGGGGGCTTCCATAATGAGTAACACTCTGCCCTCTCTCTCTCGCTCCCTCTCACACACTCTCTCTATCCTCATATTTCTTTTCACTTATTTTCCTCCCTCTCTTTTTCCTGACATCACGCTAACCTCCCTCTTCCTCTCCCTCTCCTCCTCCACCTCACACTCCTCCTCTCACCTCCACTCATTTTCTTCTCCTTTTCCATCCCCTCTCTTCCCCCGCTACTGTAATTATTTTCCACCTCTTCCTCCCTCTTTCATGTTCCCTTTTCTCTCCTCTATATGTCCCTTCCCTTTGTCCCTCTCTCTCAACTCCAATGTTTCCCTCTCCCCCTTTCCCTCGTCTCCATCTCCCTTCTTCCTCTCCCTCCCTCTCTCCCTCGTCTCCATCTCCATCCCTCTCTCCCTCGTCTCCATCTCCCTCCCTCTCTCCCCACCTCCCTCCCTCCCTCCCTCCCTCCCTCCCTCCCTCCCTCCCTCCCTCCCTCCCTCCCCTCCCTCCCTCCCTCCCTCCCTCCCTCCCTCCCTCCCTCCCTCCCTCCCTCCCCTGGTGTCCCTCTCCCTTCTCCCTCCCTCCTCTCCCCAGTGTTCTTCAGACTGTGGCAGTGGGGTCCGTCGGAGGACAGTGAGGTGCACCAACCCCCAGGGGAGCTGTGACCCCCTCTCTCAGCCTGCTGACCAGGAGCCCTGTGAGGACCACTCCAAATGTTACGAGTGGAAGACTGGGGACTGGTCCAAGGTATGGGCCATACACACACATAAATGACACACACAAACTCTCTTTTTAATCAAATATCTATTTACAGAGATCTCCCATGTGGAGAGGACTCTAACCCCGGATGCCCCCTTCCAATTGATTAATCCCTCCCTGTGACACAGCGGTGTAGGTGATGCCAACATGGTGCCAACGCTGTGCCAGTCCTGATGTGGGCATCTTGACAGATAGCCTGACTGCACCTGCATCACTGTCTGACTGCATTCTCAATGGCAAACTATTCCCTTTATAGTGCACGCAGGCAGGCAGGCAGGCAGGCACGCACACACACTCTCTCTCTCTACCTCTCTCTCTCTCTCTCTCTCTCTCTACTCTCTCTCTCTCTCTACTCTCTACTCTCTCTAGGCACCTTGGCCCTCACACCTTCCCAGCCACCAGTCTCTCTTCCCATCTGTCTAACTAGGGCAGGGCAATAGCAACAGGCTCAAGTCCATTTCAATTCTTGTGGGTGAGAATGAACATGGGGAGTGTAGTTTAATTCCTGAAATGTAATTGACCTTGTCTGCTGTGGCTGGCTGTGAGGGGACAGGTGTCAACCTTTATTGCTGTACTCGTACTACACACAGACTCATGGAGGAACACACACACACACAGTAAAGTCCTCAGACCGGGATGGTACATACAAGCAAACCTCCTTATTAACACTTTGAACTACAGTAGGCACCAGTCGGCTACTCTGGACCTGTGTCCCAAATGGCACTCCTTTTGACATTTGCCATTTGGGATTCATGCTCCGAGCTGAACTATACACTCGTTTGCTGGGCTCTGCAGTGGGCAAAAACCCTCCATTTACAAAACATGTTCACTAATCATTCTGTTTGTTTGCTTGTCTCTTTAGAGATCATTTCAAAACTGAGAGTTCAGGATGAATGAAAGCTCTGAGCAATGCAAAGTGTTTCCTCTCACGGATGAGTCCCAAATGACACCCTATTCTCTATATAGTGCACTACTTTTGACTACAGTCATATGGGCCCTGATCATAAGTTGTGCACTATATAGGGAAAAGGATGACATTTGGGACATATCCTGTGTGATTGTAACCTCAACTAACTCATTCAGCTGCTCTGTTCTGTAATGTACTGCCAGGAATTAAAACACCCATATCTTAGTTAATAAATGTACAAATTGTCCAGATATCCTCCCCAAAGGGGAACTAAAAAGCTACTATATGGGCGGTTACAATAAGTCCAGACAGAATAACATGCTGTAACGCTTTCCTAGTCAAATAGAGACAGGAGCAACACAGTAGAATACTAATGGGAGACAGCGTTATACAGGAAGTATACGAACAAACAAGGACAACATACAGTGCCTTGCGAAAGTATTCGGCCCCCTTGAAACTGCTGTTCACAAATGCTCTCCATCCAACCTCACTGAGCTCGAGCTGTTTTGCAAGGAGGAATGGGAAAAAATTTCAGTCTCTCGATGTGCAAAACTGATAGAGACATACCCCAAGCGACTTACAGCTGTAATCGCAGCAAAAGGTGGCGCTACAAAGTATTAACTTAAGGGGGCTGAATAATTTTGCACGCCCAATTTTTCATTTTTTGATTTGTTAAAAAAGTTTGAAATATCCAATAAATGTCGTTCCACTTCATGATTGTGTCCCACTTGTTGTTGATTCTTCACAAAAAATACAGTTTTATATCTTTATGTTTGAAACCTGAAATGTGGCAAAAGGTCGCAAAGTTCAAGGGGGCCGAATACTTTCGCAAGGCACTGTATACCACAGCTGTCAGCCAATCAGCATTCAGGGATTGAACCACTCAGTCTTAATTAATTAAGCAATATGGCCAATATACCACGGCTAGGTGCTGTTCGTATGCATGACGAAACGTGGAGTGACTTGATTCAGCCCTTAGCCGTGGTATATTGGCCATTTATAAGGGCGGCAGGGTAGCCTAGTGGTTAGAGCATTGGACTTGTTACCGGGAGGTTGCAAGTTCAAACCCCTAAACAGACAGTTAACCCACTGTTCCTAGGCCGTCATTGAAACAAGAAATTGTTCTTAACTGACTTGCCTGGTTAAATAAAGATAAAATAAAAAATAAAAAAATATACCACAAACCCCAAAATGCCTTATTGCTATGATAAACTGGTTACCAACATAACTAGAGCAGTAAAAATAAGTGTTTTGTCATACTCTTGGTATACTGTCTGATATACCACCTCTGTCAGCCAATCAGCATAGTGATTTTAGGGATGGTGACAGTACTGGCTAGTTGTATGTCAAAAATGTCTTAATGGTTAGGGTACGTCATTATCACACCGTTGTTAAAGCACTGTATTCAGCCAGTTCATTATAACAAAGACTACTTCACCTCAAAGCACATGGCAGTGATTTGCATTGTATGGAGGTAACCTGCTGGTTCCACTAGTTACAGTAGTTTTATCTGACCGTCTTTGCCAAATCTCTCCTTGATGAACCCCAGTTCCAACTTAGTTACACTAGTGTTATCTGACAGTCTTTGTCAAATCTCTCCTAGATGAACCCCAGTTCCAACTTAGTTACACTAGTGTTATCTGACCAGTCTTTGTCCTAGATGAAAGTTCCAACTTAGTTACTCTAGAGTTAGATGAACCCCAGTTCCAACTTAGTTACACTAGTGTTATCTGACCGTCTTTGTCAAATCTCTCCTAGATGAACCCCAGTTCCAACTTAGTTACACTAGTGTTATCTGACCGTCTTTGCCAAATCTCTCCTAGATGAACCCCAGTTCCAACTTAGTTACACTAGTGTTATCTGACAGTCTTTGTCAAATCTCTCCTAGATGAACCCCAGTTCCAACTTAGTTACACTAGTGTTATCTGACAGTCTTTGTCAAATCTCTCCTAGATGAACCCCAGTTCCAACTTAGTTACACTAGTGTTATCTGACAGTCTTTGTCAAATCTCTCCTAGATGAACCCCAGTTCCAACTTAGTTACACTAGTGTTATCTGACAGTCTTTGTCAAATCTCTCCTTGATGAACCCCAGTTCCAACTCTACAGCTGGAACCACTTATCTTCCCTTTATAGGTTTGTCAAATCGTTGTTTCTTCCTGAGATACAACTAGTGTTATCTGACAGTCTTTGTCAAACCGTCTTTGTCTCTCTCCTAGATGAACCCCAGTTCCAACTTAGTGTTATCTGACCGTCTTTGTCAAATCTCTCCTAGATGTTATCAAATCTCTCCTAGATGTTCCAACTTAGATACAATAGTGTCTTTGTCAAATCTCTCCTAGATGAACCCCAGTTCCAATAGAACCCCAGTCTCCTAGATGAACCCCAGTTCCAACTTAGATACACTAGTGTTATCTGACAGTCTTTGTCAAATCTCTCCTTGATGAACCCCAGTTCCACCTATTCCATTGATTCCAGCACTGGCTGATTCAACTAATCAAGGGCCTGATGATTAGTTGCCCAGTCAAATCTAGTGTGTTAGTTTGCTGGTAAAATCAAATAAGTGAAAAGGCTGGGTTGTACTCGAGGAACGGTCTTGGAAACAGGTTTACCGAACTGAAAATCTACAATGCATCTCCATTTCCCAATCGTACAAACTGAGTGAGTCTGTTTTTGACATGCATGTAATTTATCATATGGAGTGTCATGTTCAGCTGGCTGATACAGGGTCAGATCTTATTTCCCCATTCTAACGGTTAAGGTTGGGATCGGGGAGAATGCAATCTAATCCTAGATCTGCAATTCTCTAGATCTGCAATTTGCCAGTCTCAGGGTCACTACAGCAGGTCAGGGGGAGGACCATTACATTTCTCTCCCTGTGTGGAACTGGAAACAGTGAGTGTATGTTTCCCCCCAGGATGCTGAGGAAGGTGCGTCCACCCCTCTCCTCTGCCCTTATTGAACTACAGATCTAGGATCAGATTGCTTTATTTCCAATCCTATCCATAACTGTTAGAATGTATCAGTGGCTAGGGACAACTTCTACCTATGATTCCACATGAGGGAATATACTTAAGTTTCTCCCTGAAACTGATCTAAGGTCTGTTTTGAGATTCTGTCCCTGATGCTTAAAGTAAGGACTTACAGGGTAAGCTTATCCTAGATCTGTAATGTCTACCTAGAGCTCTGTGAGGGGGCTGCGTGAGCACATCTGGTTCAGTCATCATCAGACAAGCTGGAGAACATCTGAAGGTTTTGTGTGTGTGCTGTCTGTCAGTGTGTGTGCAGACAGTGTAGACGCCATAGCCCAGTTCTCATTAACAGTAATCTCCACTAATCCTTCATCAGAACATTCTAGAGGGGGTTTGTTAATCCAAACGGGCAATTACAGAGTTGCATTTTATTTTCTCCCCTTGTTACACACACACACACACACACACACACACACACACACACACACACACACACACACACACACACACACACACACACACACACACACACACACACACACACACACACACACACACACACACACACACACACACACACGCACACACACACACTGTTAGTAGTAAGTATCACTTCATTCAGGAGCACTACAGCAAGGCAGTTAACCCCCAACAACTGCTCCCTGGGCTCCGATGATGTGGGAAACACTGCCATATACAGTGCACTACTTTTGACCAGGGCCCATGCAGCTCTGTTCAAAAGTAGTGCACTATAAAGAGAATAGGGTGCTATTTGAGATGCACCTTACCTCACCATTCCCACTGAGAAGGGACTTCAGTCCGGCATTTAGACATTCTGACAGAGCTGCTGCTGGAATTCCTTTACTCTTCCCAAGGTGTTTTTTCCAGGTACACAACACATGTCTGTTCCAAATGGCACCCTATTTATATAGTGCACTACTTTTATTCGGGGCCTAATAGGGCTCACAAAAGTAGTGATGTAAGTAACAGGGTGGTATTTGGGATGCAGACATTGACTACTGTTCCTCTACCTCCACATATTCTAACAGACTTTTTAAAAGGGTTTTAAATGAAAGCCACCCACACTTACCTTTCCTGTTAACACACCTAGTAGAGGAGCCTCTGATCGGACTGTCAGGTGTTCTGTAATGGAGCTGGGAGAGAGCTGGGGATGGAGCTTGAGAGAGCTGGGGATGGAGAACCAAGATGGAACTGGGAGAGAGCTGGGGATGGAGATGGGAAGAGCTGACAAGCTGGGGATGGAGATTTTGAGAGCTGGGGATGGAGTGGGAGAGAGCTTTGGGATGAGCTGGGGATGGAGATGGGAGAGAGCTGGGGATGGAGATGGAGAGAGCTGGGGATGGAGATGGGAGAGCCCTGGGGATGGAGATGGGAGAGAGCTGGGGGATGGATGTGAGATGGGGATGGAGATGGGAGAGAGCTGGGGATGGAGATGGAGAGATGGGGATGGAGATGAGAGAGAGCTGGGGATGGAGATGGGAGAGAGCTGGGGATGATGGGAGAGAGCTGGGGATGGAGATGGGGAAGATGGGGATGGGATGGGAGAAAGTCATGGAGTATTTTTCGAGATGGGGGAGAGCTGGGGATGGAGAGAGCTGGGGATGGAGATGGAGTCTGGGGATGGAGATGGGCATGGGGAGTCTGGGAGAGAGCTGGGGATGGAGATGAGAGAGAGCTGGGGATGGAGATGGGAGAGAGCTGGGGATGGAGATGGGAGAGAGCTGGGGATGGAGATTCCAAAGCTGGGAGAGAGCTGGGGATGGAGATGGGAGAGTTGGGGATGGAGATGGGAGAGAGCTGGGGATGGAGATGGGAGAGCTGGGAAGAGCTGGGGATGGAGATGCTGGGAGAGAGCTGGGGATGGAGATGGGGAGAGCTGGGGAAGGAGCCAGGGGGATGGAGATGGGAGAGAGCTGGGGATGGGGCTGGGAGAGCTGGAGATGGAGACACAGACGCTGGGAGAGAGCTGGGGAAGATGGGGAAACACTGGGGAAGATTTGAGTATGGGGAAGTGGGGCTGGGAGAGAGCTGGGGAAGATCATGGGAGAGAGCTGGGGAAAAGCATGGGAGAGAGCTGGGGAAGCTGGGGATGGGGCTAAGATGGGGATTTTACTTTAGCTGGGGGATATCTGGCTGTCAGGGAAGATTGGGAAAAGCTGCTGGGAGAGAGCTGGGAAGATGCTGGGAGAGAGCTGGGGATGGATGCTAGAGAGCTGGGGATCTGGGAGAGAGCTGGGGAAGATGGGGTCAGATTTCTGGTTCAAAATGGAGCATGGGAGAGAGCTGGGGAAAATCTGAGATGAGAGCTGGGGATAAGAGCTGGGGAAGATGGAGCTGGGAGAGAGCTGGGGATGGAGATGGGAGATTTGGGGATTGAGAGCTGGGGATTTCTGGGAGAGAGCTGGGGATGGACTGGGGAAGTTGGGATGAGAGCTGGGGATGGAGCTGGGAAGAGCCTGAGAGCTTAGATGGGAGATGGGAGAGACTGGGGATGGAGATTGGGGAGAGAGCTGGGGATGGAGCTGGGAGAGAGCTTCTGGGGAAGAGGTTAGATCTTCCCAAGGTGTTTTTTCCAGGTACACAACACATGTGTGTTGGGGATGGCACCCTGGGGATTCCCTATAAAGTGCACTACTTTGGATTGGGGGAGCTAATAGGGCTCTGTTCTGGGAGAGAGCTAGTGCACTACTGGGGTAAGATGGGTAACTGGGGAGGGTGGTATTTGGGATGAGAGAGCTGAAGACTGTTCTGGGGGAGAGAGCTCCACAGATTCTAACAGAGCTTTTTAAAAGGGCTTTTAAATGAAAGCCTGGGGACTACCTTTCCCTGTTAACTGGGGACACCTAGTAGAGAGAGCCTCTGATGGGACTGGAGAGGTGTTCTGTAATGGAGCTGGGAGAGAGCTGGGGATGGAGCTTGGAGAGAGCTGGGGATGGAGATGGGAGAGAGATGGGGATGGAACTGGGAGAGAGCTGGGGATGGAGATGGGAGAGAGCTGGGGGGGATGGGAGAGGGCTGGGGATGGAGATGGGAGAGAGCTGGGGATGGAGCTGGGGGAGATGGAGCTGGGGAGAGCTGGGAGATGGGCTGGGGATGGAGCTGGGAGAGAGCTGGGGATGGAGCTGGGGATGGGGGGAGAGAGCTGGGGATGGAGATGGGAGAGGGCTGGGGATGGAGCTGGGAGAGAGCTGGGGATGGAGCTGGGAGAGAGCTGGGGATGGAGATGGGAGAGAGCTGGGGATGGAGATGGGAGAGAGCTGGGGAAGGAGATGGGAGAGCTGGGAGAGAGCTGGGGATGGAGATGGGAGAGAGCTGGGGATGGAGATGGGAGAGAGCTGGGGATGGAGATGGGAGAGAGCTGGGGATGGAGATGGGAGAGCTGGGGATGGGGCTGGGGAGAGCTGGGGATGGATGGGAGAGAGCTGGGGATGGATGGGGAGATGGGGCTGGGAGAGAGCTGGAAGATGGGGCTGGGAGGAGCTGGGGATGGGCTGGGAGAGAGCTGGGGATGGAGCTGGGGAAGATGGGGCTGGGAGAGAGCTGGGGAAGATGGGGCTGGGAGAGAGCTGGGGAAGATGGGGCTGGGATGGGGCTGGGAGAGCTGGGGAAGATGGGGCTGGGGGAGAGATGGAGCTGGGGAAGATGGGGCTGGGAGAGAGGAGGGGAAGATGGGGCTGGGAGAGAGCTGGGGAAGATGGGGCTGGGAGAGAGCTGGGGAAGATGGGGCTGGGAGAGAGCTGGGGAAGATGGGGCTGGGGGAGAGCTGGGGAAGATGGGGATGGGGCTGGGGAAGATGGGGGGAGATGGGGATGGGGGGCTGGGAGATGGAGCTGGGAAGATGGAGCTGGGGAAGATGGGGCTGGGGCTGGGAGAGAGCTGGGGAAGATGGGGCTGGGAGAGAGCTGGGGAAGATGGGGCTGGGAGAGAGCTGGGGAAGATGGGGCTGGGAGAGAGCTGGGGAAGATGGGGCTGGGAGAGAGCTGGGGAAGATGGGGCTGGGAGAGAGCTGGGGAAGATGGGGCTGGGAGAGAGCTGGGGAAGATGGGGCTGGGAGAGAGCTGGGGAAGATGGGGCTGGGAGAGAGCTGGGGGATGGAGCTGGGGATGGGGCTGGGGAAGAGCTGGGGAGAGCTGGGGAAGATGGGGCTGGGGGGGCTGGGGGAGATGGGGCTGGGGATGGGGGGCTGGGGATGGGGGAGAGCTGGGGATGGGGCTGGGGAAGATGGGGCTGGGAGAGAGCTGGGGGGGAAGATGGGGATGGGGCTGGGGAGAGATGGGGATTGGGCTGGGGGAGAGATGGGGATGGGGCTGGGGGAGAGATGGGGATGGGGCTGGGGGGAGAGATGGGGATGGGGGAGCTGGGGCTGGGGAAGATGGGGCTGGGGGGGGAGAGAGCTGGGGATGGGGCTGGGGGAGAGATGGGGATGGGGCTGGGGGAGAGATGGGGATGGGGCTGGGAGAGAGCTGGGGATGGAGCTGGGGGAGAGATGGGGATGGGGCTGGGGGAGAGATGGGGATGGAGCTGGGGATGGAGCTGGGGGGATGGGGATGGGGGGGAGAGCTGGGGATGGGGCTGGGGGGAGATGGGGATGGAGCTGGGAGACAGCTGGGGATGGAGCTGGGAGAGAGCTGGGGATGGGGCTGGGAGAGAGTTGGGGATGGGGCTGGGGGAGATGGGGATGGAGCTGGGAGAGAGTTGGGGATGGGGCTGGGGGAGATGGGGATGGAGCTGGGGGAGATGGGGATGGAGCTGGGGGAGAGCTGGGGATGGAGCTGGGAGAGAGTTGGGGATGGGGCTGGGGGAGATGGGGATGGAGCTGGGGGAGATGGGGATGGAGCTGGGGGAGATTGGGATGGAGCTGGGGGAGAGCTGGGGATGGAGCTGGGGGAGATGGGGATGGGGCTGGGGGAGATGGGGATGGGGCTGGGGGAGATGGGGATGGGGCTGGGGGAGATGGGGATGGAGCTGGGGGAGCTGGGGATGGAGCTGGGGGAGATGGGGATGGAGCTGGGGGAGATGGGGATGGAGCTGGGGGAGATGGGGATGGGGCTGGGGGAGATGGGGATGGGGCTGGGGATGGAGAGCTGGGGATGGAGATGGGGGAGATGGGGATGGGGCTGGGGGAGATGGGGATGGGGCTGGGGAGATGGGGATGGGGCTGGGGGAGATGGGGAGCTGGGGAGATGGGGCTGGGATGGGGAGAGCTGGGGATGGGGATGGAGCTGGGAGAGAGCTGGGGATGGGGCTGGGGGAGATGGGGCTGGGGGAGAGCTGGGGATGGGGCTGGGGGGATGGGGATGGGGATGGGGGAGCTGGGGATGGGGATGGGGCTGGGGGGAGATGGGGCTGAGATGGGGATGGGAGCTGGGGGGGGATGGAGCTGGGGGAGATGGGGATAGGGAAGAGCTGGGGATGGGGGAGAGCTGGGGCTGGGGGAGATGGGGATGGGGCTGGGAGAGAGCTGGGGATGGAGCTGGGAGAGAGCTGGGGATGGGGCTGGGGGAGATGGGGATGGGGCTGGGGGAGATGGGGATGGGGTTGGGGGAGAAAGCTGGGAATGGTGGAGAGAGCTGGGGATGGGTTTCACTTTCCACCATGCCACCCATTTTCTGTCTGAAAAGTTCTATGTCACGTACCCGATGAAAGGACGTTCAGGTGCCAGCGTCTTGGCCAGTTTCTCATTTTGGAAATCTAATAACAGGAAATAACTGTTGGCCGCTATTTAGTGTCGGGCTTATATCTGGTGTGTTGTTCTGACCCTGTGCTAATTGTGTTACTCCCCCCCCACCCTCTAACCATCCTGAATGTATTACCTCATCTTCTCTCCTAATGATGTTAAAGGGGAATTCTGGAATTTAAAACTAATGACTCAGGTAAGTGGTGGGGTGTCCATTGTTGTTGTTCTTTGAATCCCCGATTGCTCCTTTTAAAGTCCTCAAATTACTCCTCTGTCCCACTCCCTCAACGCTGGACAATAAACTGACCGGCTCTCCTCATCTCCTCTCTTCCCACCACTATCAGACCATAAGTCTATTAGCATGTCTTAGAATATCATTCAGATAAGCTGCTGATTCAATTGTGGTGTTGTTGTGAGTTATGAGGAGGTCATGCCTCTAGGGATGTGGCTATGATATTAGAGCTAGGTTGCATCCCAAACGCCACCCTGTTCCCTTTATAGTGAACTACTTTTGACCAAAGCCTTATGGGCTCTATAGGGGACAGGGTTTCATTTGGGATACAGATAAAGTCTTATGGGAGTGTTGCTATGATCGTGTCCCCATCAGCTTGTCTCCTAATGATGTTTCAGATAATGTTCTCTCTGTCTCTTTGTTTGTGTTTTCATTTGTTTGTTTGTGCTTCAGCAGTAGTGTGTGTGTGTGTGTCTGTGTCTGTGTCTGTGCCTGTGTGTCTGTGTGTGTGTGTGTTGTGTGTGCTTTCCTCTGTGTGTGTGTGTGTGTGTGTGTCTCTCCAGGGCCTTATCTCATAGACTTATCTCATTGTGATCATGTTCATCAGCGATAATGAAAGCTTGGTGAAAAAACCTTCTGAGAATCATTCTAAGTACCTATAGAGATGTGGGATCATGATAATCGGATTGTTTTTGAGCAGTGTCAAGTCAACAAGTCCTTTGGTAGAACACCGGGCCGTTTACAATAGCTATTGAAATGGCTTCCACTAATTGCCTCTCTGTGAAGTGAATAGTAAATCCGCTGAGGGCCTGGGAACCACTGTTGTTCAGAGTTAATTATTGGACGAGGCTATAGCTGTTGGCTGCCAAGGCACATGCCTGTGTACAATGGGAATCCATTGTCTGTCGCCTCTGGTGTTTACGAGCTTAGAATATCAAAGTCCTCTTTCTTTGGCCCCATTCCATGTTGGTTTCCCCTAGCACCTTACCTCCAGCCCCTACCTCCAGCCCCTTACCTCCAGATCCTACATCCAGCCCCTACCTCCAGCCTCTTACCTCCAGATCCTACATCCAGCCCCTCCAGCCCCTTACCTCCAGCCTCTTACCTCCAGCCTCCTACCTCCAGCTCCTACCTCCAGCCCCTTACCTCCAGCTCCTACCTCCAGCTCCTACCTCCAGCCCCTTACCTCCAGCTCCTACCTCTAGCCCCAACCTCCAGCTCCTTATTCTAGCCTCTTCTCCAAGCCCCTTACCTCCAGCTCCTACCTCCAGCTCCTACGTCCAGCTCCTACCTCCAGCTCCTACCTCCAGCTCCTACCTCCAGCTCCTACGTCCAGCCCCTACCTCCAGCCCCTACCTCCAGCCCCTCCAGCTCCTACCTCCAGCCCCTACCTCCAGCTCCTACCTCCAGCCCCTACCTCCAGCCCCTACCTCCAGCTTCTACCTCCAGCTCCTACCTCCAGCTCCTACCTCCAGCCCCTATCTCCAGCTCCTTATTCTAGCCTCTTCTCCAAGCCCCTTACCTCCAGCCCCTTCTCCCCCTACCTCCAGCTTCTACCTCCAGCTCCTACCTCCAGCCCCTATCTCCAGCCCCTATCTCCAGCTCTTCTCCAAGCCCCTCTTCTCCAAGCCCCCTCCAAGCCTCCAGCCCCTTCTCCAAGCCCCTTACCTCCACCCCCTCTCCAAGCCCTTTACCTCCACCCCCCTCTCCAAGCCCTTTACCTCCACCCCCCTCTCCAAGCCCTTTACCTCCACCCCCTCTCCAAGCCCTTTACCTTCAGCCCCTTCTCCAAGCCCTTTACCTCCAGCCTCTTCTCCAAGCCCTTTACCTCCAGCCCCCTCTCCAAGCCCTTTACCTCCACCCCCCTCTTGAAGCCCTTTACCTCCAGCCCCCTCTCCAAGCCCCTTACCTCCACTCCCCTCTCCAAGCCCCTTAACTCCAGCCCCTTTTCCAAGCCTTACCTCCAGTCCTTTCTCCTTTCTCCAAGCCCCATACCTCCAGACCCCTCTCCAAGCCCTTTACCTCCAGCCCCCTCTCCAAGCCCCTTACCTCCAGCCCCTTCTCCAAGCCCCTTACCTCCACCCCCCTCTCCAAGCCCTTTACCTCCACCCCCCTCTCCAAGCCCTTTACCTCCAGACCCTTTTCCAAGCCTCTTACCTCCAGTCCTTTCTCCAAGCCCCATACCTCTTCGTTCTTCACAGATCTGATTGGTTTGGGTAGGTCTAAGCTATATGGTGATGGCTCCATCCCCTAACAAGTCAAAGTGGTGGTCACACCTATACTGTTACTTAGACCTATCTAGTCTTTTCAGATCTGTCATCACTGAAGAGATAGGAGCTAGGGGAAGAGCCTGAAGACAGAGATGGATCTTAGCCTCAGAGCATATATTACTATTGAGACGAAGCACTCTGACAGGGTATTTAGGACTCGTAAATCAGTCTATTCAAACATAGAACACAGCCTCCACCTGTAATTAGGCCTGTTTGGGATTATTTTACCACTAGTAAATACCACACTACACCTTTATCTGTTATTCAGGTCTAGTCTCTTCTCACATTCAGTCATGAAGTGATTTGGCCCCTTATAAACAATAGGGATGTGTTTCCAATAGCACAATATTCCCTATATTAATTAAGCACTTCTTCTGACCAGGGTACATAGGGCTCCGGTCACAAGTAGTACACTATATAGGGAGTAGGGTGCCATTTGGGATGCACACTAGGTCTATGGAAGATTAAAATTACATAAATGTGAGGGGTAAACATATTAGGAAGTGATTATATCCTAAAAAGTCTAGGACATAGACATGGAAGACTGTTACAAATGGCTCTCAATGTCAAAATACTTCCTCTCGAGTTTGGAAGAGAAAGTAACTCAAGTGATTGAATCTTTCCAGTGCTCGTCATCCTGTGGGAAGGGCCTGCAGTCCAGAGTGGTCCAATGTATGCACAGAGTGACAGGTCGCCACGGTAATGACTGCCCTGTGGTGTTCAGACCACCCACCTACCGGCCCTGTCACCAGGAGGCCTGCAATGACAAAGTCAACGTCAACACCATCACCTCCCCCAGATTAGGTAACATAGTTAGTATGTGTGTGCTTGTGTGTGTGTGTGTGTATGTTTTTGAGAGAGAGAGCAAGAGAGCAACAGAAAGAGAGAGAGAGACAGAAACAGACAGAGAGAGAGAGTGTGTGTGGTGTGTGTGTGTGTACATAAGTGGGTGCACATGTGTGTACTGTGTTTCTCTGTCTGTTGACGTGGCCCCTGTTCCTCTCCAGCTGCTCTGACCTACAAGTGCACAGGAGACCAGTGGACTGTGTACTGCCGTGTGATCCGAGAGAAGAACCTGTGCCAGGACATGAGATGGTACCAGCGCTGCTGCGACACCTGCAGAGACTTCTACGCCAACAAATCACCCCGCAAGAGTTAATGATGAAAGCACTCACACACATACTGTACACAGACAGACACACACTTCACCTAGGGCTACGACTTTAGATGCTTCTGTAACACTTGACTTAAAGCTTGCGGGTATAATGCTTAGTAAGTCGTTATAAGCATGAATGAGCCTTTATAATGTGTTATAATAAGGCTTATGATATGATATGTCTCTCTATGTATCAGCATGATAACCGACTCAAAATGTCTGTTATTTAGCCTGCTTCAGGAGAAGATACTAATATATTGTAAGGGTCTCGTGGCAGGTCTTTATGCCGGCAGGCTTTAAGTAAAGAGTTACGGATGTTTTTTCTGAATTATTCATATTCTTAATATTAATTATAAGACATTAAATTTTGGAGAAAAAGTGGAAATGAGTGCAGAGACCATTTCAAGTGGGATCATAAGCTTGCTATTGTCATGAAGACTTGAAAACCTTCTTTAACTTGTTTTATTGCTGTAAACCAAAGCGAGGGACTTCACAGTCTGGGGAGTCCCTCGGTGGGTAGCCTGTCGCGTCAACGTTTGTTGTACAGTGTGATTTAACATTAGCGTTAACATATGTGATAACTCTTTATGTGGAAAGGTCATTGTTATCAGATAGTTCACAGAGCATCTATAGACAATCAGAACATGTCTGATTTTCAAATGCACACACCGAATCTAATTCAGCTAGGGAGGCTGAATATGAGTAAATCTATGTTACTTGGAGCGGCAGGTAGCCTAGTGGTTAGAGCTTTGGGCCAGTAACTGAAAGGTAAAAAATCAGTTGTTCTGCCCCTGAGCAAGGCACTGTTTCCCTGGGCCCTGAAGAAGTGGATGTGGATTAAGGCAGCCCCCCTCACCTCTCTGATTCAGAGGGGTTGTGTTAAATGTGGAAGACACATTTCAGTTGAATACATTCAGTTGTACAACTGACTAGGTATCCCCCTTTCCCTTACATAGATAGAATGTATGTACATCACAGGAGGCTGGTGAGGGGAGGACTGCTCATAATAATGGAGTGAATGGAATGGTATCAAATGTTTGATGTGTTTGAAACTATTCCATTTATTCCGTTCCATCCGTTAGTATGAGCCCATCCTTCCCAATTAAGGTGCCACCAGCCGCCTGTGACATACATACATTACTTACACACACATACATTAAAAGACCTGTAAGGACTTTGTTATTGCATGTTAACAGAGGTGCAGTTGACATGTAATACATCTAAATGGGAGTTGGTACGTAGTCTGAGCATGTAGATCTGTAGGGGACTATCCAGATAAAGTGGGCCTGTATATTCTCTTGTGTTTAGTTCAGCTGGCCCTGTATTCACCAAGCCACTGGCTGGCCACTCACTAGACTGGGCCAAGAGACCTGGCTCGTGTTCATTAGGCACCAGATGGACTGAAACGGGTAGGGACTACTTGAACTTGTTCAATAAGAAACGCTCATTTTCTTTTTTCCGCTGCAACGTTTGAAAACTTTTCCCATTGTGTGCTTTGATGAACATGACCCTGGTTTCTTCTCTTAGTGACAAACCGTAACTTGATGTCTTGAGATAATGTGAATTTCGCATTGACATCAATCCATAAGCTAAGTCTTGGTTACACATTTGAATCTCAAGTTAGGATTTGTCCCTTAGTTCCACGATAGATTATATGTACTTACATTTTGTTGTTGTTTTTTGTTGATGTCATTGCTATTTTTTGGCGGTTGTTGTTATTTAAAACTAGCCAGGAGCCGTTATAAGGTACTGCAGTTCTACATTGAAATGATCAAGCTAACGATAGGATAGGCCTAGTTCACTATTCCCTAGGCTCACCTGAAGGCCTTGGACAGCCCATGTAGCATCCGTCTCTCTCCTGAGGATCCAATGTTGGAGACAGTGCAGTGGTGGGGGTGTAATTTAAGAGAAGATTAGATGTATCTTAAGTTACTGTCGTCCTACAGTTAACCACATACAGTGTATTCAGTATTGTATATGTGAGTGGAATCCACAACCCAGTGTCGTTAACACCTTGCTCCAACTCCGCTCCATGAACCAACTGAGCAATCTGGGTGAAGCAGGTTGCAGCTATATTGTATCATGTGTGTATCTGTTGTCCTCCCTTGGTGCTTGGTACATCGTCATGACGATGTACCAAACATGACGTAAACTAGTCTCTGGTTTCAAACTTCACACTTACTCCAAACCTGGTGTTTGTTAACATTTCCATACATCATCAAACTTGAAATTGGTTTGAACTATTAAACAGTAATTCAAACACAATGTGAGGCTTACACCGATTTCAACAGCTTGCCCTTATGCATGAGTGTGGCAAACGTAGACGTCACAAGCATCAACATGTAAACATTAATGGAGGCAGCGTTATGTTTGCTACAAAATGATGGTGCAGTAGATAACTGACTGTAAATAATGTACAGTTAGTTATCACAGACATTCTTTATCCATAAATGACGAAGTGTCTCCAATTGTGTTCATGTTTTACAGATTATGATTTAAAGGGGTAATCTCCAGTTGTGTTCATGTTTTACAGATTATGATTTAAAGGGGTAATCTGCAGTTGTGTTCACGTTTTACAGATTATGATTTAAAGGGGTAATCTCCAGTTGTGTTCACGTTTTACAGATTATGATTTAAAGATGTAATCTGCAGTTGCTACATACATTTTTTGATTTATAAATGAGCTCAGGTCAACTGTCTTACCCCATCAGAACCCCAAATGCTTGTTTTGCATGTAAACAAACACTATGAAGCCTTAAAACATGGTTAAAACTATCAACTTCATATCATGGATGGTCAGTCCTTGCATCCATAGCTCGGTCTATGAATTTGATAGTGGTTACATTTCTCCAGACTTTTTTGATTGTTTTAACTGCTGATTGACGCTTTCCAAGTGTATAACGTAACATTCAGCCCTGTAGCGTATATCTATGGCTCTGGCCTAGTTCTCCTGGTTCTTGGAGTTGGCTGAAGCAGAAACAGATCTAGTGTTACCAGGCTATGTAGTGTATATCTATGGCTCTGGCCTAGTTCTCCTGGTTCTTGGAGTTGGCTGAAGCAGAAACAGATCTAGTGTTACCAGGCTATGTAGTGTATATCTATGGCACTGGCCTAGTTCTCCTGGTTCTTGGAGTTGGCTGAAGCAGAAACAGATCTAGTGTTACCAGGCTATGTAGTGTATATCTATATTTCTGGCCTGGTTCTTTGTGATCTATGGAGACCACCATGACTAATCACTTAGCCCCCAGGTAGAGACCCTGTCCCCCAGGTAGAGACCCTGTCCCCCAGGTAGAGACCCTGTCCCCCAGGTAGAGACCCTGTCCCCCAGGTAGAGACCCTGTCCCCCAGGTAGAGACCCTGTCCCCCAGGTAGAGACCCTGTCCCCCAGGTAGAGACGCTGTCCCCCAGGTAGAGACCTGTCCCCCAGGTAGAGATGCTGTCCCCCAGGTAGAGACGCTGTCCCCCAGGTAGGAGACCCTGTCCCCCTGTCCCCCAGGTAGAGCTGTCCCCCAGGTAGAGATGCTGTCCCCCAGGTAGAGACCCTGTCCCCCAGGTAGAGACGCTGTCCCCCAGGTAGAGACCCTGTCCCCCAGGTAGAGACCCTATTCCCCAGGGAGAGACCCTGTCCCCCAGGTAGAGACACTGACCCCCCAGGTCAGGAAGACCCCAGGCAGAGACCTTGGCCCCCAGGTTAGGAAGCCCCCAGGCAGAGACCTTGGCCCCCAGGCAGAGCCCCCAGTATTGGGATAAGAGATGATATGGGCCCAGGTCAAAACAGAGAAAACAAACAGCCCAGCTCTCAGAACTCCTGAGTCCCACATTTCCAACCCTTCAGAGCATAAACCATTAATCAATCAAACAATCTAACATGGTACTGTTTACCTACGTGTTCAGAACACGTAGGACAGAGGACCACCCTGGCGGTACCGTGTGTGTGTGTTTGCATGCGTGTGTGTAATCGATGCAAGTCTCTGTGGTACGAGCCGTCAGTGGTGAGATCTTCATTGAAAAGGTCACACTGTTCACACTTTGAAGACAGACTTGCAAAGAAAACATCACGGTTAAAGACATGCTCCGGTACTTTGGTGAATAAGAAAGTATTTTGTAACCCTCCCACTTTGGACTGGATGTGTCAATGTGTAGTTCATACATGCATAATCCATGAGCAGAATTACTGTTTGCCTCAATTAGCCAGAAATTCCTAGTTTGAAGCTGTGCCAAGCCATTTTCCTGACATTTCCCCCCTCGTGGGCCAGCCTCCTAGCAATTTGAGTTCTAGCCAATAAGCTTCAGCCCTTCACATTTGAGTGACAGCTAGCAAGAGGCGTGCCTAGTTATTGAATGAGGTTGGAGGGTTGGCCCAACGGCTCAGTGGACACAGCAGAGAGAGAGAGAGAGAGAGAGAGTTTTGAGTTTTAAATCATCTTTATTGGGTCTGGGGGCCCACCACACAATAAATACTCAAACAAAACCACAGTTACACATCAATTAAAAAGAACAACTCCAATTCCTCCTCCACAGTAACTAAACACAACAGCCTCTGAATACCCCATATACTCAAAAACAGATCAATATTGTTGACAAGTTTATAATAGGCAAACTCAACCCTTAGTCTCGCTGCCAACATTCCCTCCAGCATTCCCACTACATCCACAGACCCCTGTCCCCGAATACTGTTCTTTCGGGTCTTCCATATCACTAATTTTGCTGCCCCTAACACAAAATTAAGCAACACAACTATACCCTTTTGACTGAACCTGTACTTTGGCCCAAATATATACAGTTGGGAAGAGAGAACCTCTCCCAACGTTGAGAACCAATCAGTGATCAGTTCAATCATCTCGACCAACCTGGGACACTGTAAAAACAGATGTGCCAGAGTTTCAGACTCAGCACAGAATGGACACCCCTCCCCAACAGTAGGATCCAGGTGTACCAGATGCATGTTGGTGGCTATAGCTCCATGTATTATCCTCCATTGGAGGTCAGCTGTCCTCTTATCAATAGGCAGTTTGTATAATGATCGCCAACAGCCTTTTGGAGAGGCACCTGGACCAAGCACATCCGCCCACCTCGTCGATTTGACCCCTTCCAGGGAAGAGGCATGGGACACCTTTACACATGTTCTGTACAGGGCCTTCTTTCCCACCTCCTTGAACTCCTCCAGCTCCGGGGAATCGAAGTACAGCAGCATCCCCACATCCTCCTCTAATGACCCCATCGCAGCACTAACAATCAGTGCAGGAAACACGTCATCCAGACCCTCCTTCCACCGATCAGAATTGGAAGTGTCAGTCACATACTGCAGATGAAGCCCTGGCAAGGATTCACAGACCTCAGCAACGACCTTCCTCAGTAGGCGAGATGATCAGATCCCCGCTCTTTCTCCCAGCTCCTCCAACGATCTGCTCCTGCTCCGCATCAGATGACCCAGCTTGGTACACCCCATGCCAAACAGGCATGAACATAGGCTAGCTGAACCTAAAACACTGGACTGGATGGCAGTGTTGTGAAAAAGAGGCTCTTCAAAAAGCCACATCCCTGGTGGCATGCCAGCCTTACGGGACTAGACAAGCACTCTCCAAGTCTGCATAACAGACTCATAAAATAGAGTCAGGCCAAGCAAATCACCCCCCTCCAGCTTTAAGAGGAAAAGGTGCTTGTCTAAGCTCAAACAGCCCAGTCTCCTCATCAATGTGTAGGCTGTTTCGACCCAGCTAAAACCGTCTCTGTACAACAATCTCTGGGCTGCTTGAAGCCGGAAAGCCATGATTCTAGAGGAAATGTCCACCAGGCCTTGCCCACCCTCGTGCAGTGGCAGGTACAGGGCTGCAGCTTTAATCCAGTGTTGTCCAGACCAGAAGAAATTGACAAGGGTCCTCTGAAGCTCTTGTATCAGACCCTTTGGTGGCTGCAAAATCATTAGTCTGTGCCACAGGGTAGAGGCAGCAAGATTATTAGCTACCAGGACCCTTCCCCTATAAGACAGCTGGGCAGCACCCATTTCCATCTTGACAGTCTGGCACACACCTTCTCCACTACACCCTCCCAGTTCTTTTTCTGAAAGACATCGGAGCCTAGAAAAACCCCAAAGTCTTCATCCCATCTCTGCCCCACTGAAGTGCCCCTGGTAACCGTGGAACGGACCCTGTTTGAAGCCGACCTGCCCACAGCGCTTCACTCTTTCCCCAGTTGACTCGAGCTGAGGAGGCCCCCTCGTACACCTTTAAAGCGTTTGAGAGAACCTTAACATCCTCACCCCCTTTAATAAAACTGTCACGTCATCTGCATGTGCAGACAGTGCTATCGTGGGACCCTTCATTACACCTGGCACAGAGAAACCAGTAAGCTTCGCTCTTAAAAAACAAAGCATTGGTTCAATCGCCAGACTATATAACTGCCCTGAAATTGGGCATCCCTGCCTGATGCCCCTTTGGACAGGGATGGGGCAACTCAAACCACCCCCCACCTTCACCATACACGAGGCCCCAGCATACAGTAAATTCATCCAAGACAGAAAAACATACCCAAACCCAAAGGCTTTCATCGTTTTAAACAAGTACTGGTGGTCCACATGGTCAAAAGCCTTCTCCTGATTAAAAAAAAGTAAACCCACATTTACATCAGACAGTTTACCAGTGTCTAAAACATCTCTTATCAGAAACAAGTTGTCAACAATAGAGCGATCAGGTACACAGTAGGACTGGTCCTTGTGGATCAACAATCTCAGATACTCTTTCAACCTGTTTGAGAGACATTTAGAAACAATTTCGTATTCAGCGCACAGCAAAGCAACAGGTCTCCAATTTTTTATGAGAGCCAAATCCCCCTTTTTTGGCAACAGTGAAAGCACCGCACGTTGACAGGATACAGGAAGAGAACCCTCATGAAAAGATTCACACACCACTTCATAAACATCCTCCCCAATAGACCCCCAAAAGTGCTCATAAAACTCAGATGGTAAACCATCGATGCCAGGGGCTCGGCCTGCTGAGAGCTGCATCACTGCTGTGGACAGCTCCTGCAGAGTAATGTCAGAGTCCAAAGCAACTCTCTGCTCAGGGCCCACTTGAGGAAGACCGTGTAACAACTGTTCAGTACACAGAGAGTTACAATCCTCCGCCTTATAG
Source organism: Oncorhynchus masou masou (assembly GCF_036934945.1). Taxonomy (NCBI): domain Eukaryota; kingdom Metazoa; phylum Chordata; class Actinopteri; order Salmoniformes; family Salmonidae; genus Oncorhynchus; species Oncorhynchus masou. The sequence goes on along the minus strand of NC_088213.1, from coordinate 13,078,501 downwards.
AGGTCCGAGTAGAAATCCACGGCATGTTGACGCATTCCAATGTCATCCGTGGTCACCTTCCCATCAGGGAGACAAAGGCAGACCATCTGTTTACGTTGCAATGTCGACTGTCCTAGGTTTTTTTAAAGCGCTAGGAGCATCCATATCCTTGAGGGAAGCAAAACGAGACCTAATCAAGGCACCCTTCACTTTTTCATGCAGAAACGACCTCAGTTCATGTCTTTTGTCCTTTAAGTTCATGACTAGTCCAGGGTCGTTCTGAGTGAGCAGCTTCAATTCAATAGACTTGATGTCCTGTTCAAGGGCCTTGGTAGTCTCTTTAACTTCAATTTGAGACAGAGCAGTATACTGTTGACAAAATACTCGTATTTGGGCCTTCCCAACCTCCTACCATTGTCTCAAGGAACTCAAAATTCCCTTTTGTAACCCTCCATTTTTCCCAAAACAACAAAATCTGTCACAAAACATGACATCATGTAACAATTTAACATTAAAATACCAGTAAGGTGATGACCTTCGTGGACAGGACAAGTGAATATCAACAGTAACAATATAATGATCAGAGAATCCCACAGGAGTAATGGGACACTTTCCAACCCTACTACTGTATTGCTCAGATACATGCAACCTGTCTAACCTTGCTGCACTGACACAATCTTAATTGATTTTTAGCCATGTGTACTACCTAACTTTTGCATTCCTTACTCTCCACACCTCAGAAAGCTCAAACTCAGTTAATAGACCAGACAGGCAAGTGGCTTACCACAGGTGAGGTTCTTCAGCGGTGCGATCAACAGTAAAATCCACTGTACAATTCCAGTCACCCCCTAAAACCATACACCCCTCTTGATCACACTGTCTTAAGGTTTCCTTTATTTGATCATTTCTCACTCAATTGCTGACCTCACAAACTTATCAACATCAAAATAATCTGCCAATTTGACAGATTTCCCAAAAGTCTGATCCAGAAACTAATTTACCTCCTTTAGATCGTAAATGGAGTCATCACCAGCAGCTGTCATATCTAAAGAGATATCCATATCCTTCTCCTGATCCTCAGCTGAGACCACAGACAACTGACTCCCCTCTACCACATCCCTTTCAACACTCCCCACTTGCGCCTCATCACTCGTACCAGGCATCTCCTCCACTACCTGGGAGACTAGCCCCACCTGAACCTCATTACTCCACATGAACCCCAGCACTCATAGTGGGCATCTCCTCCTCTACCTGGGAGCCTAGCTCCACATGAACCCCAGCACTCATAGTGGGCATCTCCTCCACTACCTGGGAGCCTAGCTCCACATGAACCCCAGCACTCGTAGTGGGCATCTCCTCCACTACCTGGGAGCCTAGCTCCACATGAACCCCAGCACTCGTAGTGGGCATCTCCTCCACTACCTGGGAGCCTAGCTCCACATGAAAACCCTCCTGTACCCCGTTACTCGTAGTGGGCATCTCCTCCACTACCTGGGAGCCTAGCTCCACATGAAAACCCTCCTGTACCCCGTTACTCGTAGTGGGCATCTCCTCCACTACCTGGGAGCCTAGCTCCACATGAACCCCAGCACTCGTAGTGGGCATCTCCTCCACTACCTGGGAGCCTAGCTCCACATGAAAACCCTCCTGTACCCCGTTACTCGTAGTGGGCATCTCCTCCACTACCTGGGAGCCTAGCTCCACATGAAAACCCTCCTGTACCCCGTTACTCGTAGTGGGCATCTCCTCCACTACCTGGGAGCCTAGCTCCACATGAAAACTCCACCTGTACCCCAGCACTCATAGTGGGCATCTCCTCCACTACCTGGGAGCCTAGCTCCACATGAAAACCCTCCTGTACCCCGTTACTCGTAGTGGGCATCTCCTCCACTACCTGGGAGCCTAGCTCCACATGAACACTCATAGTGGGCATCTCCTCCCTACCTGGGAGCCTAGCTCCACATGAACCCCGTTAGCCCTTTGAACCCCAGCACTCATAGTGGGCATCTCCTCCACTACCTGGGAGGCATCTCCCCCACCTGACCCTACTCCACATGAACCCCAGCACTCATAGTGGGCATCTCCTCCACTACCTGGGAGCCTAGCTCCACATGAAACTCCTGTAGCACTCGTAGTGGGCATCTCCTCCACTACCTGGGAGCCTAGCTCCACATGAAAACCCTCCAGTACCCCTTCTCGTAGTGGGCATCTCCTCCTCTACCTGGGAGCCTAGCTCCACATGAAAACCCTCCTGTACCCCGTTACTCGTAGTGGGCATCTCCTCCTCTACCTGGGAGCCTAGCTCCACATGAACCCCAGCACTCATAGTGGGCATCTCCTCCACTACCTGGGAGACTAGCCCCACCTGAACCTCATTACTCCACATGAACCCCAGCACTCGTAGTGGGCATCTCCTCCACTACCTGGGAGCCTAGGTACCCCGCATCTAGTGGGCATCTCCTCCTCTACCTGGGAGCCTAGCTCCACATGAAAACCCTCCTGTACCCCGTTACTCGTAGTGGGCATCTCCTCCACTACCTGGGAGCCTAGCTCCACATGAACCCCAGCACTCGTAGTGGGCATCTCCTCCACTACCTGGGAGCCTAGCTCCACATGAACCCCAGCACTCGTAGTGGGCATCTCCTCCACTACCTGGGAGCCTAGCTCCACATGAAAACCCTCCTGAACCCCAGCACTCATAGTGGGCATCTCCTCCACTACCTGGGAGCCTAGCTCCACATGAACCCCAGCACTCGTAGTGAGCATCTCCTCCACTACCTGGGAGCCTAGATCCACATGAACCTCCTCCTTTACCCCAGCACTCGTACTGGGCACCTGCTCACCAGTCTGAGGAACTGTCTCTTCAGATACATCCTTACCTTCTACAACAATACTTTTGTGCTGCATAACATTTCACTCTAATACAAGTTGCAACTCCGTGCCCTCAACACGGATAACTTGTTCCTCAGCAACAGGTGCTTGTGGCTGCTCTACCGCTGTCGGTTCACCTCTCCCTACATCAGTGGGCCCAGGCGTTAAGAGGACCACCTGCGCCCCTCCCTCGGCCTTCTCCATTTTCGGGCAAGCATGTCGCTTATGACCAATATATATCCCCACACTCAGAACACCGTTGACTACCCGTACTAGCATAAGCCATATACAGTCTGTTGTCATACTTGATTTTAAACGATAACTCTAAAGTCTGCTCCGGTGAGTCCAAAAACATAAACACCTGTCGCCGAAATGACATTACCTGTTTCAATGCTGGGTGTTTGCAACCCAATGGGACAACCTTAATTGAACTGGCGAACGTCCTAAACCTTAATAGCTTGCGCTCCAATAGCTCATTTGGAAAAAACGACGGTACATTCAAAATTGTTACCCTTGTTGACAGAGAAAAAAGCGGCATAACTAGAATAAACATTCCTTTATGAAGTACGCCATGCTCAACCATACGATCTACAAGACACTCTTCTTTAAGAAGTACACCATGCTCAACCATACGATCTACAAGACACTCTTCTTTAAGAAGTACCATACAATCTACAAGACACTCTTCTTTAAGAAGTATGCCATGCTCAACTATACGATCTACAAGACACTCTTCTTTAAGAAGTAACCATCCGATCAACAAGACACTCTCCTTTAAGAAGTACCATCCGATCTACAAGACACTCTTCTTTAAGAAGTACCATCCAATCTACAAGACACTCTCCTTTAAGAAGTACCATCTGATCTGCAAGACACTCTTCTTTAAGAAGTACCATCTGATCTACAAGACACTCTCCTTTAAGAAGTACCATACGATCTACAAGACACTCTTCTTTAAGAAGTACCATACGATTTACAAGACACTCTTCTTTAAGAAGTACACCATGCTCAACCATCCGATCTACAAGACACTCTTCTTTAAGAAGTAACATCCGATCTACAAGACACACTCCTTTAAGAAGTACCATCCGATCTACAAGACACTCTTCTTTAAGAAGTACACCATGCTCAATCATACGATCTACAAGACACTCTCCTTTAACTTCTTGAAACTCCCCATCCTGGGATCCGGGTTTGTGACAAAGCCTCAGGCTCATTAGCATAACTCGTTAACGATTTCTGAAAATCGCAAATGAAAAATGAAAATAATGCGTCTGCATCTCCTCCACTTTTCTTAACAACACTGTCATCTCAGATTTTCAAAATATCTTTTGAACCATAGAAATTGACTAATTTGTGTAAGAGTATGCAAATCTAGCATAGCATTTTGAGTAGCAGCCAGCAACATTTGAACCCCAAAAACCAGATAACCAAATAAATAAAATCATTTACCTTTGAAGAGCTTCTGATGTTTTCAATGAGGAAACTCTCTTTACATACCAAATGCGCAGTTTTTCCTGAAAGCACCTGCTCAGGAGAAATCGTTCCGTTTTCTACATTGCTCTGGCTACCAAACGAACCGAAAATTCAGTCACCTACAACGTAAAACTTTTCCGGATTAACTACATAATATCGACCGAAACATGGCAAACGTTGTTTGGAATCAATCCTCAAGGTGTTTTTTCACATATCTCTTCATTGATATGCAGTTGTGGCTTGCTTTCCTCTCTCGGTCCATGGAAACATCACTGGCAGGTGTTACGCGGACCACCTGCAGGACACCGGGCGGACACCTGGTAAATGTGGTCTCTTATGGTCAATCTTCCAATGATCTGCCCAAAATATCACAATGCTGCAGACACCTTGGGGAAACACAGAAAGGGTTGACTCACCCTCTCGCATTCACAGCCATATAAGGAGACAATGGAAAACAGAGCCTCAAAAATCTGTCATTTCCTGGATGCCATCTCATCTTGGTTTTGCCTGAAGCTCACCTGTTTCTAATGCACAGAGAATATCTTGGTATTTCTGGACACCTCAGAGTGATTTCTTTCGAATGGTATCAGCTTATATGCATAGTCGAGCATCTTTTTGTGACAAAATATCTTGTTTAAAATTGTTAATGTTTTTCATCCAAAAATGAAATAGCGCCCCCATAGTAAATGTAACATTCAAGACACTCTTCTTTAAGAAGTACCATCCATGCTACAAGACACTCTTCTTTAAGAACTACCATACGATCTACAAGACACTCTTCTTTAAGAAGTACCATCCAAGACATCAACAAGACACTCTACAAGACTTTCTTCTTTAAGAAGTACCATCCGATCTACAAGACACTCTTCTTTAAGAAGTACACCATGCTACCATCTGATCTACAAGACACTCTCCTTTAAGAAGTACCATACGATCTACAAGACACTCTTCTTTAAGAAGTACACCATGCTCAACCATACAATCTACAAGACACTTCTTTAAGAAGTATGCCATGCTCAACCATACGATCTACAAGACACTCTTCTTTAAGAAGTACACCATGATCAACAAGACACTACACTCTTCTTTAAGAAGTCAACCATACGATCTACAAGACACTCTTCTTTAAGAAGTACACCATGCTCAACCATACGATCTACAAGACACTCTTCTTTAAGAAGTACCATGCTCAACCATACGATCTACAAGACACTCTTCTTTAAGAAGTACCATACGATCTACAAGACACTCTTCTTTAAGAAGTACACCATCAACCATACGATCAACAATACACTCTCCTTTAAGAATGCTCAACCATACGATCTACAAGACACTCTTCTTTAAGAATGCTCAACCATACGATCTACAAGACTTTCTTCTTTAAGAAGTACGCCATGCTCAACCATACGATCTACAAGACACTCTTCTTTAAGAAGTACACAATGCTCAACCATACGATCTACAAGACACTCTCCTTTAAGAAGTACCATCTGATCTACAAGACACTCTCCTTTAAGAAGTACCATACGATCTACAAGGCTCTCTTCTTTAAGAAGTACACCATGCTCAACCATACGATCTACAAGACACTCTCTTTAAAAATGTGGCCATACGATCTACAAGACACTCATCTTTAAGAAGTACACCATGCTCAACCATACGATCTACAAGACACTCTCCTTTAAAAAGTACCATACGATCTACAAGACACTCTTCTTTAAGAAGTACACCATGCTCAACCATACGATCTACAAGACACTCGTCCTTTAAAAGTACCATGCTCAACCATATGATCTACAAGACACTCATCTTTAAGAAGTACCATATGATCAACAAGGCATTCTTCTTTAAGAAAAACCACCACCGTTTTATTCATCCGTGACACATAAGCAACATTCTCATATCCCACCTCCTCTCCTACGGCGACCAGAAACTCCTCCACCGGGACAGTAGCTTCAGTAACACACCTAAAGCCGTGCCGAAGTGACAGGGAAGTCAACCCCATTTGGGCTACCATCCCCGCCAAAATCAGGGTAGAGAGCGAGAGAGAGAGAGAGAGAGAGAGAGAGAGAGAGAGAGAGAGAGAGAGATATGCACATATTGTATGTGACTTAGTAGGCAATTTTCAGGGACCACTTATGGCTCGTGATTGCTACTTTAGGAACTACTAGCTAGAAAGTATACATAACTACTGGATAATCTCTTTAAACAGCTGAGATTGGCCCATAGAATTAGACAGATGGCACATATTTGCAAAAGGTGTAACTCCTCAATGGTGATGCTATGCTAAAATAGGATTTAAGGCAAGTGGGCCCTCTATAAAACTCTATGGCCTGGCCTGCAATTGAATGATACTGGTTATGAATAGAGTGGCCAAGGCATGTGGGTCTTGTTTCAACTCTGGTACCTACAGGTAGAATATGATACCATTCCAACTTATGCCTAGACCCTGTGGTTGTGTCTATGGAGACCCTGTGGTTGTGTCTATGGAGACTCTGTGGTTGTGTCTACGGAGACTCTGTGGTTGTGTCTACGGAGACCCTGTGGTTGTGGCTATGGATACCCTGTGGTTGTGTCTACAGAGACCCTGTGGTTGTGGCTACGGAGACCCTGTGGTTGTGTCTATGGAGACCCTGTGGTTGTGGCTACGGAGACCCTGTGGTTGTAGGCTACAGAGACCCTGTGGTTGTGTCTACGGAGACCCTGTGGTTGTGTCTACGGAGACCCTGTGGTTGTGGCTAGAGAGACTGTCAATATACCATACAGGTGCAGTGGGGATGACACTTGTTAAAAAGGAGGCTTGACCTCAAGTGTTGGATCACAGTTCAAAGTTCTGACCCCTTTCCGTTGGTGTGTTTGTGTTGAATAGAGGCCTCAGTCCTGGCTCTCCAGCCTATGGGGTTTGAATGGTGCTAACTTACAACATAATTCACTACTGTGGAATCCAGCTTTGTTTCACATTCTCTGTATTGTATGTTTCTTTTGTTGTTGTTGTTTTCCCATATGTAATTGTAGATTAACATTTTGTTGGGGTGTTTATTTAATACAGAAAAGTAGCTGCTTTTTTATGAGTAATTGTTGCAACCTGCTTCAACTGCTATGTTACTGACATAGTGGAAATACGCTTAAATATTCCTGTACTGTACGTTATTGTAGTTGCACATATGTTTGGTACATAAACTGCCACTACATGTCTTTTATGGTGCTGATTCAGTTTAAAATACGTTTTGAACTGTTAATACTTAAATAAATGAATGTGTTGTTTTACAGGGATTTAACCATTTTAGTTTTTTTGTTAATGTGCCTTATAGTCATTCTATACCTGTACTGTTATACAGTGATACTCCAAGATTCACAGACAAATGTGACCTTAACAGAAATCTGAGTACAAATCTGAATGATTGGAAATATATATATTTTTAAAGTCTACTGTAAGTTGATTGGTTTTATTTTTGACATAATAAAATGTGATTTTACATGGAGACTAATACGATGTTGTGTTTCTGAAATTGATTTTCTTCTCCTCTTTTATTGTGTTGTTAAATCCGCTGACTTTAGAAACAGTTCAAATGGGCTCAGAACCAACGAGCTTCAGCAGAATTCAATGAGAGCGTCAGCAGAATTCAATGAGAGCGTTGGCTGAAGTGTTGAATGAGAAAGGCAGCTTCAGCAGAATTCAATGAGAGCGTTGGCTGAAGTGTTGAATGAGAAAGGCAGCTTCAGCAGAATTCAATGAGAGCGTTGGCTGAAGTGTTGAATGAGAAAGGCAGCTTCAGCAGAATTCAATGAGAGCGTTGGCTGAAGTGTTGAATGAGAGGCAGCTTCAGCAGAATTCAATGAGAGCGTTGGCTGAAGTGTTGACTGAGAAAGGCAGCTTCAGCAGAATTCAATGAGAGCGTTGGCTGAAGTGTTGAATGAGAAAGGCAGCTTCAGCAGAATTCAATGAGAGCGTTGGCTGAAGTGTTGACTGAGAAAGGCAGCTTCAGCAGAATTCAATGAGAGCGTTGGCTGAAGTGTTGAATGAGAAAGGCAGCTTCAGCAGAATTCAATGAGAGCGTTGGCTGAAGTGTTGAATGAGAAAGGCAGCTTCAGCAGAATTCAATGAGAGCGTTGGCTGAAGTGTTGAATGAGAAAGGCAGCAGCTTCAGCAGAATTCAATGAGAACAAGAAAGTGTTGAATGAGAGGCAGATTCAGACAGAATTCAAGAGCGTTGACTGAAGTGTTGACATGAGAAAAGCTTCAGCAGAATTCAATGATCAGAATGTTGACTGAGACAATGTTCAGCAGAATTCCATAATGAGATAGCTTCAACAGAACTCTAGACATGAGAAAGGCAGCTTCAGCGGAATTCAATGATCTGAAGTGTATGACTGAGACAATGTTCAGCAGAATTCCATAATGAGAAAGCGTTCAACAGAATTGTTGACTGAGAAAGGCAGTTCAGCAAAGTTCAATGAGAGAACATTGGCAAAATTTGAATGAGACAAGAGAGCTTCAGCAGAATTCCTAGAATGGGTAGTGTTTGAGCAGCAATCTAAAATCAAAAAGCATTGGCAGAATTGTTGAATGAAGAAGCAACAGCAGAGTTCTAAAACAAATAAGTTGTGACAGAATTTTAGGAAAGGAGCATCAACAGACTTTCAGTATGATCACGCCTTGGCTGAGTCTGTTTTCATACTCAGTATATTTCAATATTCTGTCTGACAGCCGTACTGGGTTCTACTCATTCTAACTCTATACGATGGCCATCTGGCTTGCTCTCATTAACGGCTTTGAGGTGAGGTGGCGGGAGAGGATAAAGGGAAAGAAAGGCAGCTTCAGCAGTTTTTCTCCCTCTCTCTGTGATGAGTGGAGATGTGAAATGTGATAAATCTCAGGACACAGTAAAGGTTGGAGTGCATTTTAGCCGCTTCTGTGTACTTTGAACCCTCCCTCCATTAGGACCTGCTCCACGGTTTTCAGATATTTTATCATCCACAGCCTCTTCCTTGTCTGTCTGTCTGTCTGTCTGTCTGTCTGTCTGTCTGTCTGAATTCAATGAGAGCCTCTCTCTCTGTCTGAATGAGAAAAGCAGCTTCCCCAGAATTCAATGAGAGCGTTGGCTGAAGTGTCCCCCCTCTCCCCCTTCAGCAGAATTCAATGAGAGCTCTGGCTGAAGTCTCTGAATCCCTCCCTCTCTCTTCAGCAGAATTCAATCTCTCGTTGCCTCTGTTGAATGAGCTCTCTCCCTTCCTCTCTCAGAATTCTCTTCTGAAGTCTTGAATGAGAAAGGCCCCTTCAGCAGAATTCAATCTCCCCGTTGGCTGAAGTGTTGAATGAGAAAGGCAGCTTCAGCAGAATTCAATGAGAGCTCTCTGGCTGAAGTGTTGAATGAGAAAGGCAGCTTCAGCAGAATTCTCTCTTCCCAAGTGTTGATCTGAGAAAGGCAGCTTCAGCTTCTCTCTTCTCTCTGAAGTGTTGAATCTCTGTCTTCTCAGAATTCTCCCCCTGGCTGAAGTCTCTGAATCTCTCCCCCCAGTCTCTTCTCGAATTCAATCTTGGCTGAAGTGTTGAATGAGAAAGACCCTTCTCAGAATTCAATGAGAGCGTTGGCTGAAGTCTCCCCCCCCTCTGAGAAAGGCTCTCTCTCTATGAATTCAATGTCTATGTCTCTGTTGAATGAGAAAGACAGCTTCCCCCAGAATTCAATGAGAGCGTTGGCTGAAGTGTTGAATGAGTCTCTCAGCTCTCAGCAGAATTCAATGAGAGCGTTGGCTGAAGTGTTGAATGAGAAAGGCTCTTCAGCAGAATTCAATGAGAGCGTCTTGGCTCTCTGTCTGAATGAGAAAGGCAGCTTCAGCAGAATTCAATGAGAGCGTTGGCTGAAGTGTTGAATGAGAAAGGCAGCTTCAGCAGAATTCTAGAACAAGAAAGCGTCAATCAGATTCTAGACATGAAATGTCAGAAGAATTCTAGACATGAAAGCTTCTCGGAATTATGATCAGAATTATCGAGACAATGTTGGCAGAATTCCATAATGAGATAGCTTCAACAGAACTCTAGACATGAAAGCTTCAGCGGAATTTGATCAGAATTATACGAGAGAATGTTGGCAGAATTCCATAATGAGAAAGCTTCAACAGAATTCTAGACTTAAAAAGTTCTCAAAGTTCTATGAGAGAACATTGGCAAAATTTTCGAACAAGAGAGCTCTCAGCAGAATCCTAGAATGGGTACACTTTAGCAGCAATCTAAAATCTCTGTCTCTGTGAAGAAGCAACAGCTCTCTCTCTCAATCCCCCTGTCTCTCTCTTGCTCTCCCCCCCTCTCTCTCTCAGCTCTCTCTTCTCTAAGTTGTGACAGAATTTTAGGAAAGGAGCATCTCTGTCTTTCAGTATGATCACCCCTTCTGAGTCTGTTTTCATACTCTATCTCTCAATATTCTGTCTCTCCCCAGCCGTCTCTCTCTCTCCCCATTCTAACTCCCTACGATGGCCATCCCTTCTCTCATCTCCCCTTTGAGGTGAGGTGGCGGTCTCTGTCTCTGTCTCTGTCTCTTTCCTCTCTCCTCTCTCTGTGATGAGTGGAGATCTGAAATCTGATCTCTCTGTCTCTGGAGTGCATTTTAGCCCCCTGTCTCTCTCTGTCTCCCTCCCTCCATTAGGACCTGCTCCACGGTTTTCAGATATTTTATCATCCACAGCCTCTTCCTTGTCTGTCTGTCTGTCTGTCTGTCTGTCTGTCTGTCTGTCTGTCTGTCTGTCTGTCTGTCTCTGCCCCCTCTGTCTGTCTCTCTCTCTCCCCCTCTCTCTCTGTCTCTCTCCCTCTCTCTCCCCCTCTCTCTCTGTCTCTGTCTCTGTCTCTCTCTCTCTCCTCTCTCTCTCTCTCTCTCTCTCCTCTCTCTCTCTCTCTCTCTCTCTCTCTCTCTCTGTCTCTCTCTCTCTCTCCCCATCTCTCTCTCTCCTCTCTGTCTCTCTCTCTCTGTCTCTGTCTCTCTCCCCTATCTCTCTGTCTCTGTCTCTCTGTCTCTGTCTCTCTGTCTCTGTCTCTCTGTCTCTCTGTCTCTCTCTCTCTCTCTCTCTCTCTCTCAGACCAACTGGCTGGTGTGTTTATGGACATATTCAATCGCTCCCTATCCCAGTCTGTTGTCCCCACATGCTTCAAGGTGGCTGCCATTGTTCCTGTACACAATAAGGCAAAGATAACTAAACTAAATGACTACCGCCCCGTAGCACTCGTAGCACTTTGAGAGACTAGTCAAGGATCATATCACCTCCACCTTACCGGCCACCCTAGATTCACTTCAGTTTGCTTACCGCCCCAATAGGTCCACAGACCATGCAATCGCCATCACCCTGCACACTGCCCTATCACATCTGGACAAGAGGAATACCTATGTAAGAATTCTGTTCATTGACTACAGCTCAACATTCAACACCATAGTACCCTCCAATCTCATCATCAAGCTTGAGGCCCTGGGTCTCAAACCCACCCTGTGCAATTGGGTCCTGGACTTTCTGACGGGCCGCACCCAGGTGGTGAAGGTAGGAAACAGCATCTCCACTTTGCTGATCCTCAACAATGGGGCCCCACAAGGGTTCGTGCTCAGCCCCCTCCTGTACTCCCTGTTCACCCACGACTACGTGGCCATGCACGCCTCCAACTCAATCATCAAGTTTGCAGACGACACAACAGTGGTAGGCTTGATTACCAACAACGACGAGACGGCCTACAGGGAGGAGGTGAGGGCCCTCGGAGTGCGGTGCAAGGAAAACAACCTCTCACTCAACGTCAACGAAGCAAAGGAGATGATCGTGGACTTCGGGAAACTGCATAAAGAGCACCCCCCTATCGACATCGAATGGACAAATCAAATCAAACAGCTGTAGTAGACCTTATAGTGAAATGCTTACTTACAGGCTCTAACCAACAGTGCAAAAAAGTATTAGGTGAACAATAGGTAAGTAAAGAAATTAAAACAACAGTAAAAAGACAGTGAATAATAACAGTAGCGAGACTATATACAGTAGAGAGGCTACATACAGTAGAGAGGCTACATACAGTAGAGAGGCTGTATACAGTAGAGAGGCTATATACAATAGAGAGGCTATAAACAGTAGAGAGGCTATATACAGTAGAGAGGCTGTATACAGTAGAGAGGCTATATACAGTAGAGGCTATATACAGTAGCGAGGCTATATACAGTAGAGAGGCTATATACAGTAACAAGACTATATACAGTAGAGAGGCTATAACAATAGTGAGGCTACATACAGGCACCGGTTAGTCGGGCTGATTGAGGTAGTATGTACATGTAGATATGGTTAAAGTGACTATGCATATATGATAAACCGAGAGTAGCAGCAGCGTAAAAGAGGGGGGGGCACACTGTGCAAATAGCCCGGGTAGCCTGTTCAGGAGTCTTATGGCTTGGGGGTAAAAACTGTTGAGAAGCCATTTTGTCCTAGACTTTGCACTCCGGTACCGCTTACCATGTGGTAGTAGAGAGAACAGTCTATGACTGGGATGGCTGGGGTCTTTGACCATTTTTAGGGCCTTCCTCTGACACTGCCTGGTGTAGAGGACCTGGATGGCAGACAGCTTAGCTCCATTGATGTACTGGGCCGTACGCACTACCCTCTATAGTGCCTTGCGGTTGGAGGCCAAGCAGTTGCCGTACCAGGCAGTGATGCAACCCGTCAGGATGCTCGCAATGTTGCAGCTGTAGAACCTTTTGAGGATCTGAGGACCCATGCCAAATCTTTTTAGTTTCCTGAGGGGGAATAGGCTTTGTCGTGCCCTCTTCACGACTGTCTTGGTGTGTTTGGACCATTCTAGTTTGTTGGTGATGTGGACACCAAGGAACTTGAAGCTCTCAACCTGCTCCACTACAGCCCCATCGATGAGAATGGGGGCGTGCTTCGTCCTCCTTTTCCTGTAGTCCACAATCATCTCCTTAGTCTTGGTTCCGTTGATTGATAGGTTGTTATTCTGGCACCACCCGGCCAGGTCTCTGACCTCCTCATTATAGGTTGTCTCGTCATTGTCCTTGATCAGGCCTACCACTGTTGTGTCGTCTGCAAACTTAATGATGGTGTTGGAGTCGTGCCTGGCCATGCAGTTGTGGGTGAACAGGGAGTACAGGGGGGGACTGAGCACGCGCCCCTGGGGAGCTCCAGTGTTGAGGATCAGTGTGGCAGATGTGTTGCTACCTATCCTCACCACCTGGGGGCAGCAGAGTAGGTGTAAAGTTTTAAGTTCCTCAGCGTACACATCACAGACAAACTGAAATGGTGCACCCACACAGACAGTGTGGTGAGGAAGGAGCAACATTGTCTCTTCAACCTCACGAGGCTGAAGAAATGTGGCTTGTCACGCAAAACCCTGACAAACTTTTACAGGTGCACAATCGAGAGCATCCTGTCGGGCTGTATCACAGCCTGGTACGGCAACTGCACCACCCTCAACCGCAATGCTCTCCAAAGTGTGGTGTGGTCTGCACAATGCATCACTGGGGGCAAACTACCTGCACTCCATGACACCTACAGCACGCTATGTCACAGGAAGGCCAAAAATATCATCAAGGACATCAACCAGCCAAGCCACTGCCTGTTCACACCGCTGCCATCCAGAAGGCGAGGTCAGTACAGGTGCATCAAAGCTGAGACTGAGAGACTGAAAAACAGCTTCTATCTCAAGGCCATCAGACTGCTAAACAGCAATCACTAACTCAGAGAGGCTGCTGCCTCCATTGAGACCCAATCATTGGCCACATTAATACATGTACAATGCACTCTAAATAAAGCCACTTTAATAATGTTTACATATCTTACATTACTCATATCACATGTATATACTGTATTTTATACCATCTATTGCACCTCCACCATCATTTACATGTACATATTCAGCCCTTTAGATGTGTGTGTATTAAGTAGTTGTTGGAGAATTGATAGATTACGTGTTAGATATTACTGTTAGATATTATTGTTAGATATTATGGCACCGTCGGAACTAGAAGCACAAGCATTTCGCTACACGCACATTAACATCTGCTAAACATGTGTATGTGACGAATAAAATTTGATTTGATTTGCTCTGATCAAAAAGTCCTGCAGGCTCTAGTTTTGTCTTATCTTCATTCTTGTCCTGTCGTGTGGCCGAGTGCTGCTAGGAAAGACCGAGTTAAGCTGCAGCTGGCCCAGAACAGAGCGGCACATCTTGCTCTTCATTGTAATCAGAGGGCTGATATAAATACTATACATGCCAGTCTCTCTTGGCTAAGAGTTGAGAGACTGACTGCATCACTTCTTCTTTTCATAAGAAACATTCATGTTTTAGAAAATCCCAAATTGTTTGCATTGTCAACTTACACACAGCACTGACACACACACACACGCTTACCCCACCAGACATGCCACCAGGGGTCTTTTCACAGTCCCCAAATCCAGAACAAATTCAAGAAAGCGTACAGTATTATATAGAGCCATTATTGCATGGAACTCCCTTACATCACATATTGCTCAAATGAAAAGCAAACCCCCATTTTTTTTGGGGGGGGGGGCTGCTACCTCTCGTGCCTGCTTCACTGACTTGCCTCCTCATATCGCCGCCGCTCTGGACGGCGATACTCCCCAGCCTGCCTCCAGGGTCCCTTACCGTCCAGGATCTCCTCCCATGTCCAGGGTCCCTTACCGTCCAGGATCTCCTCCCATGTCCAGGGTCCCTTACCGTCCAGGATCTCCTCCCATGTCCAGGGTCCCTTACCGTCCAGGATCTCCTCCCATGTCCAGGGTCCCTTACCGTCCAGGATCTCCTCCCATGTCCAGGGTCCCTTACCGTCCAGGATCTCCTCCCATGTCCAGGGTCCTGTCCAGGATCTCCTCCCATGTCCTGGGTCCCTTATCCAGGATCTCCTCCCATGTCCTGGGTCCCTTACCGTCCAGGATCTCCTCCCATGTCCAGGGTCCCTTACCGTCCAGGATCTCCTCCCATGTCCAGGGTCCCTTACCATCCAGGATCTCCTCCCATGTCCAGGGTCCCTTACCGTCCAGGATCTCCTCCCATGTCCAGGGTCCCAGTCCAGGATCCCTCCCATGTCCAGGGTCCCTTACCGTCCAGGATCTCCTCCCATGTCCTGGGTCCCTTACCGTCCAGGATCTCCTCCCATGTCCAGGGTCCCTTACCATCCAGGATCTCCTCCCATGTCCAGGGTCCCTTACCGTCCAGGATCTCCTCCCATGTCCTGGGTCCCTTACCGTCCAGGATCTCCTCCCATGTCCAGGGTCCCTTACCGTCCAGGATCTCCTCCCATGTCCAGGGTCCCTTACCGTCCAGGATCTCCTCCCATGTCCAGGGTCCCTTACCGTCCAGGATCTCCTCCCATGTCCTGGGTCCCTTACCGTCCAGGATCTCCTCCCATGTCCAGGGTCCCTTACCGTCCAGGATCTCCTCCCATGTCCAGGGTCCCTTACCGTCCAGGATCTCCTCCCATGTCCAGGGTCCCTTACCGTCCAGGATCTCCTCCCATGTCCAGGGTCCCTTACCGTCCAGGATCTCCTCCCATGTCCAGGGTCCCTTACATCCAGGATCTCCTCCCATGTCCAGGGTCCCTTACCGTCCAGGATCTCCTCCCATGTCCAGGGTCCCTACCGTCCAGGATCTCCTCCCATGTCCTGGGTCCCTTACCGTCCAGGATCTCCTCCCATGTCCAGGGTCCCTTACCGTCCAGGATCTCCTCCCATGTCCTGGGTCCCTTACCGTCCAGGATCTCCTCCCATGTCCAGGGTCCCTTACCGTCCAGGATCTCCTCCCATGTCCAGGGTCCCTTACCGTCCAGGATCTCCTCCCATGTCCTGGGTCCCTTACCGTCCAGGATCTCCTCCCATGTCCAGGGTCCCTTACCGTCCAGGATCTCCTCCCATGTCCAGGGTCCCTTACCGTCCAGGATCTCCTCCCATGTCCAGGGTCCCTTACCGTCCAGGATCTCCTCCCATGTCCAGGGTCCCTTACCGTCCAGGATCTCCTCCCATGTCCAGGGTCCCTTACCGTCCAGGATCTCCTCCCATGTCCAGGGTCCCTTACCGTCCAGGATCTCCTCCCATGTCCTGGGTCCCTTACCGTCCAGGATCTCCTCCCATGTCCAGGGTCCCTTACCGTCCAGGATCTCCTCCCATGTCCTGGGTCCCTTACCGTCCAGGATCTCCTCCCATGTCCAGGGTCCCTTACCGTCCAGGATCTCCTCCCATGTCCAGGGTCCCTTACCGTCCAGGATCTCCTCCCATGTCCAGGGTCCCTTCCCGTCCAGGATCTCCTCCCATGTCCAGCAGTCCATTACACCACTCTGCTTGGTCCTTTGGTGGTGGGAAGTTCTGTCACGGTAATTTTGTAGGGTTTATTGCTTTGTTGGCGTCATTTTAAATAAAGGATAAATGTACGCTCACCCCGCTGCACTTTGGTCCAGTTCTTTTACCGGCCGTGACACTACTCCCCATGTGTGTCGCATGAGATGACGCTGGAGGAACGAAGCAGGTACGGGGAGTAAAACATTTAATAAATCACGGACATAAAACGAGACAGGAACAGCGTCAGCAATCTAATACTAAAGACAAAAACAATACAATACAGCAGTGGGGAACAGAGCAGGGAACTGACAAATATAGGGGAGGAAATAAACAGGTGATGAGGAACTGACAGATATAGGAGAGGAAATAAACAGGTGATGAGGAACTGACAAATATAGGAGAGGAAATAAACAGGTGATGAGGAACTGACAAATATAGGAGAGGAAATAAACAGGTGATGAGGAACTGACAAATATAGGAGAGGAAATAAACAGGTGATGAGGAACTGACAAATATAGGAGAGGAAATAAACAGGTGATGAGGAACTGACAAATATAGGAGAGGAAATAAACAGGTGATGAGGAACTGACAAATATAGGAGAGGAAATAAACAGGTGATGAGGAACTGACAAATATAGGGGAGGAAATAAACAGGTGATGAGGAACTGACAAATATAGGGGAGGAAATAAACAGGTGATGAGGAACTGACAGATATAGGGGAGGAAATAAACAGGTGATGAGGAACTGACAAATATAGGAGAGGAAATAAACAGGTGATGAGGAACTGACAAATATAGGAGAGGAAATAAACAGGTGATGAGGAACTGACAAATATAGGGAGAGGAAATAAACAGGTGATGAGGAACTGACAAATATACTGGAGAGGAAATAAACAGGTGATGAGGAACTGACAAATATAGGAGAGGAAATAAACAGGTGATGAGGAACTGACAAATATAGGGGAGGAAATAAACAGGTGATGAGGAACTGACAAATATAGGGGAGGTAATAAACAGGTGATGAGGAACTGACAAATATAGGGGAGGAAATAAACAGGTGATGAGGAACTGACAAATATAGGGGAGGAAATAAACAGGTGATGAGGAACTGACAAATATAGGGGAGGAAACAAACAGGTGATGAGGAACTGACAAATATAGAGGAGGAAACAAACAGGTGATGAGGAACTGACAGATATAGGGGAGGAAATAAACAGGTGATGAGGAAACAGATATAGGGGAGGAAATAAACAGGTGATGAACAAATATAGGGGAGGAAATAAACAGGTGATGAGGAACTGACAAATATAGGAGAGGAAATAAACAGGTGATGAGGAACTGACAAATATAGTGGAGGAAATAAACAGGTGATGAGGAACTGACAAATATAGGAGAGGAAATAAACAGGTGATGAGGAACTGACAAATATAGGGGAAATAAACAGGTGATGAGGAACTGACAAATATAGGGGAGGAAATAAACAGGTGATGAGGAACTGACAGATATAGGGGAGGTAATAACAGGTGATGAGGAACTGACAGATATAGGAGAGGAAACAAACAGGTGATGAGGAACTGACAAATATAGGGGAGGAAATAAACAGGTGATGAGGAACTGACAAATATAGGGGAGGAAATAAACAGGTGATGAGGAACTGACAAATATAGGAGAGGAAATAAACAGGTGATGAGGAACTGACAAATATAGGGGAGGAAATAAACAGGTGATGAGGAACTGACAAATATAGGGGAGGAAATAAACAGGTGATGAGGAACTGACAGATATAGAGGAGGAAACAAACAGGTGATGAGGAACTGACAAATATAGGGGAGGAAACAAACAGGTGATGAGGAACTGACAAATATAGGAGAGGAAATAAACAGGTGACGAGGAACTGACAAATATAGTGGAAATAAACAGGTGATGAGGAACTGACAAATATAGGGGAGGAAATAAACAGGTGATGAGGAACTGACAAATATAGGGGAGGAAATAAACAGGTGATGAGGAACTGACAAATATAGGAGAGGAAACAAACAGGTGATGAGGAACTGACAAATATAGGGGAGGAAACAAACAGGTGATGAGGAACTGACAAATATAGGGGAGGAAATAAACAGGTGATGAATGAGTCCAGGTGAGTCTACTAACGCTGATGCACGTGATGAGGGAAGGCTGGTGTGCGTGATGGATGGCAGGAGAGCGTGATGCAAGGAAACCTGGCGCCCTCAAGCGCGAGGGGGAGGGAAGAGCAGGAGCAGACGTGACAATGTGCTCCTGTGTCCTAGTGTTTTCTTGATAGTTTAGTAATAAAATAACCAAAACTGGAAATGTTGTCTTCAACCATCATTCCTGCATTCATACAGATGCACAATAGTGGCAACATCAGTCCTCAACCTCGCCTAAGATAGAGTTCACCCTAGTCTTTTTCTTCATGGTCCTTCCAGCCGGATCTGACCGCTGTCTTCTTCCGGACACAAAACAACCTGGTCTATGGCGCACTCAAGGAACAAAGAGTATGAGGAAAGCTCCCACACCTCAAAGAACTGCATGTGTAACCCATCAGACTTCACAATCCTGACACACCTGGTTCAGCCGAAACCCCCTTCCAGAACCAGCAGTCCCTCCGAACCTTCTTACCGGCATCCCCCCTCAACCTCCTCCTGCCCAAGCAATGGCACCAGCTATCCATGCCTCCACAGCAAAACCACCTGAACAATTCCCAGGAGCCACCCTGGCTCCACGTCCACGGGCCACCCTGGCTCCGCGTCCGGGGGCCACCCTGGCTCCGCGTCCGGGGGCCACCCTGGCTCCGCGTCCGGGGGCCACCCTGGCTCCGCGTCCGGGGGCCACCCTGGCTCCGCGTCCGGGGGCCACCCTGGCTCCACATCCAGGAGCTGAGCCGGCTCCGATCCCTTCAAACTACCTTCCTGTTGCTAACGTGCCAGCCACTCCTTAACCCAGCCTAAGATAGTCTACCCTAGTCCTTTAACAGCATGATGCTTTACACACACACAGAGAGGATGGTAGCTATGTCTTTCTACAGTGTATATATCCCCAGTGGAGTAGATCTGGTAATGGACTGTTTCTGTAATCCCAAAGGGCCCGTCTGTGAATGGAGATATCTGAGGACGTGTTCTTTGTAATGTCTGGTATGGAATAAATGGTGCAGTATCATAAGCATTGAAACCGTGTTTCATACCTTTCCATCCATTCTAGTGATTATGATGAGCCCGTGCTCCTTGTGAACACAGTTAGCCTGGGTTCCCATGTGTTTCTGCTTAACTCTTGGAACTCCCCATCCCGGATCCGGGATCGTGACTAAAGCCTCAGGCTCATTAGCATAACGCAACGTTAATGATTTCTGAAAATCGCAAATAAAATGAAAATAATGCGTCTGCTCTCAAGCTTAGCCTTTTCTTAACAACACTGTCATCTCAGATTTTCAAAATATGCTTTTGAACCATAGAAATTGACTAATTTGTGTAAGAGTATGCAAAGCTAGCATAGCATTTTGAGTAGCATTTAGCACGCAACATTTTCACAAAAACCAGATAACCAAATAAATAAAATCATTTACCTTTGAAGAGCTTCTGATGTTTTCAATGAGGAGACTCTCAGTTACATACCAAATGCGCAGTTTTTCCTGAAAGCGTCTGTGTGTAGGAGAAATCGTTCCGTTTTCTACATTGCGTCTGGCTACCGAAACGAACCGAAAATTCAGTCACCTACAACGTAAAACTTTTCCGGATTAACTACATAATATCGACCGAAACATGGCAAACGTTGTTTGGAATCAATCCTCAAGGTGTTTTTTCACATATCTCTTCATTGATATGCAGTTCGTGGAAGCTTGCTTTCCTCTCTGTATCCCATGGAAAAATACTGGCAGCTGCCTTTTGCGCACCAATTTCGGCGCAGGACACCGGGCGGACACCTGGTAAATGTGGTCTCTTATGGTCAATCTTCCAATGATCTGCCTACAAATACGTCACAATGCTGCAGACACCTTGGGGAAACGACAGAAAGGGCAGGCTCATTCCTCTCGCATTCACAGCCATATAAGGAGACAATGGAAAACAGAGCCTCAAAAATCCTGCTCATTTCCTGGATGCCGTCTCATCTTGGTTTTGCCTGAAGCTCACGTTCTAGGGCACGCACAGAAAATATCTTGGTAGTTCTGGACACGTCAGAAAGTTTTCTTTCGAAAGCTATCAATTATATGCATAGTCGAGCATCTTTTTGTGACAAAATATCTTGTTTAAAACGGGAATGTTTTTCATCCATAAATGAAATAGCGCCCCCAGAGCATCAACAGGTTAAGGGCAGAACTACACTGAAAATGTTGTTCCGGCAGCATTGTTTGCAACCGCTGAATCGGGAAGCTTGCTGCATTGATTTAAAACTCAATTCATTCATTTAAACTTTGAAATCCATTCATCATTCATCTTAATATATACACTTTAGCAGATCCTTTATCCAAAGTGAGTGACAGTCATGTTTTTATACATTTTCATATGGGTTTTTCCAGCGGGAACCAAATCCACAGTCTTTGCTGAAGAAGTTTAAGCAAATGTGCAAAATCAGGTGGAAATAAATAGTAAAACAAAAAGTGATGGAACCCAATTGAATTTGTATTTAATTATTCTAGAATGTCAATGTCTGCGTCGCAAATAGCACTCTATACTGCTTTTTCACCAAAGGCCTATGGGCCATGATCAAAAGTAGGGCACTATATAGGGAATAGGGTGCCATTTCGGGTGCAGGCAATGGCTCCTTTTGTTGGTCTGTCTAATATAACTGGACAGGTGTTGTAATAACGCTTGGTGGTATTGATCATCGCTCCATGTAGGCGGTGCTGATCAAAACGGATGGCGATCCATGTGACTAGTGACTGGGTTGTTCCTCTCACTCTCTCCAGACTGCTATGTG
This sequence comes from Oncorhynchus masou masou, assembly GCF_036934945.1. Classification (NCBI taxonomy): domain Eukaryota; kingdom Metazoa; phylum Chordata; class Actinopteri; order Salmoniformes; family Salmonidae; genus Oncorhynchus; species Oncorhynchus masou. The sequence continues at coordinate 13,056,919 of NC_088213.1, read as the reverse complement.
CATGCCTGCCTGTTTGTGTGACAGACAGAAGCTGAATTGTATTCAGCGTGGTGGAACTCTCCTGTCTACTTCCATTAATGTCCCTATCAGATGTAGATGCCCCATTAACCTTTTCCTTTCACCAGTCCGGGTGCAGGTCTAGGATCAGCCCCCCCCCCCCCCTCCCACAATCCTCACGTTAACCATTAAGAGGAGGAAATGCAAAACTGACCCAAGATCAAGTGTCTAGGGGCTACTTCACCCTTCTCCTTTGTTCACCAGCATATTGTTCATAGTCCTCCTTCCTGAGCATCAGGATCCACCTGACTGTGTCTGGCTGCGTTTAAACAGGCAGCCCAATCCAGCTATTTTGCCAATTATTTGCAACCTATCGTTGGCATGACAACCACCCCAAGTTTAAAGGAACAGTAAAAGTAATGAGCATCACATCTTTGTGCTACTTCAGAGGCTACATCAGTGTGAATGTGGAAATCTGCTATGGAGCCATCACCTGTCACATGTTAAATTGTGTGTGTACAGTCAGATTTGGGTCTGTGTCTGAAGGTGGGATAAAAGTTAAGGGAACTATTTTACCACACCTGGGAGGAGACATTTACCAATTGGGAGCACACAGTATGAGAGAGAGATTGAGAGTGTGTGAGTGTGTGAGAGAGAGAGATTGGGAGTGTGAGTGTGTGAGAGAGATTGAGAGTGTGAGTGTGTGTGTGAGAGAGAGAGAGAGAGAGAGAGGGAGAGAGAGAGAGAGATTGGGAGTGTGTGAGAGAGAGATTGGGGAGTGTGAGTAGTAAGGAGAGAGAGAGATTGAGAGTGTGGGGGAGAGAGAGATTGGGGAGGGGTGAGAGAGAGATTGGGAGTGTGAGAGAGAAAGATTGTGAGTGTGTGAGAGAGAGGTTGGGAGTGTGAGTGTATGAGAGAGAGATTGAGAGTGTGTGAGTGTGTGAGAGAGAGATTGGGAGTGTGAGTGTGTGAGAGAGAGATTGGGAGTGTGAGTGTGTGAGAGAGAGATTGAGAGTGTGAGTGTGTGAGAGAGAGATTGGGAGTGTGAGTGTGTGAGAGAGAGATTGGGAGTGTGAGTGTGTGAGAGAGAGATTGAGAGTGTGAGTGTGTGAGAGAGAGATTGGGAGTGTGAGTGTGTGAGAGAGAGATTAGTGTGAGTGTGTGAGAGAGAGATTGAGACTGAGGTGTAGCCCCTACACACACTGGTGAGGACACACAGAGAGGTCCTGGCAGGCAGCTTGGGATGGTCATATGCCATCATGATACTCAGTGAGGAAATTGGCCCTAGATTCGAGAAGCTGACATAGAGGGAAAGAAGAGAGGTAACTTCACTGGAATCGGAGATTGGGAGTGTGAGTGTGTGAGAGAGAGATTGGGAGTGTGAGTGTGTGTGAGAGAGAGAGAGTGTGTGAGAGAGAGAGAGAGAGAGATTGGGAGAGAGAGATTGGGAGTGTGAGTGTGTGAGAGAGAGATTGGGAGTGTGAGTGTATGAGAGAGAGATTGGGAGTGTGTGAAAGATATTGGGAGTGTGTGTGAGAGAGAGAGAGAGAGAGAGAGAGAGAGAGAGAGAAAGATTGTGAGTGTGTGAGAGAGAGATTGGGAGTGTGAGTGTATGAGAGAGAGATTGAGAGTGTGAGTGTGTGAGAGAGAGAGAGATTGGGAGTGTGTGAGAGAGAGATTGGGAGAGTGAGTGTGTGAGAGAAAGATTGTGAGTGTGTGAGAGAGAGAGAGATTGGGAGTGTGTGAGAGAGAGATTGGGAGAGTGAGTGTGTGAGAGAAAGATTGTGAGTGTATGAGAGAGAGATTGAGAGTGTGAGTGTGTGAGAGAGATTGGGTGTGTGCGTGTATGAGAGAGAGATTGAGAGTGTGTGTGAGAGATATTGGGAGTGTGTGTGAGAGAGAGAGAGATATTGGGAGTGTGTGAGAGGGAGATTGGGAGTGTGTGAGAGAGAGATTGGGAGTGTGAGTGTATGAGAGCGAGATTGAGAGTGTGTGAGAGAGAGATTGGGAGTGTGTGAGAGAGAGAAAGATTGTGAGTGTGTGAGAGAGAGATTGGGAGTGTGAGTGTATGAGAGAGAGATTGAGAGTGTGAGTGTGTGAGAGAGAGATTGGGAGTGCGAGTGTGTGAGAGAGAGATTGGGAGTGTGAGTGTGTGAGAGAGAGATTGAGAGTGTGTGAGAGAGATGAGAGTGAGATTGGGAGAGAGAGAGAGAGAGAGAGAGAGAGAGAGAGAGAGAAAGAGAAAGAAAGATTGGGAGAGAGAGAGAGATTGGGAGAGATGTGTGTGATTGGGAGAGAGATTAGATTGGGAGAGAGAGATTGGGAGTGTGTGTGAGAGAGAGATTGGGAGTGTGAGTGTATGAGAGAGAGATTGAGAGTGTGAGTGTGTGAGAGAGAGAGAGATTGGGAGTATGAGTCTGTGTGTGTGTGTGTGTGACAGAGAATGGGAGTGTGTGTGTGAGAGAGACAGAGATTGGGAGTGTAATATTAGAACTATATTACTGAGGTCCACATGCAACAGCCCCAGAGCATAGGATTCATTATGTGCTTGTTGGCATGATGGACAGACAGGCGGATGAAGGCTGACAGACAGACGCCATTCATTTACAGTACACTGCTCTCTCTCTCTCTCTCACACACACACACACACACACACACACACACACACACACACACACACACACACACACACACTTGTGTGTGTCAGCTGTCTTTTGATCTGTGAGGGCGGACGGGAGGGAGTGTAGGGTTTGGTGGCTTTTCAGAGAAGGTGGACAGTGAGCAGCAGGGGTCCCTCTCCTACTCACTGTCTCTCTCTCCCTCCCTTTTTATTTCCCTCTCCCCTCCCTTGCCATCTCTCTCCAGGAGGGCTGAGTCAAGCTGAGCTCTTCTTTCCCCAACATTAACAGGCCCCACGCCTCCTGAAGGGCTATGTAGAGGCTATGTAGAATACAGGACACTTCTGTAGACTGATGGATTGTCATGCATGAAAGGAAACGTGTGCTTCCTTTTCATGTCTCCACAAAGCATGTTGTGCCGGCCTGCCTGGCTGTGCTCCGTCTCACAGTTCTCTATATAATAGATATATAATGGATATATCATTGAAATCTGATCATCGGTAGATCCTTTCAATGGGAGCCATTTTCCTGTTGTAAAGACACCTGCACTGTGTGCTCACGTACTTTAAGTTTATTTAAAATCAGTAGCACCCTTTATGTTGTAACAAACCATTTCTCTACATTTGGAAATTGGAGAAAACAATAAGATCCTGTCTGTGTTTTGTCTGTCAGTTAAACACTGCACTGCCCTGTTCTGGCTGGACAGGCCTGTTACATATGTCATAGCTTCACTCTGTGGCAATTAACACCTCCTTTCTCTGGGGAGAGGAGGGGGAGGGAGGGAGGGAGGGAGGGAGGGAGGGAGGGAGGAGGGAGGGAGGGGGAGGGAGGGAGGGAGGGGGGGGGGGAGGGAGGGAGGGAGGGAGGGAGGGAGGGGGGGGGGGGAGGGGGGAGGGGGGAGGGAGGGGGAGGGAGGGAGGGAGGGAGGGAGGGAGGGAGGGAGGGAGGGGGGAGGGAGGGGGGAGGGAGGGAGGGGGGGGGGGAGGGAGGGAGGGAGGGGGAGGGAGAGGAGGGAGGGAGAGGAGGGAGGGAGGGAGGGAGGGAGGGAGGGAGGGAGGGAGGGAGGGAGGGAGGGGAGGGAGGGAGGGAGGGAGGGAGGGAGGGAGAGGGGAGGGAGGGAGGGAGGGAGGGAGGGAGGGAGGGAGGGAGGGGGGAGGGAGGGAGGGGGAGAGGAGGGAGGGAGGGAGGGAGGGAGGGAGGGAGGGAGGGAATCTGCCTACATATCTGTGTGTGTATTTGAACATGAGGACACTAACTGTACAGGCATGTCCTCGCTGTACAGTGATATTGCAACTGACTGGGTGACTTTAATTCCTCCAATCCCACGCTGGTAATGAATTCCACCAATCACAGGCTGGTAATGAGGACCAGGCGCCCTGTGGAGGAGAGGAGATCGAAACCCAGCCAGCCGTGACTGTCAACAATCTGAGTGATATCACACACACACACAGCCTGCAGATCTACTGCACCTCTCTCCCCTCTCCTGACACGCCACTCAAATGACAAATAGCCCTTTAGACAGCTCTCTCTCTCACACACACACCTCAGGTGACAGACTGATGAATTAGCTCTCCTCTTCCTATGACAGAATCGGTTTTTTCTTTTCAGTGTTCATATACTGTAGAGGCAGATTCAGAGTTGAGATTCACACAGTTAAGACCTACCTGTTTGGAGAGGCTTTTAAACTGCAGGCCTAGTAGCCTAGTGGTTCGCACATTGGGCCAGTAACTGAAAGGTTGCTGGATTGAATCCCTGACATTCTGCCCCTGAGCAAGGCAGTTAACCCACTGTTCCCTGGGCCCTGAAGAAGTGGATGTGGATTAAGGCAGCCCCCCTCACCTCTCTGATTCAGAGGGGTTGTGTTAAATGTGGAAGACACATTTCAGTTGAATACATTCAGTTGGACAACTGACTAGGTATCCCCCTTTCCCTCATACACAGCATGCTGCTGTCCATGTCTTAGTAGACCGATGTCTTTGTGTTTTTATTGATTTTATCTGAGTTGTTTGTGGGTCGGAACAACACTAATGATGGTGTGTGGTCGTGTGCTACTGTAATGTACAGTATACGCTAAGAATCGGGAAACAAGTACATGGAGTGAATTTAATAAACAACGGAACATGGAAGAAAACAAACACGCGTAGCGTACAGACATGAAACAGAGTCAATAACGCCTCGGGAAAGAACCTGTACTCTCTGTTCACCCATGACTGCGTGGCCAAGTACGCCTCCAACTCAATCATCAACTTTGTAGATGACACAACAGTAGTAGGCTTGATTCCCAACAATGACGAGACGGCCTACAGGGAGGAGGTGCGGGGTCTGGGAGTGTGGTGCCTGGAAAACAACCTCACACTCAATGTCAACAAAACAAAGGAGATGATCGTGAACTTCAGGAAACAGCAGAGGGAGCATGTCCCTATCTACATCGACGGGACAGCAGTGGAGAAGGTGGACATCTTCAAGCTCCTCTGCGTACACATCACTGACAAACTGAAATGGACCACCCACACAGACAGTGTGGTGAAGAAGGTGCAACAGAGCCTCTTCAAGCAGCATCCTGTCGGGTTGTATCACCGCCAGGTACGGCATCTTCACCGCCCTCAACCGCCCTCAAGGCCCTCCAGGAGGGAGGTGAGGTCTGCCCAATGCATTACCGGGGGAAACTACCCCTCCAGGACACCTACACCACCCGATGTCTCAGGACATCAAGCACCCGAGCCACTGCCTGTTCACCCAGCTATCATCCAGAAGGCAAGGTCAGTACAGGTGCATCAAAGCTGGGACAGAGAGACTGAAAAACAGCTTCCATCTCAAAGCCATCAGACTGTTAAAAAGCCATCACTAGCACATTAGAGGCTGCGGCCTATAGGCATATACTAGGAATCACTGACCAATTTTTAAGGAATGGAACACTAGTCACTTTAATAATGTTTACATATCTTTCACTACTCATCTCATATGTATATACTGTATTCTATACTATTCTACTGTATCTTAGTCACTTACTGTTTACATATCTGGCATTACTCATCTCATATGTATATACTGTATTCTATACTATTCTACTGTATCTTAGTCACTTACTGTTTACATATCTGGCATTACTCATCTTATATGGGGAGGCAGGGTAGCCTAATGGTTAGAGCGTTGGTCGAGTAACCAGAAGGTTGCAAGTTCAAACCCCCGAGCTGACAAGGTACAAATCTATCTGAACAGGCAGTTAACCCACTGTTCCTTGGCCGTCATTGAAAATAAGAATTTGTTATTAACTGACTTGCCTAGTTAAGTAAAGGTAAAATAAAAAATATGTACAGTGGGGCAAAAAAGTATTTAGTCAGCCAATTGTGCAAGTTCTCCCACTTAAAAAGATGAGAGAGGCCTGAAATTTTCATCATAGGTACACTTCAACTATGACTGACAAAATGAGAAAAGAAATCCAGAAAATAACATTGTAGGATTTTTAATTAATTTATTTGCAAATTATGGTGGAAATTAAGTATTTGGTCACCTACAAACAAGCAAGATTTCTGGCTCTCACAGACCTGTAACAACGTCTTTAAGAGGCTCCTCTGTCCTCCACTCGTTACCTGTATTAATGGCACCTGTTTGAACTTGTTAGCAGTATAAAAGACACCTGTCCACAACCTCAAACAGTCACACTCCAAACTCCACTATGGCCAAGACCAAAGAGCTGTCAAAGGACACCAGAAACAAAATTGTAGACCTGCACCAGGCTGGGAAGACTGAATCTGCAAAAGGTAAGCAGCTTGGTTTGAAGAAATAGACTGTGGGAGCAATTATTAGGAAATGGAAGACATACAAGACCACTGATAATCTCCCTCGATCTGGGGCTCCACTCAAGATCTCACCCCGTGGGGTCAAAATGATCACAAGAACGGTGAGCAAAAATCCCAGAACCACATGGGGGGACCTAGTGAATGACCTGCAGAGAGCTGGGACCAAAGTAACAAAGCCTACCATCATTAACACACTACGCCACCAGGGACTCAAATCCTGCAGTGCCAGACGTGTCCCCCTGCTTAAGCCCGTACATGTCCAGGCCCGTCTGAGAGCATTTGGATGATCCAGAAGAAGATTGGGAGAATGTCATATGGTCAGATAAAACCAAAATATAACTTTTTGGTAAAAACTCAACTCGTCGTGTTTGGAGGACAAAGAATGCTGAGTTGCATCCAAAGAACACCATACCTACTGTGAAGCATGGGGGTGGAAACATCATGCTTTGGGCCTGTTTTTCTGCAAAGGGACCAGGACGACTGATCCGTGTAAAGGAAAGAAAGAATGGGGCCATGTATCTGGAGATTTTGAGTGAACACCTCCTTCCATCAGCAAGGGCATTGAAGATGAAATGTGGCTGGGTCTTTCAGCATGACAATGATCCAAAACACACTGCCTGGGCAACGAAGGAGTGGCTTTGAAAGAAGCATTTCAAGCTCCTGGAGTGGCCTAGCCAGTCTCCAGATCTCAACCCCACAGAAAATCTTTGGAGGGTTGAAAGTCTGTGTTGCCCAGCAACAGCCCCAAAACGTCCCTGCTCTAGAGGAGATCTGAATGGAGGAATGGGCCAAAATACCAGCAACAGTGTGTGAAAACCTTGTGAAGACTTACAGAAAACGTTTGACCTCTGTCATTGCCAACAAAGGGTATATAACAAAGTATTGAGATAAACTTTTGTTATTGACCAAATACTTATTTTCCACCATAATTTGCAAATAAATAAATAAAAAATCCTACAATGTGATTTTCAGGATTTTTTTCTCATTTTGTCTGTCATAGTTGAAGTGTACCTATGATGAAAATTACAGGCCTCTCTCTCTCTTACAGGCCTCTCTTTTTAAGTGGGAGAACTTGCACAATTGGTGGCTGACTAAATACTTTTTTGCCCCACTGTATATACTGCATTCTATACTATTCCACTGTATCTTAGTCACTTTAATAATGTTTACATTTCTGGCATTACTCATCTCATATGTATATACTGTATTCTATACTATTCTACTGTATCTTAGTCCGTTCCACTCTGACATCGCTCATCCATATGTATATAGTCTTAATTCATTCCTACTTAGATTTGGGTGTATTGGGTACAGTATATGTTGTGTAATTTGTTAGATATTAATTTGTTATATATTACTGTAACGTCAGAGCTAGAAGCACAATTATTTCACTACACCAGCAATAATATCCGCTAATCATGTGTATGTGACCAATAAAATAAACATTTGATTTGAACCAAAGGGAGTGACAGACATACTGGAGGTGATCAGGAAGGTGATGGAGTCCAGGTGCGCGTAATGATGGTGGCAGGTGTGCGTAATAATGAATAAACCAGCGACGTCGGGCTCTGGAGAAGGGGATCGGGAGTAGACGGGACAGCTACTCTATCACTTCTTCTTGGTTTGGCTGAACCTATATTTATCATTCACAACTGTGACGGGCAGAGCGGGGTTAATGAATTGTTTGTTTTTCTTATTGCAGCAGATTGAGAGTGGGGTGTTCTCTAAGGGTGGGCCCTATAAAGGGAATAGAGTGCCATTTGGGATGCACTTTAAAATCTAAATATGACTAATCATGGATTTTATCTAATCATAGTTGTAAATCAACAGCGTTTAGCCCTCTCTTTCGACCAGCCCAGACCAGATGTCCCACCGTCAACAATACATTTGTATTCCAACCGCAGTAGATGTATTATTTGCTTACTGAGACCTCTGTAGGTGTGTTTGCAGAGCTTAATGATACCAGGGGGAATAGACGAAAATAGCACGCTTCAAATATCCGCTCAGATAAATCTGTCTTACCCACAATGCACACGCAGCGTATTATTATATATCAGCATTTTGTGTTTTCTGAAGATACAATCAGAAACTCTTTTTTTTGTGCAGGCTGTGAGGACAACTTTGTGGATGTTTTTAAGTATGACCTTCCAGAGACATGTTTTGAACTACATTGTTAAAGCGTCACACCAGTGAGAGACAACATTGTTGTTGTTGTGTTGACATTGCTGTTATTGTGTTTACATTTCAGACAGTTGTTCAGCAGAGCACTTGTCTAAAGATACTTACTAAAGAGCATTAAATGGACGATGACTCAACCACATAATACCAGGATGAACAAAGCCAAATAAGTGTTCGTAAAAATCACTAGAATAAAATAGGTTTTGTTTATAGCTTGAGATTATGCCATGCAAACTGACTCATATAATGTATTTGGGTTGTTTGAAATGAGACAGAGGAGAGCAAAATCAGATATTGTCATCAAAACACAGACTATTATCATCAAAGCAGAATCAGACTATTATCATCAAACAGAATCAGACTATTATCATCAAACAGAATCAGACTATTATCATCAAAGCAGAATCAGACTATTATCATCAAAGCAGAATCAGACTATTATCATCAAACAGAATCAGACTATTATCATCAAAGCAGAATCAGACTATTATCATCAAAGCAGAATCAGACTATTATCATCAAACAGAATCAGACTATTATCATCAAACAGAATCAGACTATTATCATCAAAGCAGAATCAGACTATTATCATCAAACAGAATCAGACTATTATCATCAAACAGAATCAGACTATTATCATCAAAGCAGAATCAGACTATTATCATCAAAGCAGAATCAGACTATTATCATCAAAGCAGAATCAGACTATTATCATCAAAGCAGAATCAGACTATTATCATCAAAGCAGAATCAGACTATTATCATCAAAGCAGAATCAGACTATTATCATCAAACAGAATCAGACTATTATCATCAAACAGAATCAGACTATTATCATCAAGCAGAATCAGACTATTATCATCAAGCAGAATCAGACTATTATCATCAAAGCAGAATCAGACTATTATCATCAAGCAGAATCAGACTATTATCATCAAACAGAATCAGACTATTATCATCAAAGCAGAATCAGACTATTATCATCAAACAGAATCAGACTATTATCATCAAACAGAATCAGACTATTATCATCAAACAGAATCAGACTATTATCATCAAACAGAATCAGACTATTATCATCAAACAGAATCAGACTATTATCATCAAACAGAATCAGACTATTATCATCAAACAGACAATTATACAACACATTTTCCAAAAAGTAGTAGCATTAGTCACGTAAACACAGAAATAAACAAATGGCACATTTGATTCCAAATTTTTAAAATAAGTGGTGCTTTTCTTACCGAGGAGACAAAGCCGAATCAGACTATTATCATCAAACAGAATCAGATTATTATCATCAAACAGTATCAAATAGTCATCAGTTCTCACATTTACATCTTACATCTATTTAAACCTCACAACAAAGAAACTTTGCAAATGAACTTCACTGCACAGGGAACATTTTTATTAATGTTGTTTACATTACTGTTAGTGTTCATTACCTTTCTAACAGTGTGTGTGTTAACAGAACTGTTTATTCTTTCTCTCAACAAAAAAAATTGCCATCTTGGCTAAATAAAAAACATTGGCACACTTACAGACATTTTTATTAATGTGCATTGTCGCTGCCCAATGAGCGTAGTGACATTTTTATTAATGTGCATTGTCACTGCCCAATGAGTGTAGTGACATTTTTATTAATGTGCATTGTCGCTGCCCAATGAGTGTAGTGACATTTTTATTAATGTGCATTGTCACTGCCCAATGAGTGTAGTGAAATTTTTATTAATGTGCATTGTCGCTGCCCAATGAGTGTAGTGACATTTTTATTAATGTGCATTGTCACTGCCCAATGAGTGTAGTGACATTTTTATTAATGTGCATTGTCACTGCCCAATGAGTGTAGTGACATTTTTATTAATGTGCATTGTCACTGCCCAATGAGTGTAGTGACATTTTTATTAATGTGCATTGTCGCTGCCCAATGAGTGTAGTGACATATTTATTAATGTGCATTGTCACTGCCCAATGAGTGTAGTGACATTTTTATTAATGTGCATTGTCACTGCCCAATGAGTGTAGTGACATTTTTATTAAGTGTGCATTGTCACTGCCCAATGAGTGTAGTGACATTTTTATTAATGTGCATTGTCACTGCCCAATGAGTGTAGTGACATTTTTATTAATGTGCATTGTCACTGCCCAATGAGTGTAGTGACATTTTTATTAATGTGCATTGTCACTGCCCAATGAGTGTAGTGACATTTTTATTAATGTGCATTGTCGCTGCCCAATGAGTGTAGTGACATTTTTATTAATGTGCATTGTCACTGCCCAATGAGTGTAGTGACATTTTTATTAATGTGCATTGTCACTGCCCAATGAGTGTAGTGACATTTTTATTAATGTGCATTGTCGCTGCCCAATGAGTGTAGTGACATTTTTATTAATGTGCATTGTCACTGCCCAATGAGTGTAGTGACATTTTTATTAATGTGCATTGTCACTGCCCAATGAGTGTAGTGACATTTTTATTAATGTGCATTGTCACTGCCCAATGAGTGTAGTGACATTTTTATTAATGTGCATTGTCACTGCCCAATGAGTGTAGTGACATTTTTATTAATGTGCATTGTCGCTGCCCAATGAGTGTAGTGACATTTTTATTAATGTGCATTGTCACTGCCCAATGAGTGTAGTGACATTTTTATTAATGTGCATTGTCACTGCCCAATGAGTGTAGTGACATTTTTATTAATGTGCATTGTCACTGCCCAATGAGTGTAGTGACATTTTTATTAATGTGCATTGTCGCTGCCCAATGAGTGTAGTGACATTTTTATTAATGTGCATTGTCACTGCCCAATGAGTGTAGTGACATTTTTATTAATGTGCATTGTCACTGCCCAATGAGTGTAGTGACATTTTTATTAATGTGCATTGTCGCTGCCCAATGAGTGTAGTGACATTTTTATTAATGTGCATTGTCACTGCCCAATGAGTGTAGTGACATTTTTATTAATGTGCATTGTCACTGCCCAATGAGTGTAGTGACATTTTTATTAATGTGCATTGTCGCTGCCCAATGAGTGTAGTGAAATTTTTATTAATGTGCATTGTCACTGCCCAATGAGTGTAGTGACATTTTTATTAATGTGCATTGTCACTGCCCAATGAGTGTAGTGACATTTTTATTAATGTGCATTGTCACTGCCCAATGAGTGTAGTGACATTTTTTTATTAATGTGCATTGTCGCTGCCCAATGAGTGTAGTGACATTTTTATTAATGTGCATTGTCGCTGCCCAATGAGTGTAGTGAAATTTTTATTAATATGCATTGTCGCTGCCCAATGAGTGTAGTGACATTTTTATTAATGTGCATTGTCACTGCCCAATGAGTGTAGTGACATTTTTATTAATGTGCATTGTCGCTGCCCAATGAGTGTAGTGACATTTTTATTAATGTGCATTGTCGCTGCCCAATGAGTGTAGTGCCATTTTTATTAATGTGCATTGTCGCTGCCCAATGAGTGTAGTGACATTTTTATTAATGGTCATTGTCGCTGCCCAATGAGTGTAGTGACATTTTTATTAATGTGCATTGTCACTGCCCAATGAGTGTAGTGACATTTTTATTAATGTGCATTGTCACTGCCCAATGAGTGTAGTGACATTTTTATTAATGTGCATTGTCGCTGCCCAATGAGTGTAGTGACATTTTTATTAATGTGCATTGTCACTGCCCAATGAGTGTAGTGACATTTCTATTAATGTGCATTGTCACTGCCCAATGAGTGTAGTGACATTTTTATTAATGTGCATTGTCACTGCCCAATGAGTGTAGTGACATTTTTATTAATGTGCATTGTCACTGCCCAATGAGTGTAGTGACATTTTTATTAATGTGCATTGTCGCTGCCCAATGAGTGTAGTGACATTTTTATTAATGTGCATTGTCACTGCCCAATGAGTGTAGTGACATTTTTATTAATGTGCATTGTCGCTGCCCAATGAGTGTAGTGAAATTTTTATTAATGTGCATTGTCACTGCCCAATGAGTGTAGTGACATTTTTATTAATGTGCATTGTGCATTGCCCAATGAGTGTAGTGAAATTTTTATTAATGTGCATTGTCACTGCCCAATGAGTGTAGTGACATTTTTATTAATGTGCATTGTCACTGCCCAATGAGTGTAGTGACATTTTTATTAATGTGCATTGTCGCTGCCCAATGAGTGTAGTGACATTTTTATTAATGTGCATTGTCACTGCCCAATGAGTGTAGTGACATTTTTATTAATGTGCATTGTCACTGCCCAATGAGTGTAGTGACATTTTTATTAATGTGCATTGTCACTGCCCAATGAGTGTAGTGACATTTTTATTAATGTGCATTGTCACTGCCCAATGAGTGTAGTGACATTTTTATTAATGTGCATTGTCACTGCCCAATGAGTGTAGTGACATTTTTATTAATGTGCATTGTCGCTGCCCAATGAGTGTAGTGACATTTTTATTAATGTGCATTGTCACTGCCCAATGAGTGTAGTGACATTTTTATTAATGTGCATTGTCACTGCCCAATGAGTGTAGTGACATTTTTATTAATGTGCATTGTCACTGCCCAATGAGTGTAGTAACATTTTTATTAATGTGCATTGTCACTGCCCAATGAGTGTAGTGACATTTTTATTAATGTGCATTGTCGCTGCCCAATGAGTGTAGTGACATTTTTATTAATGTGCATTGTCGCTGCCCAATGAGTGTAGTGACATTTTTATTAATGTGCATTGTCACTGCCCAATGAGTGTAGTGACATTTTTATTAATGTGCATTGTCACTGCCCAATGAGTGTAGTGACATTTTTATTAATGTGCATTGTCGCTGCCCAATGAGTGTAGTGACATTTTTATTAATGTGCATTGTCGCTGCCCAATGAGTGTAGTGAAATTTTTATTAATGTGCATTGTCGCTGCCCAATGAGTGTAGTGACATTTTTATTAATGTGCATTGTCGCTGCCCAATGAGTGTAGTGACATTTTTATTAATGTGCATTGTCACTGCCCAATGAGTGTAGTGACATTTTTATTAATGTGCATTGTCGCTGCCCAATGAGTGTAGTGACATTTTTTTTATGCCCAAAGTGTAGTGCATTTTTATTTGTCACTGCCCAATGAGTGTAGTGACATTTTTATTAATGTGACATTGTCGTCACTGCCCAATGAGTGTAGTGACATTTTTATTAATGTGCATTGTCACTGCCCAATGAGTGTAGTGACATTTTTATTAATGTCGCTGCCCAATGAGTGTAGTGACATTTTTATTAATGTGCATTGTCACTGCCCAATGAGTGTAGTGACATTTTTATTAATGTGCATTGTCACTGCCCAATGAGTGTAGTGACATTTTTATTAATGTGCATTGTCGCTGCCCAATGAGTGTAGTGAATTTTTTTATTATGATGTGCATTGTCGCTGCCCAATGAGTGTAGTGACATTTTTATTAATGTGCATTGTCACTGCCCAATGAGTGTAGTGACATTTTTATTAATGTGCATTGTCACTGCCCAATGAGTGTAGTGACATTTTTATTAATGTGCATTGTCGCTGCCCAATGAGTGTAGTGACATTTTTATTAATGTGCATTGTCACTGCCCAATGAGTGTAGTGACATTTTTATTAATGTGCATTGTCACTGCCCAATGAGTGTAGTGACATTTTTATTAATGTGCATTGTCGCTGCCCAATGAGTGTAGTGACATTTTTATTAATGTGCATTGTCGCTGCCCAATGCCCAATGAGTGTAGTGACATTTTTATTAATGTGCATTGTCACTGCCCAATGAGTGTAGTGACATTTTTATTAATGTGCATTGTCACTGCCCAATGAGTGTAGTGACATTTTTATTAATGTGCATTGTCGCTGCCCAATGAGTGTAGTGACATTTTTATTAATGTGCATTGTCACTGCCCAATGAGTGTAGTGACATTTTTATGCCCAATGAGTGTAGTGCATTGTCACTGCCCAATGAGTGTAGTGACATTTTTATTAATGTGCATTGTCACTGCCCAATGAGTGTAGTGACATTTTTATTAATGTGCATTGTCATTGCTGCCCAATGAGTGTAGTGACATTTTTATTAATGTGCATTGTCGCTGCCCAATGAGTGTAGTGAAATTTTTATTAATGTGCATTGTCACTGCCCAATGAGTGTAGTGACATTTTTATTAATGTGCATTGTCACTGCCCAATGAGTGTAGTGACATTTTTATTAATGTGCATTGTCATTTTTATTAATGTGCATTGCTGCCCAATGAGTGTAGTGACATTTTTATTAATGTGCATTGTCACTGCCCAATGAGTGTAGTGACATTTTTATTAATGTGCATTGTCACTGCCCAATGAGTGTAGTGACATTTTTATTAATGGTCATTGTCGCTGCCCAATGAGTGTAGTGACATTTTTATTAATGTGCATTGTCACTGCCCAATGAGTGTAGTGACATTTTTATTAATGTGCAATGAGTGTAGTGACATTTTTATTGTCACTGCCCAATGAGTGTAGTGACATTTTTATTAATGTGCATTGTCGCTGCCCAATGAGTGTAGTGACATTTTTATTAATGTGCATTGTCACTGCCCAATGAGTGTAGTGACATTTTTATTAATGTGCATTGTCACTGCCCAATGAGTGTAGTGACATTTTTATTAATGTGCATTGTCACTGCCCAATGAGTGTAGTGACATTTTTATTAATGTGCATTGTCACTGCCCAATGAGTGTAGTGACATTTTTATTAATGTGCATTGTCGCTGCCCAATGAGTGTAGTGAAATTTTTATTAATGTGCATTGTCACTGCCCAATGAGTGTAGTGACAT
This sequence comes from Oncorhynchus masou masou, assembly GCF_036934945.1. Classification (NCBI taxonomy): domain Eukaryota; kingdom Metazoa; phylum Chordata; class Actinopteri; order Salmoniformes; family Salmonidae; genus Oncorhynchus; species Oncorhynchus masou. The sequence continues at coordinate 13,041,502 of NC_088213.1, read as the reverse complement.
TTTTATTAATGTGCATTGTCACTGCCCAATGAGTGTAGTGAAATTTTTATTAATGTGCATTGTCGCTGCCCAATGAGTGTAGTGACATTTTTATTAATGTGCATTGTCACTGCCCAATGAGTGTAGTGACATTTTTATTAATGTGCATTGTCACTGCCCAATGAGTGTAGTGACATTTTTATTAATGTGCATTGTCGCTGCCCAATGAGTGTAGTGAAATTTTTATTAATGTGCATTGTCACTGCCCAATGAGTGTAGTGACATTTTTATTAATGTGCATTGTCACTGCCCAATGAGTGTAGTGACATTTTTATTTATGATAGTGACATTTTTATTGTCACTGCCCAATGAGTGTAGTGACATTTTTATTAATGTGCATTGTCGCTGCCCAATGAGTGTAGTGACATTTTTATTAATGTGCATTGTCGCTGCCCAATGAGTGTAGTGAAATTTTTATTAATGTGCATTGTCGCTGCCCATTTTTATTAATGAGCCCAATGAGTGTAGTGACATTTTTATTAATGTGCATTGTCACTGCCCAATGAGTGTAGTGACATTTTTATTAATGTGCATTGTCGCTGCCCAATGAGTGTAGTGACATTTTTATTAATGTGCATTGTCGCTGCCCAATGAGTGTAGTGACATTTTTATTAATGTGCATTGTCGCTGCCCAATGAGTGTAGTGACATTTTTATTAATGTCATTGTCGCTGCCCAATGAGTGTAGTGACATTTTTATTAATGTGCATTGTCACTGCCCAATGAGTGTAGTGACATTTTTATTAATGTGCATTGTCACTGCCCAATGAGTGTAGTGACATTTTTATTAATGTGCATTGTCACTGCCCAATGAGTGTAGTGACATTTTTATTAATGCATTGTCATTGTCACTGCCCAATGAGTGTAGTGACATTTTTATTAATGTGCATTGTCACTGCCCAATGAGTGTAGTGACATTTTTATTAATGTGCATTGTGCCCAATGAGTGTAGTGACATTTTTCACATTGTCACTGCCCAATGAGTGTAGTGACATTTTTATTAATGTGCATTGTCACTGCCCAATGAGTGTAGTGACATTTTTATTAATGTGCATTGTCGCTGCCCAATGAGTGTAGTGACATTTTTATTAATGTGCATTGTCGCTGCCCAATGAGTGTAGTGACATTTTTATTAATGTGCATTGTCACTGCCCAATGAGTGTAGTGACATTTTTATTAATGTGCATTGTCGCTGCCCAATGAGTGTAGTGACATTTTTATTAATGTGCATTGTCACTGCCCAATGAGTGTAGTGACATTTTTATTAATGTGCATTGTCACTGCCCAATGAGTGTAGTGACATTTTTATTAATGTGCATTGTCACTGCCCAATGAGTGTAGTGACATTTTTATTAATGTGCATTGTCACTGCCCAATGAGTGTAGTGACATTTTTATTAATGTGCATTGTCACTGCCCAATGAGTGTAGTGACATTTTTATTAATGTGCATTGTCTCTGCCCAATGAGTGTAGTGACATTTTTATTAATGTGCATTGTCACTGCCCAATGAGTGTAGTGACATTTTTATTAATGTGCATTGTCGCTGCCCAATGAGTGTAGTGAAATTTTTATTAATGTGCATTGTCACTGCCCAATGAGTGTAGTGACATTTTTATTAATGTGTCACTGCCCATTGTCATTGTCGCTGCCCAATGAGTGTAGTGACATTTTTATTAATGTGCATTGTCACTGCCCAATGAGTGTAGTGACATTTTTATTAATGTGCATTGTCACTGCCCAATGAGTGTAGTGACATTTTTATTAATGTGCATTGTCGCTGCCCAATGAGTGTAGTGAAATTTTTATTAATGTGCATTGTCGCTGCCCAATGAGTGTAGTGACATTTTTTTTTATTGTTGCCCAATGAGTGTAGTGCATTTGTGCATTGTCACTGCCCAATGAGTGTAGTGACATTTTTATTAATGTGCATTGTCGCTGCCCAATGAGTGTAGTGACATTTTTATTAATGTGCATTGTCGCTGCCCAATGAGTGTAGTGACATTTTTATTAATGTGCATTGTCGCTGCCCAATGAGTATAGTGACATTTTTATTAATGGTCATTGTCGCTGCCCAATGAGTGTAGTGACATTTTTATTATGAGTGTAGTGCATTGTCACTGCCCAATGAGTGTAGTGACATTTTTATTAATGTGCATTGTCACTGCCCAATGAGTGTAGTGACATTTTTATTAATGTGCATTGTCACTGCCCAATGAGTGTAGTGACATTTTTATTAATGTGCATTGTCACTGCCCAATGAGTGTAGTGACATTTCTATTAATGTGCATTGTCACTGCCCAATGAGTGTAGTGACATTTTTATTAATGTGCATTGTCACTGCCCAATGAGTGTAGTGACATTTTTATTAATGTGCATTGTCACTGCCCAATGAGTGTAGTGACATTTTTATTAATGTGCATTGTCACTGCCCAATGAGTGTAGTGACATTTTTATTAATGTGCATTGTCACTGCCCAATGAGTGTAGTGACATTTTTATTAATGTGCATTGTCGCTGCCCAATGAGTGTAGTGACATTTTTATTAATGTGCATTGTCACTGCCCAATGAGTGTAGTGACATTTTTATTAATGTGCATTGTCACTGCCCAATGAGTGTAGTGACATTTTTATTAATGTGCATTGTCACTGCCCAATGAGTGTAGTGACATTTTTATTAATGTGCATTGTCACTGCCCAATGAGTGTAGTGACATTTTTATTAATGTGCATTGTCACTGCCCAATGAGTGTAGTGACATTTTTATTAATGTGCATTGTCGCTGCCCAATGAGTGTAGTGACATTTTTATTAATGTGCATTGTCACTGCCCAATGAGTGTAGTGACATTTTTATTAATGTGCATTGTCACTGCCCAATGAGTGTAGTGACATTTTTATTAATGTGCATTGTCACTGCCCAATGAGTGTAGTGACATTTTTATTAATGTGCATTGTCACTGCCCAATGAGTGTAGTGACATTTTTATTAATGTGCATTGTCGCTGCCCAATGAGTGTAGTGACATTTTTATTAAGTGTAGTGCATTGTCGCTGCCCAATGAGTGTAGTGACATTTTTATTAATGTGCATTGTCACTGCCAATGAGTGTAGTGACATTTTTATTAATGTGCATTGTCACTGCCCAATGAGTGTAGTGACATTTTTATTAATGTGCATTGTCACTGCCCAATGAGTGTAGTGACATTTTTATTAATGTGCATTGTCACTGCCCAATGAGTGTAGTGACATTTTTATTAATGTGCATTGTCACTGCCCAATGAGTGTAGTGACATTTTTTTTTGCCCAATGAGTGTAGTATGCCCAATGAGTGTAGTGACATTTTTATTAATGTGCATTGTCACTGCCCAATGAGTGTAGTGACATTTTTATTAATGTGCATTGTCACTGCCCAATGAGTGTAGTGACATTTTTATTAATGTGCATTGTCACTGCCCAATGAGTGTAGTGACATTTTTATTAATGTGCATTGTCACTGCCCAATGAGTGTAGTGACATTTTTATTAATGTGCATTGTCACTGCCCAATGAGTGTAGTGACATTTTTATTAATGTGCATTGTCACTGCCCAATGAGTGTAGTGACATTTTTATTAATGTGCATTGTCACTGCCCAATGAGTGTAGTGACATTTTTATTAATGTGCATTGTCACTGCCCAATGAGTGTAGTGACATTTTTATTAATGTGCATTGTCACTGCCCAATGAGTGTAGTGACATTTTTATTAATGTGCATTGTCGCTGCATTGTCACTGCCCAATGAGTGTAGTGACATTTTTATTAATGTGCATTGTCACTGCCCAATGAGTGTAGTGACATTTTTATTAATTTTTGTGCATTGTCACTGCCCAATGAGTGTAGTGACATTTTTATTAATGTGCATTGTCATTTTTATTAATGTGCATTGCTGCCCAATGAGTGTAGTGACATTTTTGACATCGCTGCCCAATTTTATTAATGTGCATTGTCACTGCCCAATGAGTGTAGTGACATTTTTATTAATGTGCATTGTCACTGCCCAATGAGTGTAGTGACATTTTTATTAATGTGCATTGTCGCTGCCCAATGAGTGTAGTGAAATTTTTATTAATGTGCATTGTCACTGCCCAATGAGTGTAGTGACATTTTTATTAATGTGCATTGTCACTGCCCAATGAGTGTAGTGACATTTTTATTAATGTGCATTGTCACTGCCCAATGAGTGTAGTGACATTTTTATTAATGTGCATTGTCGCCCAATGAGTGTAGTGACATTTTTATTAATGTGCAATGCCCAATGAGTGTAGTGACATTTTTATTAATGTGCATTGTCACTGCCCAATGAGTGTAGTGACATTTTTATTAATGTGCATTGTCACTGCCCAATGAGTGTAGTGACATTTTTATTAATGTGCATTGTCACTGCCCAATGAGTGTAGTGACATTTTTATTAATGTGCATTGTCACTGCCCAATGAGTGTAGTGACATTTTTATTAATGTGCATTGTCGCTGCCCAATGAGTGTAGTGAAATTTTTATTAATGTGCATTGTCGCTGCCCAATGAGTGTAGTGACATTTTTATTAATGTGCATTGTCACTGCCCAATGAGTGTAGTGACATTTTTATTAATGTGCATTGTCACTGCCCAATGAGTGTAGTGACATTTTTATTAATGTGCATTGTCAATGAGTGTAGTGACATTTTTATTAATGTGCATTGCCCAATGAGTGTAGTGACATTTTTATTAATGTGCATTGTCACTGCCCAATGAGTGTAGTGACATTTTTTTATTAATGTGTAGTGACATTTTTATTTGTGCATTGTCACTGCCCAATGAGTGTAGTGACATTTTTATTAATGTGCATTGTCACTGCAATGAGTGTAGTGACCAATGATTGTCACTGCCCAATGAGTGTAGTGACATTTTTATTAATGTGCATTGTCACTGCCCAATGAGTGTAGTGACATTTTTATTAATGTGCATTGTCGCTGCCCAATGAGTGTAGTGACATTTTTATTAATGTGCATTGTCACTGCCCAATGAGTGTAGTGACATTTTTATTAATGTGCATTGTCACTGCCCAATGAGTGTAGTGACATTTTTATTAATGTGCATTGTCACTGCCCAATGAGTGTAGTGACATTTTTATTAATGTGCATTGTCACTGCCCAATGAGTGTAGTGACATTTTTATTAATGTGCATTGTCACTGCCCAATGAGTGTAGTGACATTTTTATTAATGTGCATTGTCACTGCCCAATGAGTGTAGTGACATTTTTATTAATGTGCATTGTCACTGCCCAATGAGTGTAGTGACATTTTTATTAATGTGCATTGTCGCTGCCCAATGAGTGTAGTGACATTTTTATTAATGTGCATTGTCACTGCCCAATGAGTGTAGTGACATTTTTATTAATGTGCATTGTCACTGCCCAATGAGTGTAGTGACATTTTTATTAATGTGCATTGTCACTGCCCAATGAGTGTAGTGACATTTTTATTAATGTGCATTGTCACTGCCCAATGAGTGTAGTGACATTTGCATTGTTAATGTGACATTTTTATTTGTCGCATTGTCACTGCCCAATGAGTGTAGTGACATTTTTATTAATGTGCATTGTCACTGCCCAATGAGTGTAGTGACATTTTTATTAATGTGCATTGTCACTGCCCAATGAGTGTAGTGACATTTTTATTAATGTGCATTGTCACTGCCCAATGAGTGTAGTGACATTTTTATTAATGTGCATTGTCAATGAGTGTGCCCAATGAGTGTAGTGACATTTTTATTAATGTGCATTGTCACTGCCCAATGAGTGTAGTGACATTTTTATTAATGTGCATTGTCACTGCCCAATGAGTGTAGTGACATTTTTATTAATGTGCATTGTCACTGCCCAATGAGTGTAGTGACATTTTTATTAGTGTAGTGTGCATTGTCACTGCCCAATGAGTGTAGTGACATTTTTATTAATGTGCATTGTCACTGCCCAATGAGTGTAGTGACATTTTTATTAATGTGCATTGTCACTGCCCAATGAGTGTAGTGACATTTTTTTTTATTAATGTAGTGACATTGTCATTGTCACTGCCCAATGAGTGTAGTGACATTTTTATTAATGTGCATTGTCACTGCCCAATGAGTGTAGTGACATTTTTATTAATGTGCATTGTCATTTTTATTAATGTGCATTGCCCAATGAGTGTAGTGACATTTTTATTAATGTGCATTGTCACTGCCCAATGAGTGTAGTGACATTTTTATTAATGTGCATTGTCACTGCCCAATGAGTGTAGTGACATTTTTATTAATGTGCATTGTCACTGCCCAATGAGTGTAGTGACATTTTTATTAATGTGCATTGTCGCTGCCCAATGAGTGTAGTGACATTTTTATTAATGTGCATTGTCACTGCCCAATGAGTGTAGTGACATTTTTATTAATGTGCATTGTCACTGCCCAATGAGTGTAGTGACATTTTTATTAATGTGCATTGTCGCTGCCCAATGAGTGTAGTGACATTTTTATTAATGTGCATTGTCACTGCCCAATGAGTGTAGTGACATTTTTATTAATGTGCATTGTCACTGCCCAATGAGTGTAGTGACATTTTTATTAATGTGCATTGTCGCTGCCCAATGAGTGTAGTGACATTTTTATTAATGTGCATTGTCACTGCCCAATGAGTGTAGTGACATTTTTATTAATGTGCATTGTCACTGCCCAATGAGTGTAGTGACATTTTTATTTTTAATGTGCATTGTCACTGCCCAATGAGTGTAGTGACATTTTTATTAATGTGCATTGTCACTGCCCAATGAGTGTAGTGACATTTTTATTAATGTGCATTGTCACTGCCCAATGAGTGTAGTGACATTTTTATTAATGTGCATTGTCACTGCCCAATGAGTGTAGTGACATTTTTATTAATGTGCATTGTCACTGCCCAATGAGTGTAGTGACATTTTTATTAATGTGCATTGTCGCTGCCCAATGAGTGTAGTGACATTTTTATTAATGTGCATTGTCACTGCCCAATGAGTGTAGTGACATTTTTTTATTAATGTGCATTGTCACTGCCCAATGAGTGTAGTGACATTTTTATTAATGTGCATTGTCACTGCCCAATGAGTGTAGTGACATTTTTATTAATGTGCATTGTCACTGCCCAATGAGTGTAGTGACATTTTTATTAATGTGCATTGTCACTGCCCAATGAGTGTAGTGACATTTTTATTAATGTGCATTGTCACTGCCCAATGAGTGTAGTGACATTTTTATTAATGTGCATTGTCGCTGCCCAATGAGTGTAGTGACATTTTTATTAATGTGCATTGTCACTGCCCAATGAGTGTAGTGACATTTTTATTAATGTGCATTGTCACTGCCCAATGAGTGTAGTGACATTTTTATTAATGTGCATTGTCGCTGCCCAATGAGTGTAGTGACATTTTTATTAATGTGCATTGTCACTGCCCAATGAGTGTAGTGACATTTTTATTAATGTGCATTGTCACTGCCCAATGAGTGTAGTGACATTTTTATTAATGTGCATTGTCGCTGCCCAATGAGTGTAGTGACATTTTTATTAATGTGCATTGTCACTGCCCAATGAGTGTAGTGACATTTTTATTAATGTGCATTGTCACTGCCCAATGAGTGTAGTGACATTTTTATTAATGTGCATTGTCACTGCCCAATGAGTGTGGTGACATTTTTATTAATGTGCATTGTTGCTGCCCAATGAGTGTAGTGACATTTTTATTAATGTGCATTGTCACTGCCCAATGAGTGTAGTGACATTTTTATTAATGTGCATTGTCGCTGCCCAATGAGTGTAGTGACATTTTTATTAATGTGCATTGTCACTGCCCAATGAGTGTAGTGACATTTTTATTAATGTGCATTGTCACTGCCCAATGAGTGTAGTGACATTTTTATTAATGTGCATTGTCACTGCCCAATGAGTGTAGTGACATTTTTATTAATGTGACATTTCACTGCCCAATGAGTGTAGTGACATTTTTATTAATGTGCATTGTCACTGCCCAATGAGTGTAGTGACATTTTTATTAATGTGCATTGTCACTGCCCAATGAGTGTAGTGACATTTTTACTTCATTTCATTATTTGATTTTCAGACGGTCATATTCATCAGTGCTGAATGTCATCAGATCCTTCTATTTGCCAAGGTCTCTTTTGCAAAGGAGCCCCTGCTAAATTATAAACACACTCGAAAAACAATAACAATCCTATAATATCTCCTTGTTAAGATTTTAATCAGCCTCGATCTCAGTGTAAAACAGCATAAATGGATTGGTGTTGTGTACGATTTGTTGTTTGAGATTTATGGTGTCTATCACAGGAAGTGGCAGCTGTGGCCTTTCAGAGGGTGTTATGGCTAAATGTTATTCCCCACCAATCTGGCTGCCATTCGGTGAGAGATAAGATGCCTGATCAACAATACATCAGGGCATTAGATGTTATATTGTCCACTGGGGTGTTTCCTCACCTCTGGTCAACCCATCAAGATGTGGAGAGAAAGTTGCATTTCTACTTGATTTGATGGGGATACAAAGGTGCTATCTAGAACCTAAATGAGTTCTTCAGCTGTCCCCTTTGAAGAACCCTTTTGGTTCCAGGTAGAACCTTTTTAAGGTCTATGTAAAACCAGTTCCACAGAGGGTTCTACATGGAAGCCAAAAGGGTTCAACCTGCAAGCAAAAAAGGCTCTTTTTTTCTGTGTCGCCGACCTGAACAGCTGAAATGAACCATTCTGTAATGAACCATTGCCTATTTTCCTCCCCCTTTTCTCTCTTCCTCTTCCTTTCTGTCTTCCCAAACCTCCTCTCCCTGTGTCTTCCCATACCTCCTCTTTCTTTCTGTCTCCTCATACCTCTTCCTGTGTCTTCCCATACCTCCTCTTCCTTTCTGTCTCCTCATACCTCTTCCTGTGTCTTCCCATACCTCCTCTTCCTTTCTCTCTTCACATACCTCCTCTTCCTTTCTGTCTTCCCATGCTCCTCTTCCTTTCTGTCTACCCATACCTCATCTTCCTGTGTCTTCCCATATCTCTTCTTCCTTTCTGTCTTCTCATACCTCCTCTTCCTTTCTGTCTTCCCATACCTCCTCTTTCTTTCTGTCTTCCCATACCTCCTCTTCCTGTGTCTTCCCATACCTCATCTTCCTTTCTGTCTTCTCATACCTCCTCTTCCTTTCTGTCTTCCCTTATCTCATCTGCCTGTGTCTTCCCATACCTCATCTTCCTTTCTGTCTTCCCATACCTCATCTGCCTGTGTCTTCCCATACCTCCTCTTCCTGTGTCTTCCCATACCTTCTCTTCCGGTATCTTTCAATACCTCATCTTCCTGTATCTTCCCATACCTCATCTTCCTTTCTGTCTTCCCATACCTCATCTGCCTGTGTCTTCCCATACCTCCTCTTCCTGTGTCTTCCCATACCTTCTCTTCCGGTATCTTTCAATACCTCATCTTCCTGTATCTTCTCATACCTCCTCTTCCTTTCTGTCTTCCCATACCTCCTCTTCCTGTGTCTTCCCATACATTCTCTTCCGGTATCTTTCAATACCTCATCTTCCTGTATCTTCTCATACCTCCTCTTCCTTTCTGTCTTCCCATACCTCCTCTTCCTGTGTCTTCCCATACCTTCTCTTCCGGTATCTTTCAATACCTCATCTTCCTGTATCTTCTCATACCTCCTCTTCCTTTTTGTCTTCCCATACCTCATCTTCCTGTATCTTCCCATACCTCCTCTTCCAGTATCTTCCCATACCTTCTCTTCCTGTATCTTCTCATACGTCATCTTCCTGTGTTTTCCCACACCTCCTCTCCCTGTGTCTTCCCATACCTCATCTTCCTTTCTGTCTTATCATACCTCCTCTTCCTTTCTGTCTTCCCATACCTCTTCCGGTATCTTTCAATACCTCATCTTCCTGTATCTTCCCATACCTCCTCTTCCAGTATCGTCCCATACCTTCTCTTCCTGTATCTTCCCATACCTCCTCTTCCTGTATCTTCCCATACCTCCTCTTCCTGTATCTTCCCATACCTCCTCTTCCAGTAACTTCCCATACCTTCTCTTCCTGTATCTTCCCATACCTTCTCTTCCTGTATCTTCCCATACCTCATCTTCCTGTATCTTCCCATACCTCCTCTTCCAGTATCTTCCCATACCCTCTCTTCCAGTATCTTCCCATACCTCCTCTTCCTGTATCTTCCCATACCTCCTCTTCCTTTCTGTCTTCCCATACATCTTCCGGTATCTTTCAATACCTCATCTTCCTGTATCTTCCCATACCTCCTCTTCCAGTATCTTCCCATACCTTCTCTTCCTGTATCTTCCCATACATAATCTTCCTGTGTCTCCCATACCTCCTCTTCCTATGTCTTCCCATACCTCCTCTTCCATGCTGTCTTTCCATACCTCATCTTCCTGTATCTTCTCATACCTCCTCTTCCTGTGTCTTCCCATACCTCCTCTTCCTGTGTCTCCCATACCTCCTCTTCCTGTGTCTTCCCATGCTCCTCTTCCATTCTGTCTTCCCATAAATCATCTTCCTGTATCTTCTCATACCTCCTCTTCCTGTGTCTTCCCATACCTCCTCTTCCTGTGTCTTCCCATACCTCCTCTTCCTGTGTCTTCCCATACCTCCTCTTTCTGTGTCTTCTCATACCTCCTCTTCCTGTGTCTTCCCATACCTCCTCTTCCTGTGTCTTCCCATACCTCCTCTTCCTGTGTCTTCCCATACCTCCTCTTCCTGTATATTCCCATACCTCCTCTTCCTGTGTCTTCCCATACCTCCTCTTTCTGTATATTCCCATACCTCCTCTTCCTGTGTCTTCCCATACCTCCTCTTCCTGTGTCATCCCATACCTCCTCTTCCTGTGTCATCCCATACCTCCTCTTCCTTTCTGTCTTCCCATACCTCCTCTTCCTGTGTCTTCCCATACCTCCTCTTCCTGTGTCTTCCCATACCTCCTCTTCCTGTGTCATCCCATACCACCTCTTCCTTTCTGTCTTCCCATACCTCCTCTTCATGTGTCTTCCCATACCTCCTCTTCCTGTGTCATCCCATACCTCCTCTTCCTTTCTGTATTCCCATACCTCATCTTCCTGTGTCTTCCCATACCTCCTCTTTCTGTGTCTTCTCATACCTCCTCTTCCTGTGTCTTCCCATGCTCCTCTTCCATTCTGTCTTCCCATACCTCATCTTCCTGTATCTTCTCATACCTCCTTTTCCTGTATATTCCCATACCTCCTCTTCCTGTGTCTTCCCATACCTCCTCTTCCTGTGTCTTCCCATGCTCCTCTTCCTGTGTCATCCCATACCTCCTCTTCCTGTGTCATCCCATACCTCCTCTTCCTGTGTCTTCCCATACCTCCTCTTCCTGTGTCTTCCCATACCTCCTCTTCCTGTGTCTTCCCATACCTCCTCTTTCTGTATATTCCCATACCTCCTCTTCCTGTGTCTTCCCATACCTCCTCTTCCTGTGTCTTCCCATACCTCCTCTTCCTGTGTCATCCCATACCTCCTCTTCCTGTGTCATCCCATACCTCCTCTTCCTTTCTGTCTTCCCATACCTCCTCTTCCTGTGTCTTCCCATACCTCCTCTTCCTGTGTCTTCCCATACCTCCTCTTCCTGTGTCATCCCATACCACCTCTTCCTTTCTGTCTTCCCATACCTCCTCTTCATGTGTCTTCCCATACCTCCTCTTCCTGTGTCATCCCATACCTCCTCTTCCTTTCTGTATTCCCATACCTCATCTTCCTGTGTCTTCCCATACCTCCTCTTTCTGTGTCTTCTCATACCTCCTCTTCCTGTGTCTTCCCATGCTCCTCTTCCATTCTGTCTTCCCATACCTCATCTTCCTGTATCTTCTCATACCTCCTTTTCCTGTATATTCCCATACCTCCTCTTCCTGTGTCTTCCCATACCTCCTCTTCCTGTGTCTTCCCATACCTCCTCTTCCTGTGTCATCCCATACCTCCTCTTCCTGTGTCATCCCATACCTCCTCTTCCTGTGTCTTCCCATGCTCCTCTTCCTGTGTCATCCCATACCTCCTCTTCCTGTGTCTTCCCATACCTCCTCTTCCTGTGTCATCCCATACCTCCTCTTCCTGTCTTCCCATGCTCCTCTTCCATTCTGTCTTCCCATACCTCATCTTCCTGTATCTTCTCATACCTCTTCCTGTGTCTTCCCATGCTCCTCTTCCTGTGTCATCCCATACCTCCTTTTCCTGTATATTCCCATACCTCCTCTTCCTGTGTCTTCCCATGCTCCTCTTCCATTCTTTCTTCCCATACATAATCTTCCTGTGTCTTCCCATACCTCCTCTTCCTGTGTCATCCCATACCTCCTCTTCCTTTCTGTCTTCCCATACCTCCTCTTCCTTTCTGTCTTCCCATACCTCCTCTTCCCATACCTCCTCTTCCTTTCTGTCTTCCCATACCTCCTCTTCCCATACCGCCTCTTCCTCTCTGTCTTCCCATACCTCCTCTTTCTGTGTCTTCCATACCTCCTCTTCCTTTATCTCCCCTCTCACCACACTGTGTTCCTCTATCCTTGTTAGTCTGAGAGAGTAAAGAGATGTGTGAGGGACATATTGCCTCTGGTGACAATCCTCTGTCACAGGTAATATTTTAGAAGCACTCGATGGTTGGCCTGCAGCCAAATCCACAGCCATTAATATACATTAGTTTACATTTGAGTCATTTAGCAGACGCTCATCTTCATCTTAAGATAGCTAGGTGGGACAACCACATGTCACAGTCATCAGAAGTATCGCTTTCCTCAAAGTAGCTATCAGCAAAGTCAGAGCTAGTAAGGGGGAAAAAAGTCAAGTGGGGGGGGGGTCAAGAGACCTGCGGTGGCAGAACAAGGTGCTCAAGTAGGGTTTGAGCATAGTCTGAAGGGAGGGAGGGGCAGTTGCTCTTGCTGCTCCATAGGCAAGTACAATCACACACAGACACACATTTCTCTCTGCAGTAGCCAATGTAAGCATCCTGATACAGAAGGCCAGTAGAGCATCACACGTCTGTTGATGATGGAGCTACTGCAACACTATGACCTGTAAATACTAGAATAGAACTACTGAAGTGCACCACTGATTTCTTCAGTCCTGAGTCAGACTAGGGCCAGGATTCAATCTGAGGCGTGTTGTTGAGCACTGTCGACAATGCCACTTTTAAAGGCAATGTATCCGGGTTTGTAAAGATCACATTCATAATCGCTGCAGATGTCAGCTTAATTGGAAATAACCTTTTAAATGCCAAATGCTCTGCAACGCACCTCAGATTGAATTCTGGCCTGGGTTGTATATCTTAAGACATAGCACTGTTCTGAATGATCTGATTAATTGGTATAGCTATGCATCAAGAAAGAAAAAGTCATTTTAATGTGTCATTCATCTTGGTGTGGGTAAAGCCTCTTACACACTCCATCCCTTTTCTTAAGTGGGTCATTTATCAAAGGGAGCGGGCATCATTTCCTAACTGTATAATGCATTATCAGAAGATGAATAGTGAATAAGGACTGTTAAGTATTTAACGGTGTCTCATTTGGCACCCTATTCCCTACTTAGTGCACTACTTTTGACCAGGGCCCATAGAGAATAGATGGAATAGAATGCCATTTGGAATGCAACCTCTGTGTATGAAAACATGAGCAGCCAATAGAACTTAACACAATGCTCAATGCACAGTGGTGTGTGGAACTAACACACTGCTCGTTATAGCTTCATGAAGTGTGGGAGAGTGACGGGAATTTTACAGTAATCTATCAAGGAAGAGAATATGTAATATGACGATAGTGAGGGGAGTATTTACAGTAATCTATCAATGAAGAGAATATGTAATATGACGATAGTGAGGGGAGTATTTACAGTAATCTATCAATGAAGAGAATATGTAATATGATGATAGTGAGGGGAGATTTACAGTAATCTATCAAGGAAGAGAATATGTAATATGATGATAGTGAGGGGAGATTCACAGTAATCTATCAAGGAAGAGAATATGTAATATGATGATAGTGAGGGGAGGGGAGATTCACAGTAATCTATCAATGAAGAGAATATGTAATATGATGATAGTGAGGGGAGATTCACAGTAATCTATCAAGGAAGAGAATATGTAATATGATGATAGTGAGGGGAGTATTTACAGTAATCTATCAAGGAAGAGAATATGTAATATGATGATAGTGAGGGGAGGGGAGTTTTTACAGTAATCTAAGGAGGAGAATATGTAATATGATGATAGTGAGGGGAGGGGAGTATTTACAGTAATCTATCAATGAAGAGAATATGTAATATGATGATAGTGAGGGGAGTATTTACAGTAATCTATCAAGGAAGAGAATATGTAATATGATGATAGTGAGGGGAGATTCACAGTAATCTATCAAGGAAGAGAATATGTAATATGATGATAGTGAGGGGAGATTCACAGTAATCTATCAAGGAAGAGAATATGTAATATGATGATAGTTAGGGGAGTATTTACAGTAATCTATCAAGGAAGAGAATATGTAATATGATGATAGTGAGGGGAGATTCACAGTAATCTATAAGGAAGAGAATATGTAATACGATAGTGGGGAGTATTTACAGTAATCTATCAAGGAAGAGAATATGTAATATGATGATGAGGGAGGGGAGTATTTACAGTAATCTATCAAGGAGGAGAATATGTAATATGATGATATAGTGAGGGGAGGGGATTTACAGTAATCTAAGGAGGAGAATATGTAATATGATGATATAGTGAGGGGAGGGGAGTTTTTACAGTAATCTAAGGAGGAGAATATGTAATATGATGATATAGTGAGGGGAGGGGATTTACAGTAATCTAAGGAGGAGAATATGTAATAGGATGATATACTGAGGGGGAGTATTTACAGTAATCTATCAAGGAAGAGAATATGTAATATGATGATATAGTGAGGGGAGATTTACAGTAATCTAAGGAGGAGAATATGTAATATGATGATAGTGAGGGGAGTAGTAATCTATCAAGGGGAGAATATGTAATATGATGATAGTGAGGGGAGTTTTACAGTAATCTAAGGAGGAGAATATGTAATATGATGATAGTGAGGGGGGGAGTTTTTACAGTAATCTAAGGAGGAGAATATGTAATATGATGATATAGTGAGGGGAGGGGAGTAATCTAAGGAAGAGAATATGTAATATGATGATAGTGAGGGGAGATTCACAGTAATCTGTTCTGATAATATTGAATTAGAGGTGGAGTGAGGGAATGGGAGTTGGAGGGAGAGAGAGAGAGGTATGAAAGATTGTATGTGGTTCCACATATCTATTCCTTCTTTGAAACCCATTTGGTTGTAATGCATTCAGCTAATGGCTATTTAGACAATATTGGTTCCTTATAGTGTCAGTGGTAGTGCTATGCATCTCTAAATTAATATTTCCCACGACCTAGCATGGGTTGTGGTTCCCTATAGGCTCAGGTTGGAAGTAGTGCACTATAGAGGGAATAGGGTGCCATTTGGGATTTAGCCTTGCAGCTTCACTGACTCAAGGTCCTGCTGCTACTGCAGAGTGATGTGTGTGTGTGTGTGTGTGTGTGTGTGTGTGTGTGTGTGTGTGTGTGTGTGTGTGTGTGTGTGTGTGTGTGTGTGTGTGTGTGTGTGTGTGTGTGTGTGTGTGTGTGTGAGAGAGTGCGCATGCTTGCCTGTGTCATGACAAACAATAGGACTTTAAGCGTTATGGCTGTTATATCTTAAACTTGTTTCATGTCACTATTGTGAAACACTCAGATAACACATCCAGTAGGGCTACGTTCCAAATGGCACGCTATGCCCTCTACAGTGCACTACCTTTGACCTTGGCCCATAGGATGACCTTTGGAACACATCCTCAATACACTAGAGAGGACAATAAGAGGTTTTGCAGGAAGATGAGAGAGCAAAGACAAAGGGTTAGTGTATATAATAGAGACTCATCATCATGATACATTCCAGCTAGAAAAACACCGTAGGAGAGCGCTAGTGTGTGTGTGTGTGTGTGGGGGGGAGTTGTGATGGCCTGTGGATTTTAATAATACATCCCATCAGTAGCCATGAAAATCCCAATTTATAGGACTCCACAGAAGAACACACACACACACTCTGGTGTGCCGAGCTTTTCCCAAGGTGACTGCAAGTCTGAGTTGTCTCCTGGGTGTGGGACCAGAGGACTTGGTGGGGCCTTCCCCTTTCAAAATGCCAATTTATGAGGCTGATTGTTGGGAGGAGGAGAATGGGACAGCAGGGGGATGTGGAGATCTCTAAAAATACCAGCTCATGAAGATATTCTCCTGCTGGGTGTGAGGATGTAACAGAGAAGCCCAGACCCAGCGGTCTAAACTCACATGCACCAGCATTAGTACTGT
Organism: Oncorhynchus masou masou; assembly: GCF_036934945.1. Classification (NCBI taxonomy): domain Eukaryota; kingdom Metazoa; phylum Chordata; class Actinopteri; order Salmoniformes; family Salmonidae; genus Oncorhynchus; species Oncorhynchus masou. Next base: position 13,025,056 of record NC_088213.1, on the reverse strand, counting down.
TCACTGCTGTCGGCTGACATACAACATAGAACTGTCTCTCTGGATTTAGCATTAAATCGTGTGCTGCTCATATGTGACTATGCATCTTAATCAGATAGATTTCCGATATTGCAAGCAGCATGGCAGCATTGACCAGGTTTTCCTCGTCTGTCACTGATTGAATACTTGAAGAGTTGCTTTCACTGTATAATAGCTGTGTTTCTATCTATGAATATTTTTATTCTGAGAAAATAGTCCCATTTTGAAATGTGTTTATTTGGTGCAGTCGTTTAGAGGTACTACACAGGGAATACAGGGGTGTGTGTGTGTATTTATGTTACCTTTACTTAAGCAGGGAGTCACCATTGAGACCAGGGTCTCTTTCACAAGGGAGCCCTGCATATATAATTTCATAAGACAAATCAAATACTATATAAAACAAGTCGTTAAAATACAGCACAACAAAAATATTACAGAAAAACTGTTACATTCCTCAATAAGAAGGTCCCCAATCAACTAAAAGCGGATTTAACCTAATTCGGTAGAGACCCTCGGTACCTCGACAGTTCACCCTGTTCACTGTGTTGGTTATCTCATGTTTGTATATCTTAACAGTGAAATTAGGTAAGTCGGAAGCTGGTGTGGTAGAGCTTTGTAGGGCGCTATGGAAGGGCGATATTGAAGGGTTCACCCTGTTCACTGTGTTGGTTATCTCATGTTTGTATATCTTAACAGTGAAGTTAGGTAAGTCGGAAGCTGGTGTGGTAGAGCTTTGTACGGTAGGGCGCTACGGTAGGGCGCTACGGAAAGGGCGCTACGGTAGGGCGCTATGGTACGGTAGGATATGGAAGGCGATATGCGATATGGTAGGGCGCTATGGTATGGTAGGGGCGATATGGTTATGGTAGGGCGCTATGGTAGGGCGCTATGGAAGGGCGATATGGTAGGGCGCTATGGTAGTGCGATATGGAAGGGCTATGGTAGGGTGCTATGGTAGGGCGCTATGGAAGGGCGCTATGGAAGGGCGATATGGTAGGGCGCTATGGAAGGGCGATATGGTAGGGCGCTATGGAAGGGCGATATGGCGATATGGTATGGTAGGGCGCTATGGAAGGGCGATATGGTATGGTAGGGCTATGGTAGGGCGATATGGAAGGGCGATATGGTAGGGCGCTATACGATATGGTAGGGCGCTATGGAAGGGCGCTATGGAAGGGCGATATGGTAGGGGCATCATTGGAAGGGCGATATGGTGATTTTACAGTGATATGGTGGCTATCGGTATGGTGACGGTAGGGAGCAACGTTAGGGCATCATTGTAGTGATTTTACAGTGTCTGGTCTGATCCTGGCTGGACAAACCTATTGTCATGGACGAGAAGGGAGACATACTGCCACTGCTACATTTATAAATTGTGATGTGCCAGAACAAAAAGTGAGAGCGAGATTGGGGTGACCTGGGTTGCTCTGAGGTGCTGGAACATTGTTAACCTAGAGGTCTGGGGAAATGTGACAGTCTATAAACACAGTCCATACAATTCTACATCATTTAACAAGACTGGAGACTGAGCAGAATCTTTTTAGTGCTGCACAAAAGATGGAAATAACAGTCTATTTTGACAAACTGAGAATCTGAGATCAATAAAACAAGTATTGTCTTGAATCCATCAGTAGCCCAGACCTGAGTGTGTGGAGACACACACTGTACAATATGAGGAGGAAATTATAGTCCTAAAAAAGCTTTAGACACTGATAGATTTGCCGCGCTTTCCTGAGACTTTGTGCTTAAGATGCACACAATTCACAGCTAGGGTATTTTTTAAGGGAGCTATTGATCCTATGTGGCTACATTACAGGCCTAATCCTGGTGTAGTATTCTGACTTCTTTAATGTCTTTCTGAACAGACAGCAGTAGGCCTAATTCAATAACTTTGGCAAATGTATTTCAATTTAGCAGAGGTGCTGCAACACAGATCCCACGGCTATGATTCTATAAGGAACTAAATGATGAAGTGCTACGCTGGAGAGATGAGAGTTGCAGTTAATTATGCATTGATGTCAATTGATATTGATACCAGTTTGAATTGAGCAGAGCCGAAGTAGCAATACCAGGGGTTGGAACCAACATTTTTTTCCAATCGTTTTGTTCTAAACAGAAGCACATTTTAGGGGGTTCCGTTCCAGTGTTCCGACCAGCATAATAAAGTTCTGAACTTGTATGAAAGACCAGTACCAGTTCATATGGTTCCTTTTTGTTCCCTTTTTAACTTGTGAAATCAACATTTTTACATTTAGCTCAATAAATAACTCCAGCAATCAGTGCAGATACAGCAGCTTTCTATGGGCCGGGAAAGCTAGTTTACATGCTAGTGGGCGCGATGCAACTGCCATTTTGTGGGGTGGGGAGAGAGTGGGGGAGAGGGGTGTATATGGAAGAGGCTTGAAGCGCTGGGCATCATGATCTGACCTGCATTATGTGCTTAGGAAATAAGTAGGCCTATCATTACTTCACTGAATTACATATTATGAATTAGCTAGATACCTAGTTACGGAGGAACGGCTCATATGGAGGAACTTTGAATGTCCAAGAGTTGGCTCAACGCTGAGGCTAGCTCAACGCTCTGGACTAGAGCTAGCTAACAAGCTTGTTTTACCTTACCTTTTTTGTTGATAAAAAAAAATAACCGTGATAACTATAGTATCCTTAACTAGCCTAGAAAACTAGCTGGCAGGTAGACACTGGGAGGAGACGTTTCTGAGTGACATAGTGAATGCTTTGCATAGGCGCTTTGATGGCGTTGTTTTGTGGGACTGAAAAAAACAATCAGGAATGTAAACGAATGTTATTAACCGGATCCCACGCTTTTAAAATAATTGTTCTGTTCCAGAACACTAGAGATCACTTTCGTTCATGGTTCTGTTTCTGTTCCTCAAAATCTTTAGTTATTTTACAGTTTTCAGTTCTGTTCCCAGATCTGGTTCCAACTTCTGAGCAATATGCTTGGAAGTGGAGCTGTCACAAACCTCACTGTAAACATAACTGGAGACAGCCTTTGTTTGCTAACGAAGAACGGTGTGCAGCTCATAATGGTAAAGCTAGCTAGCTAAGGTTGTTTACAGTTAGTTAGCAATCCCCCCTACACTCTGCAGCAGTGTCAGGTCAAACACCTGTCTCCAAAAATAACGAGGTGTCTCCAGTTGTGCTTATATTTAGCAATTGTGACACACGTTTATACATTATCACTTTCCATGTGTATAGGTATCTGCGAAGGTCTCTAGAAATTCCGTATTCACTTTCATAACATTTTGCAGGGTTATGCATCTGCAGGCATGGATCCAGTCCAGAAATATTTTTATTTTTTATTTTCCCTGATAGTTCATTGATTGATTCACATCACTGATTGTCAAGAGAGTTATTCACCTGGTGTCAGGTCTGAATCAGTCCCTGATCTCCCCTGTAACTATTCCCCAGGTCATTGCTGAACATAAGAATGTGGTCTCAGTCAACTTACCTGGTAAAATAAAGGTAAAATAAAATAAAACATTGAAGGAGTGAATGAAAACTACCGGCCGTCCAGGACCAAAGTTGAACAGCCCTAATGTATTAGACTGTAACATAATCTAATGACCACTCCTCTGTCCTGTGTAAATCATTGATACTCTATAACTCATTACATTACAACACTACCATTATTATTACTAGGGTTTCCTTCAAAACATTTCCTTCACACCGAGTCTTCATGGGGGTGAAGTTTCCTCAATGTACAGATCTAAGATTAGCTTCCACTCCCCCAATCATAACCTTAAGCATTAGTGGAGAAAATCCCAAACTGACCCAAGATCAGAGTCTAGAGGCAACTTCACCCAATTACGCGAAATTGTACAGTCGGCTATTTTGTGAATGGAGAATTTAAAGACAAAGCCTGGGAGTCATGGTAACCCCAGTTCCCAGCAAAGAGCACACTGACCTTTGCCTCCCTGCAGTGGAACAGAGAAAGAGCAAGAGTGAGAGAGGCAGAGATGGGGAGGGATAGAGGGAGAGAAAGAGAGGGAGAGATGGGGAGGGATAGATGGAGAGAAAGAGCAGGAGAGATGGGGAGGGATAGAAGAGAGAAAGAGAGGGGGATGGGGAGGGATATAGGGGGAGGGGGATAAGGGAGAGATGGGGTGGGATGAGGACGGAGAGATGGGGAGGGATAGAGAGGGAGATGAGGATGGACAGAGGGAGAGATGGGGAGGGATAGACAGAGGAGAAAGAAAGGGAGAGATGGGGAAGGAGAGAGGGAGAGATGGGGAGGGATAGAGGGATAGAGAGAGAGATGAGGACGGAGAGAGGGAAAGATGGGGAGGGATAGATAGAGAGAGAAAGAGAGGGAGAGATGGGAAGGGATAGAGGGAGAGATGAAGAGGGAGAGAGGGAGAGATGGGGAGGAGAGAGAGAGAGGGAGAGATGGGAAGGGATAGAGGGAGAGAGGGAGAGATGGGAAGGGATAGAGGGAGAGATGAGGAGGGAGAGAGGGAGAGATGGGAAGGGAGAGAGGGAGAGAGGCAGAGATGTGGAGGGATAGAGGGAGAGAAAGAGAGGGAGAGATGGGGAGGGAGAGAAAGAGCGGGAGAGATGGGGAGGGATAGAGGGAGAGAGAAAGAGAGGGAGAGAGATGGGAAGGGGAGGGAGAGATGAGGAGGAGTGGGAATGGGGAGGGATAGAGGGAGAGAAAGAGGCAGATGGAGGGATAGAGCATGGAGGAACCCTCTAATATACTCTTAGAAAAAAGGGTTCCAAAAGGAGAAGCCTTTTGGGTTCCATAGAAGGAGAGAGAAGAGGGACCCATAAGGGAGAGATGGGGAGGGATATAGGGGAGACCCAATGGGGAGGGGGTTGGGATATTGGAAGAGAAAGAAGGGAGAGATGGGAAGGGATAGAGGGAGAGATGACCAGGAACCAGGGAAGATGGGGAGGGATAAGGAAAGGGAGAGATGGGGACCACCAAAGAACTCTTTCAGGTTTCTAAGAGTGTAGGATTAAAAATTCTGAATTTATTTTCAACTCCGTTTTAGATTTGTCCATCATCTGAAGCTTGTCGTTTCTTCTAATGCTGTTTGTTGGGGTGTTGGTGGTTCAATACCTAGTTGGAGAGATGGGAAGGGATGATGTTTTGAGATAAGGGACCAGAGGGAGAGTTCCAGGCCAGAGGGAGAGACAGAGATGTGGAGGGATTTAGCCAAAGATCTTTTAGTGGGGAACGAAAGAGCGGGAGAGATGGGGAGGGATAGAGGGAACCAGTAAGGGAGAGATGTGCATTATAGAGAATGTTTAGGGAAGATTTGATAGACCTAATACCTTATTGAGCTGAGGAGGGAGAGAAGGAGAGATGTGGGAGAGAGGGTGAGATGGGGACCTAATACCTTATTGACTGTTTAAAGTGTGTTGAGAGGTATTTGCACCTAATACCTTATTGACTGTTTAAAGTGTTTTGAGAGGTATTTGGACCTAATACCTTATTGACTGTTTAAAGTGTTTTGAGGGAGAGTATTTGATACCTAGAGACCTTATTGACTGTTTAAAGTGGGGAGGGATAGAGGGAGAGAAGGATTTGGACCTTAGATGGGAAGGGATAGACTGTTTAGGGAAGTGTTTTGAGGGAGGTGGGAAGGGATTTGCACCTAATACCTTATTGACTGTTTAAAGTGTTTTGAGAGGTATTTGTACCTAATACCTTATTGACTGTTTAAAGTGTTTTGAGAGGTATTTCCACCTAATACCTTACAAAAAGGGTTGACTTTTGGGTTAAAGTGTTTTGAGAGGTACTATTGGAACCTAATACCTTATTGACTGTTTAAAGTGTTTTGAAAGGTTTTGTGAGGACCACCTAATACCTTTTATTGACTGTTTAAAGTGTTTTGAATTTATTTTCAACTCCGTTTTTTAATTTGTCCATCTTATTGACTTGTGTTCTAATGCTGTTTGTTGGGGTGTTGGTGGTTCAATACCTAGTTGCTCCGTTTGGAAGGGTGATGTTTTGGTAAACCATAGCAGTTCCAGGCCAACGAGAGACTTGAATTTAGCCACAATCTTTTAGTCCCAACATGTCCATTGTCTTTGAACCAGTAAAACTGTGCATTATACTTATTTTATAATATTTGTACCTAATACCTTATTGACTGTTTAAAGTGTGTTGAGAGGTATTTGCACCTAATACCTTATTGACTGTTTAAAGTGTGTTGAGAGGTATTTGTACCTAATACCTTATTGACTGTTTAAAGTGTGTTGAGAGGTATTTGCACCTAATACCTTATTGACTGTTTAAAGTGTGTTGAGAGGTATTTGCACCTAATACCTTATTGACTGTTTAAAGTGTTTTGAGAGGTATTTGCACCTAATACCTTATTGACTGTTTAAAGTGTTTTGAGAGGTATTTGCACCTAATACCTTATTGACTGTTTAAAGTGTTTTGAGAGGTATTTGCACCTAATACCTTATTGACTGTTTAAAGTGTTTTGAGAGGTATTTGCACCTAATACCTTATTGACTGTTTAAAGTGTGTTGAGAGGTATTTGTACCTAATACCTTATTGACTGTTTAAAGTGTTTTGAGAGGTATTTGTACCTAATACCTTATTGACTGTTTAAAGTGTTTTGAGAGGTATTTGCACCTAATACCTTATTGACTGTTTAAAGTGTTTTGAGAGGTATTTGCACCTAATACCTTATTGACTGTTTAAAGTGTTTTGAGAGGTATTTGCACCTAATACCTTATTGACTGTTTAAAGTGTTTTGAGAGGTATTTGCACCTAATACCTTATTGACTGTTTAAAGTGTTTTGAGAGGTATTTGCACCTAATACCTTATTGACTGTTTAAAGTGTTTTGAGAGGTATTTGCACCTAATACCTTATTGACTGTTTAAAGTGTGTTGAGAGGTATTTGTACCTAATACCTTATTGACTGTTTAAAGTGTTTTGAGAGGTATTTTGCACCTAATACCTTATTGACTGTTTAAAGTGTTTTGAGAGGTATTTGCACCTAATACCTTATTGACTGTTTAAAGTGTTTTGAGAGGTATTTGTACCTAATACCTTATTGACTGTTTAAAGTGTTTGAGAGGTATTTGCACCTAATACCTTATTGACTGTTTAAAGTGTTTTGAGAGGTATTTGCACCTAATACCTTATTGACTGTTTAAAGTGTTTTGAGAGGTATTTGCACCTAATACCTTATTGACTGTTTAAAGTGTTTTGAGAGGTATTTGCACCTAATACCTTATTGACTGTTTAAAGTGTTTTGAGAGGTATTTGCACCTAATACCTTATTGACTGTTTAAAGTGTTTTGAGAGGTATTTGCACCTAATACCTTATTGACTGTTTAAAGTGTTTTGAGAGGTATTTGCACCTAATACCTTATTGACTGTTTAAAGTGTGCTGAGAGGTATTAATAGAAATTGAAATGTGGAACAAAACTGAACAGTGGGTAATAGGATCACTAGAAATGGCAATAGGACATTTTCAAGACTCACTTCTTTATCATTAAGGTGAAATGTTCATGGCTGATGTCCGAATCCTTCTGCTCAGACTTATTGAGAGAAAGACTATTCATCTTTCCCAGTAGAGCGCTGTTTAACCTTGAGCTCTGCCCACAGAGATGTGTTATTTAAACCCACGACATTGTGATAAGTCACTTGAATTTAAAGCACATGGATAGGGGGGAGAAAGAGAGGGTAAAGTAGGGAGAGAGTGGGGAGTTTACATCAAAAGACAGAGTGGGGAGAGGGAGTTGAGTATCTGGGCGGCATGTAGCCAAGCGGCTAGGAGCAGTTGGGCCAGTAGCCGAAAGGTCTCTGGTTCGGATCCCCAAGCCGACTAGCAAGGCAGTTAAACAAAATTGCTCCTTTAAAATACTCTGTATAAGAACATCTGCTGAATGACTTAAAATGAGTAGAGACAGAGTGTGAGAAATACTGGGAGAGGCACAGAGGAAGCAGGAGATAGTGATGGAGGGACATAGAAAGGATAAAGAGTGTGAGACTGAGGAGGGGAGGGCAACACACCTCACACTACACTTCAATACAATCAGTTGATTGTGGCACTGCGACAAGTGAGCTTAGCTTACTGTATAACATTAGTGCCTTTGCTGTAGCGATGCAAGCAGTGATAATGGAATAAGAGTGCCGTGGGGGGTCGTGGAATAATTGATTTATCCAATAGAACTTCTAAAAGCTCTCTCTGTCTGAGCCTAATGAGCAGAAACATCCATTTGGGGCAGAGAGACTCTGTGTACGCGTGTGCATGTCTGCACACATCTCCACGTCTCCACACACAAACATACAAGGCCCTCTCTCACTCTCCCTTCGGAACATCAGACCATAACTCTATCCTCCTGCTTCCTGCTTACGAGCAAAAACTCAAAGAGGAAGTACCAGTGACACGCTCAATACGGAAGTGGTCCAATGAAGTGGATGCTAAGCTACAGAACTGTATCGCTAGCACAGACTGGAATATGTTCAGGGATTGATCCGATAACATTGAGCAGTTACCACATCTGTCTCTGGCTTCATTAGTAAGTGCATCGCCGACATCGTCCCCACAGTGACACTATGTACTGGGCCTTCGGAAAGGATTCAGACCCCTTGACTTTTTTACACATTTTGTTGTTACAGATTTTTTTCATCATTCTATGATTTGTTTTGCTAATTTATTTAAAATAAAAAAATAAATCACATTTACATAAGTGTTCAGATAATTTACTCAGTACTTGGTTGAAGCCCCTTTTGCAGCAATTTTAGCCCTGAGTTTTCTTGGGTTGGATGCTACAAGCTTGGCACACCTTTATTTAGGGAGTTTCTCCCATTCTTCTCTGTAGATCTCAAGCTCTGTGAGGTTGGATGGGGAGCATTGCTGCACAGCTATTGTCAGGTCTCTTTTTCATGTCTGAGCTCTGGCTGGGCCACTCAAGGACAATCAGAGACTTGTCCCGAAATCAGATGAAGCACGACAAGAACGTGGCTGAAGAAGTGCAACATCAAACCCCAGACCTGGAGGATGCTGCAACCAAACGTACCACCTGGCGGCAGCTCTGCCAGAGAGGTGTACAGAGGTGAGAGGAGGAGCACAAAGAAACATCAACAACAGCTCAGGAGACGTACAACCATGCTTGTCCCTGCCAACACAGACTGCATATGCCCCGCCTACAATACAGTTTGTGGATCTCGGATTGGACTCTACAGTCACCAAAGAATTGATTGTTAACTCAGAAGTGGAAGCCATCATCGGATACGATGGACTAACGTAAGGTAACGTGGGTGCAGACGGGCGCTTTCACATGAACAATACACTGTCATTGAAAGAGTCTTAAGCAACTGTAAAAAACAACTCAACAGAACCAAACAAAGGTTACATTACCATGGCAATAGTAACATGGATTGTACATAGAACACAAAGAAGGCACACATGACTTACCTTCTATAGTAGACACAACAGTCTTTATGACGACCTCTGAAAGATGCTCATTGGAGAACTTTGGAAGGTCGTCTTTAGAAGATCATAAAGTATATTGCAGCAGAAAAACACAGGCTACCAATGGTGGCAGTCCCATCTGAAAGATGAAGAGGAAAAACAAAAAGACGAACCACTTTAATGCAGAGCTCTCTGGGAACAAGCAATCACATCAGAATTCAAAGGCTTTTACAAAGTGAAGCTTCCTCAAGCTCTAGGTTATATACATTGACTTAATTAAGTATGCTTTCATCACTTCAGTGTCACAATTATGTCAATGATTTATGTCACAAATGGGAAGTGTGTGGTTAGCTTCAGGGTTGGGTAGTAACGGATTACATGTAACAGGGATTACCTAAACCAGGTATGCAGGCCTGTACCTCGGTTTGCTACATTGATGTCAGAAGTGAGATGGCGGCTGTGTGGCCATCAGAACGCACGGCCGGATGTGCCTTCCCATTCAGAGGGGGCAGTGTAGCAATACTTGCTTGAGCTATTGTAGGATCGCTAGCTAAAGCAAAACGGTTGGATGAATCAACCACTTTTTTCTTTCTCCTCAGATGAAGGGTGTTTTACAATTATAACTATGAACTGTCAGTCCCTTTCTTCTAACAATTGCCTTCAGAAAGAATTGTAATCACCAGAATCTCCAAATCGGTTGTTCAAAATTACAGCTCTCCGTGTATGTCTGTGAACATGTTTAAAGACTGGATGGGACATTCAGGTTTCTTGTGTAGGTTATTTATTTGCCCTGGTGCTAATCTGATGGGATCTCATCAGACATAAAACTGTAATTGCACCTTTACCAAAATGAAAGTTGAATTTCCCTGCAATCTGATAAAAAAATTCAGCACCAGTGAAAAGAGGGAGAAATTACTGAGGCAAGTAGTTTCCAACACACACACACACACACACACACACACACACACACACACACACACACACACACACACACACACACACACACACACACACACACACACACACTGTTCCAAGCAGTCTGTCTGTCTGCTAATATGATTAAACTACTGTATACCTTGGGAACCTTTATTATTAAAGATCATTCATGATGCTTAGCTGACGGATTCATAATCAGTTAGAAGTGTGTTTCAAACCACCCCAGAACAAACCACCTGAAATTGGATTTGAAAGCAGGTAATTGTTCTCTTTTAATTATGAGTTCACAGATTAATTTGCTCATCAAGGAATGAGGCTATGAGGAGTTATTAGGAGGAGAGGACTCTTCTATCTCAACCTTTCCATCTCCTTGCTATAGCTTTCAGGAGTTTAGGTCCATGTTGTTGTTAAAAGCACTTTGTGAAAAACAGAGAGAGATTTCCCCCAGAGACACACTCCGGTCAGTGTGGATCCAACCTCATTGACTGGCATTGTGTTGATGCTGACCACTAAACTATAGGAAAACTAATGGTCTGGCCAATCGTAATGAACTCTCTCTAAATGTTGAATGATTCTGAGTAAAATAATGTGTCCTCCATGCTTCTAAATGTTGCTCTGGTTTACAGTGTTGATTTGATAGGATTTGATAACAGTAGTAGGCAACACTTCAAAGGCATAACATCAATATCATCAGAAGACAATTAACACCCATATAGGGCATTTCTACTAGACAGACTGTGGATAGGGTATACAACTACTAGACAGACTGTGGATAGGGTATACAACTAGTAGACAGACTGTGGATAGGGTATACAACTACTAGACAGACTGTGGATAGGGTATACAACTAGTAGACAGACTGTGGATAGGGTATACAACTACTAGACAGACTGTGGATAGGGTATACAACTACTAGACAGACTGTGGATAGGGTATACAACTACTAGACAGACTGTGGATAGGGTATACAACTACTAGACAGACTGTGGATAGGGTATACAACTACTAGACAGACTGTGGATAGGGTATACAACTACTAGACAGACTGTGGATAGGGTATACAACTACTAGACAGACTGTGGATAGGGTATACAACTACTAGACAGACTGTGGATAGGGTATACAACTACTAGACAGACTGTGGATAGGGTATACAACTACTAGACAGACAGACTGTGGATAGGGTATACAACTACTAGACAGACTGTGGATAGGGTATACAACTACTAGACAGACTGTGGATAGGGTATACAACTACTAGACAGACTGTGGATAGGGTATACAACTACTAGACAGACTGTGGATAGGGTATACAACTACTAGACAGACTGTGGATAGGGTATACAACTATAGACAGACTGTGGATAGGGTATACAACTACTAGACAGACTGTGGATAGGGTATACAACTACTAGACAGACTGTGGATAGGGTATACAACTACTAGACAGACTGTGGATAGGGTATACAACTACTAGACAGACTGTGGATAGGGTATACAACTACTAGACAGACTGTGGATAGGGTATACAACTACTAGACAGACTGTGGATAGGGTATACAACTACTAGACAGACTGTGGATAGGGTATACAACTACTAGACAGACTGTGGATAGGGTATACAACTACTAGACAGGCTGTGGATAGGGTAGACAGACAACTACTAGACAGACTGTGGATAGGGTTTACAACTACTAGACAGACTGGATAGGGTATACAACTACTAGACAGACTGTGGATAGGGTTTACAACTACTAGACAGACTGTGGATAGGGTATACAACTACTAGACAGACTGTGGATAGGGTATACAACTACTAGACAGAGACAGACTGTGGATAGGGTATACAACTACTAGACAGACTGTGGATAGGGTATACAACTACTAGACAGACTGTGGATAGGGTATACAACTACTAGACAGACTGTGGATAGGGTATACAACTACTAGACAGACTGTGGATAGGGTATACAACTACTAGACAGACTGTGGATAGGGTATACAACTACTAGACAGACTGTGGATAGGGTATACAACTACTAGACAGACTGTGGATAGGGTATACAACTACTAGACAGACTGTGGATAGGGTATACAACTACTAGACAGACTGGTATACAACTACTAGACAGACTGTGGATAGGGTATACAACTACGATAGACAGACTGTGGATAGGGTATACAACTACTAGACAGACTGTGGATAGGGTATACAACTACTAGACAGACTGTGGATAGGGTATACAACTACTAGACAGACTGTGGATAGGGTAGGGTATACAACTACTAGACAGACTGTGGATAGGGTATACAACTACTAGACAGACTGTGGACTACAACTACTAGACAGACTGTGGATAGGGTATACAACTACTAGACAGACTGTGGATAGGGTATACAACTACTAGACAGACTGTGGATAGGGTATACAACTACTAGACAGACTGTGGATAGGGTATACAACTACTAGACAGACTGTGGATAGGGTATACAACTACTAGACAGACTGTGGATAGGGTATACAACTACTAGACAGACTGTGGATAGGGTATACAACTACTAGACAGACTGTGGATAGGGTATACAACTACTAGACAGACTGTGGATAGGGTATACAACTACTAGACAGACTGTGGATAGGGTATACAACTACTAGACAGACTGTGGATAGGGTATACAACTACTAGACAGACTGTGGATAGGGTATACAACTACTAGACAGACTGTGGATAGGGTATACAACTACTAGACAGACTGTGGATAGGGTATACAACTACTAGACAGACTGTGGATAGGGTATACAACTACTAGACAGACTGTGGATAGGGTATACAACTACTAGACAGACTGTGGATAGGGTATACAACTACTAGACAGACTGTGGATAGGGTATACAACTACTAGACAGACTGTGGATAGGGTATACAACTACTAGACAGACTGTGGATAGGGTATACAACTACTAGACAGACTGTGGATAGGGTATACAACTACTAGACAGACTGTGGATAGGGTATACAACTACTAGACAGACTGTGGATAGGGTATACAACTACTAGACAGACTGTGGATAGGGTATACAACTACTAGACAGACTGTGGATAGGGTATACAAACTACTAGACAGACTGTGGATAGACAGAGGGTATACAACTACTAGACAGACTGTGGATAGGGTATACAACTACTAGACAGACTGTGGATAGGGTATACAACTACTAGACAGACTGTGGATAGGGTATACAACTACTAGACAGACTGTGGATGACAGTCTACTCTTCTTGAGCACCACACCACTGCTGGAATAAAAACAGGGAAGAGAGACAAAGAACCTGTAACCCAGGTCTCCCCTTGACCAAGCCAACATCTTAACTGTCTTAAACTGAGAGTCAGTGATATGATGTCGCCACGAGCAGCACCGCAGATGTTGCAGATGAGAAGCGATGCAAGACGATCCACTCACAGAGTATCTGTTCATGTGCACAGGTGCGTTTCAATTTGCTTCACCGTCATAGCTGCAGGACCAAATCAGCAGAGTAGTTTAGTATCAAACTTCAATGCTCTTCATTGTTGCGGAAATCGGCCTGACTTTGCTGTTACCTTCATGCATTGTTAACTCTACCTTTAACAAAGAGGGCATCCTCAAGGCCTGAGGCTGACCTTGGCCTTTACATGCCTCAGCCAGGACTATCTGATTACAAGAGTGTGATTGCAAATCCCCTTTCGCTACACATGCACAGAGTGAACAGCACCACATATAATTAGTCTGAAGAAGGATTCAACCACCACAGCCTAGCAACCTATAGCACAGCCCTGAACACTGATTGGGCCCCCACCTCTCAATTAACTGATTTCCAGTCTGTTTGGCCCAATTAAAGCATGCCCAGTCAGCCAGAAAACAAAGAACTCCAACCAAGGTTCAGCCTTTTTAGTTGAATTTTGTTTTAGTATTTTACCAGGTAAGTTGACTGAGAACACATTCTCATTTACAGCAAAGACCTGGGGAATAGTTACAGCGGAGAGGAGGAAGGAGACAATTGTAAACTGTGGATTATTAGGTGACCATGATGGGTTGAGGGCCAGATTGGGAATTTAGCCAGGACACCAGGGTTAACACCCCTACTCTTACAATAAATGCAATGGGATCTTTAACAACCTCAGAGAGTCAGGACACCCGTTTAATGTCCCATCTGAAAGACAGCACCCTGCCCTGGGGTATTGGGATATTTTTTAGACCAGAGGAAAGAATGCCTCCTATTGGCCCTCCAACACCACCTGGTCTCCCATCCAGGGACTGACCAGGACCAACCCTGCTTAGCTTCAGAAGCAAGCCAGCAGTAGTATGCAGGGTGGTATGCTGCTGGCCATGACTCTGGTTAGTTGCAAATTCACATAGGTGTCTGGTGGAATGCTCTTACAGCAGTCCCAGCACTGTCCCTCGCCGAACAGCAGTCCCTCGCCTAACTGCAGTCCCTCACCTAACAACAGTCCCTCATCATAGGGGCGGCAGGGTAGCCTAGTGGTTAAAGTGTTGGACTAGTAACCGGAAGGATGCAAGTTTAAATCCCCGAGCTGACAAAGTACAAATCTGTCATTCTGCCCCTGAACAGGCAGTTAACCAACTGTTCCTAGGCTGTCATTTAAAATAAGAATTTGTTCTTAACTGACTTGCCTTGTTAAATAAAGGTAAAAAAAAAAAAATATATATATATATATATATATATATACTGTCTAACAGCAGTCCCTCGCATAACTGCAGTCCCGCTATTATAAGCTTACTAATGTTTTCTTTGATGCAGATATAGGAGAGCAGTCCAAGCTGATTCCTATGTCGTCAATTGAGATTGATACACTTTGCATTTGGGGATAATAATGGTAGAGACCTGAAGAGGTTTTGTATTTTATTTCTTGAAGCAAATTATTAGAACGTCTGTATTTTGCAATGTTCATGATGACACATACAGTTCACCTTGAATGCATGGTTGGCTTTAAGGACATTTGTTCATGATGACACATACAGTTCACCTTGAATGCATGGTTGGCTTTAAGGACATGTGTTCATGATGACACATACAGTTCACCTTGAATGCATGGTTGGCTTTAAGGACATTTGTTCATGATGACACATACAGTTCACCTTGAATGCATGGTTGGCTTTAAGGACATGTGTTCATGATGACACATACAGTTCACCTTGAATGCATGGTTGGCTTTAAGGACATTTGTTCATGATGACACATACAGTTCACCTTGAATGCATGGCTTTAAGGACATTTGTTCATTTAAGGAACATGAATGCATGGTTGGCTTTAAGGACATGTGTTCATGATGACACATACAGTTCACCTTGAATGCATGGTTGGCTTTAAGGACATTTGTTCATGATGACACATACAGTTCACCTTGAATGCATGGTTGGCTTTATGATGGATGGTTGGCTTTAAGGACATTTGTTCATGATGACACATACAGTTCACCTTGAATGCATGGTTGGCTTTAAGGACATTTGTTCATGATGACACATACAGTTCACCTTGAATGCATGGTTGGCTTTAAGGACATTTGTTCATGATGACACATACAGTTCACCTTGAATGCATGGTTGGCTTTAAGGACATTTGTTCATGATGACACATACAGTTCACCTTGAATGCATGGTTGGCTTTAAGGACATTTGTTCATGATGACACATACAGTTCACCTTGAATGCATGGTTGGCTTTAAGGACATTTGTTCATGATGACACATACAGTTCACCTTGAATGCATGGTTGGCTTTAAGGACATGTGACTGTTAATAACTATAGCAAGGACAAGACTATGTGAGTTTGTACATTTGGGATCTCAAACAATGAGCATCACTATTTTGTATTGGAGGAAATGAGAAAAGAGGAGATGGGGTTGCCGTCGGCTGTAGAATGTAGAACTGGATTGGAACAGAGCTCGACATCAGACTAATGAAGAACAGATGTTTTCTAGCATTCTAGCATTCTAACATTAACTTGCTTGACTATGCTGCAGGTTATACAACTGTTTGTTACATGCAATATTTGCTTTGTGGACTTCACTGGACATATGCTGCTTTCTGGTTTTGTGATGAAACAATGTGTAGTTTAATTTATTCCACCACTGTGACTGTTGTCTTTTTGTTGTTACGGCCTTGTATATCACTATGGTGTATGAATTTACAGTTGTAGAGCAAACAACGCAAATATGACGACATAGGTTGTAATATTGCTTTTTTACTGGCTTCGCTTCCTCAGTGATTTTACCCAGGCACTCTTCCTACTCCACCTCACAGCAGGTCAGTAGAGGTGCCTGGGTAAATACACTGAGGAAGCTAAGCGTCATCAAATCAACAAGGCTATCATATGCTGAGTTTAGATCACTGAAAACACACATAAAGATACCAAAAAATGTAGTCCAATCAATGTTGATAAATATCATGTGGCTGTCCATGCGACTGATTTGTGTGTGTGTGTGTGTGTGTGTGTGTGTGTGTGTGTGTGTGTGTGTGTGTGTGTGTGTGTGTGTGTGTGTGTGTGTGTGTGTGTGTGTGTGTGTGTGTGTGTGTGTGCGTGCGTGTGCGTGCGTGCGTGCGTGCGTGCGTGCGTGCGTGCGTGCGTGCGTGCATGTGCAAAACATCATGTTGACTCACCCTAGACTAGTTGAATGCTAATGCCATCCTCCTCTCTTTCTTGTTGGTAAATGGGTCAATGGCTCTGTCATACATTACAATTTTAGTTTTTGTTGTCATAGGCTAGCAAGCATTTTAGTTAGTTAGCCTAACTTCCTAGCTTAGGTGATGTGAAATGGCTAGCTAGTTAGCAGTGGTCACAATGAACCAGCTAAGGTAGCCAGCTAGTTAGCTAACGTGAACCTACGAGGCTACAACTAGGCTACATATTGAACTTTATTCAATTCAGGCTAGTGGCAAAACATATACATTTATGGTTAGATCAGAATCACCATTATAATCATTGGCCTGTACAGAGAATTAAGTCAAAACCACAAGTCCAAATCCCCATCTCTCTCCATGGTTTTGGAAAAGGTTCACTTTAGTTACCCGCAGGACATCAACACAAGCAGACCAGAAACAGGCACATTTTTCTGAAAATTAAGTTTTGCTTTGAAAGTTAATTGATTGGTCTGAAGCCAAATTCAAACCAGCCTCCCTTGGGGGGGCATTTTGCTTAACCAGGACAACCCACAGCTGAGATATTTTATATATAAAAGATGTATCAAGGGAAGCCAAACGCAGTGCTGTAAAGTACTTAAGTAAAAATACTTTAAAGTGCTACTTAAGTAGTTTTTGGTGGTATCTGTACTTTACTATTTATATTTTTGGCAACTTTTACTTTTATTTCAATACATTCCTAAAGAAAATAATGTACTTTTTACTCCATACATTTTCCCTGACATCCAAAAGTACATTTTGACAGGAAATGACCAGTAGAACATCCCTGGTCATCCCTACTGCCTCTGATCTGGTGGACTCACTAAACACAAATCATTTGTTTGTAAATTATGTCTGTGTAAATTATGTCAATAAAATGAGCCGTCTGGTTTGCTGAATATAAGGAAATTGAAATGATTTTTACTTTTACTTTTTATACTTAAGTACATTTTATCAATTTAATTTATTTTTGATAGTTAAAATACGTTCAGACTTTTACTCAAGTAGTATTTTACTGGTTGACTTTCACTTTTACTTGTCATTTTCTATTAAGGTATCTTTACTTTTACTCAAGTATGACAATTGAGTACTTTTTCCACCATTGGCCAAAAGCTTGCTGGCATCAACCAATCAAATGCTACGGCGGAACACGTTATACTCTTTTGGTCCATACAGCATCAGATATCCGGGCTACATATACTGAGACAGAGCGGCGCTGTGTCCCTCGCTCGGGTGATTTCTCCAGTGAGATTCAGGCACATGCGAATTGACCGAAAATTATGAAAAGACAGAGAGGAAATCAATTAATTTATCATTTTTATTGGTTAAATATTTGGGAAATCGTGGCTTCCGTTGGCATCCATGAATACACCCCACTGCAGCAGGCGCGCATATATAACATCACACCAGTGCACAGTTATCCATATACACTACTTTGTGTTGTATGATTTGTATACATTCAAATGTTTCCCTCGCATTTAACAGAGAGAAAAACGTTCGTAAGGTTTTTTAAATGGAATGTATACACATAACTCGAACACATTAGGAATGAGCTATGTTGTATGTTGTACAGCCTATTACACGCAATGTGGTGAATAATGTACAGGATAATAATCAATATGAATATATAGTCTCCATCGCTGTGCTTGACTTGCAGTTGGTGCTAAGGTGTAATTACGTCATTCTAGGTGGAAACAAAGCCGACTGGGTGCCTTTTTAGCACCACACGCGCGCGCGTGAGAACGCCGACAGCTCGGTTCCAACAGCTACCGCAAATCCGGTCCCGGAGTGAAGACATAGTCCACCTATTGGAATACAATACAAAATATGATAAATGAAGGATTATCCGAACGGGAGTGACTGGGGATCGAATCGGATCTTTTGGCTGGTTATTTACTACGGTGTCCGACTGGAATGTATATTATGGTGTATGGTTAAATTGAAGAATGAATGTTGTGCGTCAACTTCGCATTGCTGCCGCCTTGTTTTGGTGACTTTGAGGAATCTATACCTTTTGAATGTTCACTCGGATGAGAGCAAATGGAATCGTGCGTTAGGTGAGTCTATTTGTCCCTTTGTTGGTTATGTACTGTATGAGCGCGCGCGCCAGTGAAGAACTGGAATATGGATTTTATTCTCTGTTTCGAAGTACTCAGCGGTGAATCTGAGGTTATGCAAATGTGATTGAATTATGACCGTGTGGATATCCATTTCTGTTTGAGGAACGACACTGTTTAGAGTTCTTGAACTGAATCTAGTGGGTATACAATGACAAAAACGTAGCCTACTCAATATTCCTGAAAATAATATACATTTAATAGCAGCTGCATGATAATATATATTTTGGAATTAATTTAATATGAAAACCAATCTTTACTGATCCCTATCTAAAGAGTGAAGCCTTCTCCAAACTATTACCACATTTAATTTCTGTCTTATTCACAATAACACAAATAGACGAGATCATTAGATTAGTTTATTAGTCACATGCACAGGGATAACTGGGATAATAACATGGGATGTGACACCTTATATTCATGATTATTATTACTTGCAATGTTTGGCTATGTTTTGATTGCGGTATGTGATTGTCCAATAGTCAATATCTTGCTCTCTCTCTCTCTCTCTCTCTCTCTCCTTCAGGGTCATCCTCCTATCTCTCTCATAAGGGGGACAGGTCTCCCTTGTATTTGAGACGTTCCATCTCAATGGCATCCCCTGTACAGTATACTTAAAGAATAGGAGACTAACGAGGATATCAACGTCTAGCTCCATTCCACACCACATGCCATGGATCCCCTACCAGAGTACTCCCTGTTCCTAGTCCGGATCCTGGAGGAACTAGACACTAAACACAGTAGTGTGTCCTACCAGGACCTCTGTAAGTCCCTGTGTGCCCGCTTTGACTTGGTCCACTTGGCCAAGCTACGGAGCCTTCTGTTCTACACAGCCTGCCTGGACCCAGCCTTCCCTGCCACTCTCTTCAAAGACAAGATGAGATGTACTGTTGAGGACCAGCAGTCTAAGAAACTCATGGTGGCAGCAGATATCGTCACTATGTTTAACCTAATCCAAATGAACGGGGGGATCGCCAAAGATAAGCTCCCAATGGCACCACCGAGGCCCAAGTTCCACAAGAACCAGTCGTTTGAGTCATGTAGGTCCGACACTGATGTTTATAAGTACCAGGACTATGAGAGGGGCGGAGGTTATGACCTCATGGATCAACCCTCCAGGGCGGGTCACCACCCCCACCATCGCCCCATGTCCCAAAACAACTCCTCCCACCCCCGCCCACACCCCCATTCCCACTCCGCCAGCTCGAAATCCAACTGCAGCCCACAGTTTATCCCGACCTCGGACCCTAACTTCCTATTGGGCGTAAACAAGGATCTAAAATGTCGAGCAGCGTCGCTAGATAAGCTGCAGCACCTGCCCCAGTACTCAAGCTGCAGTCCTCCATCGCCGCCCTGCGAGATGCAGAGCACCTACTTTCCCATAGACATTGACAGTGAGTCCACCACAGACCAGGAGTCCCTGCAACACATCAACCACACGGAGCCCTTCTCTGTCCACTCCTGTGTCCAGAAGAGAAACATCTTCAAGGAGGATTTTCACAACCTGCTAGCGTTCTCCCCACAGGTCTGTGTCTCTGGTCTTTAATTCTATAGTATTTATTTATTTTTATTAAGCATTTACATATCATTCATTATGCAACAATAATTATCCTGACATATTTGTTTGGAAGTACCCCCAACAGGTTTGAGTTTTAATGTTGTCCCATTACGACTGAAACAACAATACATGAAAAAACAAACATTGAAGATAAAGTCAGACTGATTTCCATTGCAGCCTCCTCCACTGTTAACCATCTGTTATCAATTATCACTATCTAATTTTCACTGCGATATGTGGTCAGCTACATTCTTTATTGTGCCAGTTGTTTCGTTCCTATTAAACGGTGCTAGCTGTAAGTATTTGTGCCGTTGTTTGCTAATCTTACCATCTAAATGTCAAAGAAAAGCACAAGAAACCTAAAGGACAAAACAAAAGTGATAAAACAGTACCTCCCCACTTCCTGAAACTGGTCCATAGATCTACAGATGTAGGATCTTAATTAGACCTGCATTGTTGCAGCAAAATAATCCTGCAACAACAGGATTTCAACATTTAATCCATAATGTTGCTTGATTGGTGGTTAGGCTATAAGCTGGTCAAAATGAGGCTACATGAAAAGTGGAATACTGTTAATATAACCGTTAGTGCAGGTTTTTAATGAACTTATGTCAATCATGAAGGTCATCTGCATTTCCTCTGGCACAGGAAAAGTCTCATCAACAAAGAGTGATCAAATGAAGATCCTTCATCTGTATAGCCTATGTCACTTAGAATGGAAATGTCTCAATGGACATAGCTCTCAGTGAGAATAACCAATCTATAAAACATATTTCTTTCTGGAAAGGCTTGGTCTGAGCCTAATGTTACATCCAGCACCTTTATGCTTAGTTTGACTCTTTCTTTGATTGATTTGATAATGCAGGGTGTTTTGACTGATGTGTTAACACAACAGTGTATTAACATGTTGTTGTTGTAAAAGTGAATGAGTCTGTAACAACAACAAAAAAATCACTTGTGTAATGACAAAAATTGCTCAAAACAATTACCAAATTTCTCTTATCAGCGTGACTTAGAGCCAAACAATACAATATTACCATAATGTTAGAGTGTCACTACACAGGTTTAAGAGCAACTTAATGAAGTGTTACCCCATTGTCGTTATAGGTCATCACCTCAGAGTGCAAACCAAACATCAGGGCAACTGGAGGCTACCACCGGAGAGAGCTCCACAAGCCTGCCACATTCTTCAACCACAGCTTCGAGCTGCCCTACAGTAACCCCTACTTTGAGCATACTATGAACTCGCCCATTCAGGAGAAACGGCGAGCGAAGCACGAGAGTCTGGACGACCTTCAAGCGTCTACGTATTTCGGGCCAACGACAGTGACAGAGTGCGTGAACACACGGAGGAGCACGGCTAGGCCGGGGAAGCAGCCAATTTGGCCCGTGAAAAGCCTGAGTCTGAATGCTGAAGAAGGGCCACCGGATTTTGAGAGGTCATTTCTGAATGGGAAACCGCTGAAAGACAACCATCGCCACAATGTAGTTAATAAAGAGAATGAGCAGCACTTCCAGTGTGCCAAAGAGAAAATGGTGGCCTCCCCTTCAGGGTTCGCAAAGAAAACCAATGGGTTGAAAACAAAGGATATGTCTTCAATGGCGTGCGGTCCCGGAGTGGGTGTCGACAAAAGAGAGGTTGGGAAAAGATTTAAAGAGAAAGGCATCAACAGTACGTCTTTTCAAGGAGGTAACATAGACAGCTCGTCCAGCATAGGGACACAAACGGAGCAGGCCGAACAGAGGAAGCTAAAAGACTATGCCGCCGCACACGCAAAATACGTCGAGAGAGAGAGGCACTCGTGCAAACACTCGGAAGAGGACTCTGAGATCATCAGCGATGACATCAGTGACATCTTCCGCTTCCTTGACGACATGAGCGTGTGCGACTCGCTGGGCGTCATCCAATCGTCGTGCTACAACAGCATCGGATCTCTCTCTCAGGTGACCATGAAGTCTGACGGCGACAGCTCACCCGAATGCAACACGGTCAAACTGGCCAAGTCCAAGCTGGACTGCCTCTTTCACTCCCTAGAGAACACGGACGACGAGCTCAAATCGAGCGTGTGCAAGCTTGTTATGAGGATAGGTGAGATCGAGAAGAAGCTGGAGTCTCTGTCCGGAGTCCGAGGGGAGATCTCGCAGGTGCTCTCCAAGCTCACCAAACTCGACGAGAAGATCCAGGAACCCGAAACCAACGGGAGACCGGGCGAAAATGCTTTAGCCACCACTTCCACCCCAGATCACCTTCACCCCGACCCCAACCTCTCGCCCCATGTCTTTCAGTGCCACACGACAGGCCACAACATCAAGGTGGATAATGGATCAGTGGAGTGGGGCTGCTCAGACAGTGAGAGTCTGAGGGTCAAGGCAATTAAGAAAAGTATGTTCACGCGGAGGTCGTCACGCTCACTCAATGAGGAGAACAGCGCCACAGAGTCAAAGGTGGCGAGCATCACCAACTCACCACGGGACTGGAGAACGGTGTCGTATTCTTCGCACCATGGGGATGAGGGCAAAGACAAGGACAGAGACAGAGACCGAGAAAGGGACACCAAGGACAGACACAGGAAAGCCAAAGAGGTAAGAAAAATGGTTTACATTTCTAACACTTTTCACATTACACCAACATTAGATACTTTGTGGTTTTTGGGCTGTTTTGATGTCATATGAGAGCATATTTTCTACCACAAGAAAGCGTCTTTGGGGGAAAAAAGCGCTATTAAAATCCTATGTAGTATTATTATCCTTACAGAAACATGACAAGAGTAATCAACGAGGTAAGAACAATGGAATAGAATTCATTTATATAAGTCCTTTGTAAGTGCTGGCCCGCACTGTATGTTGTTCAAGAACAGACAAAGAAAAGTATTCACACCCCTTGAATTTTTCCACATTTTGTTAAGTTACAAAATGGGGATAAAATTGATTTAATTGTAAAAAAACATCTACAGCAATCTACAATAATTGTTTTGTTTTGTTGTTAACTAATATATCTTGATTAGATAGGTGTTCACCCCCCGAGTCAATACAATATAAATAAACAATATAAACACCTTTGGCAGCAATTAAAGTAAGTCAGTGAGTCTTTTGGGGTAAGTCTCTAAGAGCTTTGCGCACTTGGATTGTGCAATATTTACCCATTATTCTCTAAATTCTTCAAGCGCTGTCAAGTTGGTTGTTGATAGAGAGACATTTTCAAGTCTTGCCATAGATTTTCATGCAGATTTAAGTCAAAACTGTAAGTAGGCCACTCAGGAACATCCAATGTCGTCTTGGTAGTGTAGATTTGGCCTTGTGTTTTAGGTTTATTGTCCTGCTGGAAGGTTAATTTGTCTCTGTGTCTGTTGGAAAGGAGATTGAACCAGTTTTTCCTCTAGGATTTTGCCTGTGCTTAGCTACATTTAGTTTATTTTTATCCTGAAAAACTCCCCAGTCCTTGCTGATGACAAGCACACCCATAACATGATGCAGCCACCACCATGCAAAATGGAAAGTGGTACCCAGTGATGTGTTATGTTGGATTTGCCCCAAATATAACATTTCGTATTCAGGACAAAAAGTACATTATTTTGACACATTTATTCTGTACAGGCTTCCTTCATTTCACTCTGTCATTTTGGTTAGTATGTTGGAGTAACTACAATGTTGTTGATCCATCCTCAGTTTTCTCCTATCACAGCCATTAAACGCTGTAACTGTAAAATCACCGTTAGCCTCATGGTGAAATCCCTGAGTGGTTTTATTTCTCTCTGGCAACTCAGTTTGGAAGGACGTCTGTATCTTCGTATTGATACACCATCCAAAGCCAAATGAACAGCTTTACCATGCGCAAAGGATATTCAGTGTCTGCTTTATTATTTTTACCAATCTACCAATCAGTGCCCTTCTTTGTGAGGCATTTGAAAATGGGGTAGTCATTCACAAATCATGTTAAGTGTGAGTCCATGCAACTTATTATGTGATTTGTTCAGCAAATGTTTACTCCTGAACTTATTTAGGCTTGTCATAACAAAGTGTTGAATACTTTTTGACTCAAGACATTTCATGTAATCAATTTTATATTAAGGCTGTCAGACAACAAAATCTGGAAAAGTCAAGGAGTGAGAATACTTTCTGGAGGCACTGTTAGTCATTGAGCAGACGCTCTTATCCAGAGCCACTTACAGTAAATGAGTTTCAGTGGAGGCTGCTGAGAGGAGGACGGCTCATAATAACTACCCTTAACTACACCAGTGGAGGCTGCTGAGAGGAGGATGGCTCATTATAACTACCCTTAACTACACCAGTGGAGGCTGCTGAGAGGAGGATGGCTCATTATAACTACCCTTAACTACACCAGTGGAGGCTGCTGAGAGGAGGATGGCTCATTATAACTACCCTTAACTACACCAGTGGAGGCTGCTGAGAGGAGGATGGCTCATAATAACTCTTAACTACACCAGTGGAGGCTGCTGAGAGGAGGATGGCTCATTATAACTACCCTTAACTACACCAGTGGAGGCTGCTGAGAGGAGGATGGCTCATAATAACTACCCTTAACTACACCAGTGGAGGCTGCTGAGAGGAGGATGGCTCATAATAACTACCCTTAACTACACCAGTGGAGGCTGCTGAGAGGAGGATGGCTCATTATAACTACACCCCTTAACTACACCAGTGGAGGCTGCTGAGAGGAGGATGGCTCATAATAACTACCCTTAACTACACCAGTGGAGGCTGCTGAGAGGAGGACGGCTCATTATAACTACCCTTAACTACCCAGTGGAGGCTGCTGAGAGGAGGATGGCTCATAATAACTACCCTTAACTACACCAGTGGAGGCTGCTGAGAGGAGGATGGCTCATAATAACTACCCTTAACTACACCAGTGGAGGCTGCTGAGAGGAGGATGGCTCATAATAACTACCCTTAACTACACCAGTGGAGGCTGCTGAGAGGAGGATGGCTCATTATAACTACCCTTAACTACACCAGTGGAGGCTGCTGAGAGGAGGACGGCTCATTATAACTACCCTTAACTACACCAGTGGAGGCTGCTGAGAGGAGGATGGCTCATTATAACTACCCTTAACTACACCAGTGGAGGCTGCTGAGAGGAGGATGGCTCATTATAACTACCCTTAACTACACCAGTGGAGGCTGCTGAGAGGAGGACGGCTCATAATAATGGCTGGAGCGGCACAAATGGAATGGCATCATACACATAGAAACATTAGCTGTACCATGTCTCACACTGTATAATCACGTGGCATTTTGAGGACATTGCATTTTTGAAAACCTGAGGACTATGACAACCAAGCCATACAAACATAAACTGTAAAACTTCAATTAAATCTCAAATAGCCACTTGTCCCTTTTAATAGCCTGGCATCAGCACATAATTCAAATAAAATCAAAGTTTATTGGTTGCATGCACAGTTTAGCAGATGTTATAAACTGGTTGGTTCGAGCCTTGAATGCTGATTGGCTGACAGCCATGGTATATCAGACCGTAATCCACAGGTATGTCAACACATTTATTTTTACTGCTCTAATTACTTTGGTAACCAGTTTATAATAGCAATAAGGCATCTCAGGGGTTTGTGATATATGGCCAATATACCACGGCTAAGGGCTGTATCCAGGCACTCTGCGATGCCTCTTGAAGCTAGGGGGCACTATTTTTATGTTTGGAAAAATAACAATCCCAAAGTAAACGGCCTATTTCTCAGGACCAGATTCTAGAATATTCATATAATTGACAGATTAGGATAGAAAACACTCTAAAGGTTGCCAAAACTGTAAAAATATTGTCTGTGAGTATAACAGAACTGATATTGCAGGCGAAAGCCTGGGAAAAATCCAATCAGGAAGTGACTTATTTTGAAATCCCTGTGTTCCTATGCATCCCTATTGCCCATTGAAAGGGATATCAACAATATTCCTTTTTCTGTTGGCTTCCCTAAGGTGTCAACAGCCTTTAGACATAGTTTAAGGCTTTTATTTTGAAGAATGAGCGTGAATGACCACATTGCGTAAGTGGACAGGTGGGGGCTCTCAGAGTGATTTGTGCACAAAAGAGAGAGGCGGCCATTGTTACTCCCGGTCCTAGTGAAAAGCCAACTGTCCCGGTTGATATATTATCGAATAGATATTTGAAAAACACCCTGGGGATTGATTATAAAAAATGTTTTACATTTTTCTGTGGACATTATGGATATAATTTATGGATATAATTTGGAATTTTTGTCTGCGTTGTCGTGACTGCTCTTTCCGGTGGATTCCTGGGCATAACGCACCAAACTAACGGAGGTATTTGGATATAAAAAATATCTTTATGGAACAAAAGGAACATTTGTTGTCTAACTGGAAGTCTCGTGAGTGAAAACATCCGAAGATCATCAAAGGTAAAGGATTAATTTGATTGCTTTTCTTATTTTCGTGACCAAGTTACATGATGCTAGGTGTACTTATTGTTTTGTCGAGCAATCGATAAACTTACACAAACGCTCGTATTGCTTTCGCTGTAAAGCATAATTTCAAAATCTGAGATGACAGGTGGATTAACAAAAGGCTAAGCTGTTTTTTCCTATATTGCACTTGTGATTTCATGAATATTTTCTAGTAATATTATTTGACTGTGGCGCTATGCTATTCAGCGTTGATGATGACAATTCTCCCGGATCCGGGATGGGTGGTTCTAAGAAGAACAGCCCTTAGCTGTGGTATATTGGCCATATACCACACCTACTCGGGCCTTATTAATTAATTATAGTGGGTGCAGAGAAATGCTTATGTTTCTAGCTCCTAGCAATGTAGTAAAATGTTATGCAAGTACACAAATGATAATAAATAAATAAAAACAACAAGAAATCAAGAATTGTCTGAACGAATCCAATTAACAATCCAAATAGCACTGTAACAGTAATTCAAATGCAGTCTACTATATATTTCAGTACATAAACACCTGTTTCTAATAAATGCCAGGTTTAAGTGAATTGCTTACGAGTTAACTTCAGTGAGTACTGTAAAGATTATACAAAAGAAGATAAAGGGGAGCAACATCATTGTCTTTTCAACATTTTATTGAGCAAAAGATGTGTGCATTAAGGAAATGGACGCCTGGCTCAAATAGAAGCCTGTCTCTAATAACCGCCAGTTGTGTTCAGTGATTGAAGCAAATAAATGCCCATGACAGTTAAGGAAGTTTTACGGTATGTAAAGTCATTATCTCCTATGTACATGTAGACAGAGACGGGATGTCATAGAAGTACTGTCACAAATGTCTAGAGATTCAACAGTGTTAATTAAACAGTTGCTATGAAAAGGATATCATTTCCCTCGCTTCCCTTCCTCAAATCTCACACGCACACAGACACACACACATTTCACGCACGCACGCAAACACACACACGCAAACACACACAGACACGAAGGAGACAGGCAATTGGCTCGACGGCAGGATTTGATGCTATAGTTGGGTCACAGACGTCAGTGGAGCTAAATTATCCCAAACCCAGGTCCCCCTTCCGTCTCACAGAAAGAAATGAGACACATTCTACCAATCTCTTCAATGAGAGGAGAGATTAATACTGTCAATTTAGGAACACAAGAGGCAACGGATTGTGGGCTGAATCCTTTTCCTTGGGGGTGTTTATGAACTCTCAGGTTAGCACTCTCATCATTCATCACTCGTCAAGGGGAAGGGACCAGAGTCATTTCAGGCTTAGCAGAAAAACAGCTGGCATCCAAATCTACAGTAGAGCAGGAGGTAACACACTAACAAGGACGTCTGTAAGATATTCTGTTGTGAGATTTACATGGATCAGAGTGCCACATCGTAGATCTACCAATGTTATACAGACAGTGGAAATAGGGTCTGTTTGTGAACAATTATCTGTTTGTAAATGACTGTTTGGGGATTATTGTTGGTTTTTATATAATGGGGACTAATTCTCGGACACGTGAATTACAATAGATTCCTTTCCTGAGAATTTCTTCAAACCCTCCCACCCCCTTCCCATGGGAGAAGAAATGAACTTGTCCATAGACTCTGATGATTTAAGGTCAGATTTACATTCCCCCTTCATGGTTTAGTTTAGGTGAAGGTCACGCAGAACCTAGATCTGTGCCAATGGGCACCCTCTTCTACCCCCTCCCTTCCCTTCCCCGCGGTTAAGGGGGGTTCAAAACAGCATGTTGAAATGTCACTCTCAGTTTGCAGGTGTAACACTGACTAGTCATTCTCAGTGACCTTTCCCTGCGAAGCCAAATGGATCGGATGTTAATTGAAATGTGTCTCGACCTCGAGCTGTCATTCTACAAGCCCTGTGCTGCGTATGCAACTTTTTGATCACTGAATGGATAACTGACTAGCATGCATGCCCTCTCCATCTAGACAAGTTACCTCTCTCTGTTTGTCTCTCTCTCTCTCTCTGTCTATCTGTCTGTCTGTCTGTCTGTCTTTCTGTCTCTCTCTCTCTCTATGTCTGTCTGTCTGTCTGTCTGTCTGTCTGTCTGTCTGTCTCTCTGTCTCTCTCTGTCTCTCTCTCTGTCTCTCTCTCTCTCTCTCTCTCTCTCTCGCTCTCTCTCTCATAATTTTCTTAGTTGGGGCAGCAGGTAGCCTAGTGGTTAGAGAGGCGAGCCAGCAGCCGGAGGGTTGCTGGTATCTAATCCTAGATGCCATTGCCTGCCATTGTGCCCTTGAGCAAGGCACTCAACCCCCCACAACAATTAGATCCCTGGGCACCCAGTATGGGAGCCCTCCCCACACCTTTCCAAAACCTGTATATGTGTCTTTTGGAGGAGTTGGGTTAAAAGAGGAAGTCAAATATCTTAATCTGATAGGTCAAAAGACTGGATACGTTGCTCAGCGTATTGCTTCCACCTTCCCTGAACTCCAACTTCATTCATGTGCCCAATACTCCTGAGTCACTCCATTTCATCATATTCTCTGCTTCATGAGCACTGGCAGGTGCACCGTGGAGGTTTGAATTGTATATTAACGTTCTGTCATTTATTCTTTGAAGTGAAGGTAGTCTTTTTCTAGTAGTAGTACAAGTGGTTTCTATGAAAGAAGGACTTAATTAACATATTTTACACAGCGGTAAGAAGGTGATAGCAACGTGCTATGTTAATTGTTATATGTCGTGTATATACAGTAGATGAAAATATACAAAATATTCAATAGCTTAGACAGTAGCTATATATGCTAGCAATGAGCTAACATGCTAGGTAGCTAAGCTAGCATCACTTGAGTACCGGACACAGCTCTGGAGGCCCATGCGCCTGTCATCGAGGTCTAATAATTTAATAAATATATATATCATTTTGACACTAACCCTCCAAAAAGACATTCATACACATTTTTAACTTCTTAGTACATATGGAACTTAAGTGTTTGTTTCTTGGACTTCAGGAATATGACTGAAAAAGTGCCTCAGGCCTTGAAAAATAATACATTTAACATGAACTGATTGAAAGTTTTAGTTTAGAAAACGATCTCTCCGCAGAAGAGACAGTTACAGGGATGGTAAAAACAGCTTGATTGCCTTAACAACATCAGGGAAACTGGGCAGAAGGAAGTGGTGCTTCAAATACAGCAGTTCTGCAACATTGAGCCTCTCATTCTCCTTAATTGCCGGCCTCAACACGTTATGGAAAGAAATTAACTGTATAGGAAGCTCTGGGGACAGGTCATCTGGATACTGGACAGCTCAACAGTAACAACAAACGGTTTGCAATTTATTTATACTGGTGAACCGGCGTTTGAGATGTGTGGTTACAAATATCAACAGTCCCTTATCTCTGGTATAATGTATCTTGGCATGCATCATTCAAGACTAAGTTTAAATTGTGTGCAGTGCAATGGACATATAATGCTCAATGTCTCAGGAAAGACTGTCTGGGTTGACAATACTCAGTATAGAAAACAGTCAGGCCCGCACCCTGATCCTACAGGCCGTGGTGAAAAAATGTACACACAAAATAAGGAGGACTTCAGGAGACCAGGGGAGTCTCTCAAGCTGGAATTCATTTGATTTCATGTAATTGACCCTGCAGCCCATTTATGTAAGCTGTTACCGGCTGAGTTCAACAATAAATAGTGGGTGAATTTATCCTTAAGACGACTACTTTTATTCCTCATTGCTAGGCTATTCCATGTCATCTTTTATTCCTCATTGCTAGGCTATTCCATGTCATCTTTTATTCCTCATTGCTAGGCTATTCCATGTCATCTTTTATTCCTCATTGCTAGGCTATTCCATGTCATCTTTTATTCCTCATTGCTAGGCTATTCCATGTCATCTTTTATTCCTCATTGCTAGGCTATTCCATGTCATCTTTTATTCCTCATTGCTAGGCTATTCCATGTCATCATTTTATTCATGTCCTCATTGCTAGGCTATTCCATGTCATATTTTATTCCTCATTGCTAGGCTATTCCATGTCATCTTTTATTCGTCATTGCTAGGCTATTCCATGTCATCTTTTATTCCTCATTGCTAGGCTATTCCATGTCATCTGTTATTCCTCATTGCTACACTATTCCATTTCATTTTTATTGCTCATTGCGAGGCTATTTGATGTCATTTTTATTAAAAACGTATAAATGGCAGCTAAATACGGTATACATTATAGCTATAGATTGTACACTGCATAATGAAACAATCCCTAGTAAGCTAGTGTTTTGAGGATGGATTGACTTTTTTGGCATTAATAGACAACTTGGGAGAGAGCGCGAGGGTGGCTCATGTCATGCAGGTTCAGGGATTATTTAAGATACTCTTTGAATAGGTAGGGTTTCAGATGTTTTCAGAAGATGGGCAGGGACTCTGCTGTCCTAGCTTCAGGGGGAGGCAGGTTCTACCATTGGGGTGCCAGGACCGAGGAGAGCTTAGACTGGGCTGAGCGGGAGCCACCTTCCCATACGGGTGGGAGGGCCAAGAAACCAGAGGTGGCAGAATGGAGTACTTGGGTTGAAGGTTAGGTCAGAGTTAGGTCAGAGTTTGTGAGCCTGTGTCCCATGGCTGTAGAGTGTGAATTTGAAGGGTTTTCTACTTGCCTGACACTCAAACTGAATTCCTCCGCTGCTCTATCATTTGTTACATACTTCAGTCTGAGGCTGCCATCACTGAAGGCGTTTGTGGTGATGTCAAAATGAGTGGGTTCTGTACAAAACAAAGTAATCAGCAATTGGATCATCTCTAACCAATCAGAGTTTCAAAGCCAATGACAATTTTTCAAAATGGCGCTTTAGCAATGCATATTCTGTCTCTGGCCCAACCCATCGGTTTCTGCGACCAATCAGACTGAATGGATTTCCATCCTGACTCATTACATGGGCGTGGCGTAGCACTTAACTGGAGCAAGGAGTTTGGGTAACAAGGCAAGTTTTCTACATAACACATTAGAAATGTATTTAGGAACTACACATACACTCCAAACTAGTCCAACCAACTGTATAAACGTATAGAAACACACAGAGATCAAAGGGAAGTGAAACAGCAGGGAGGGTCTTTGGAGACAGGAAGTAAAACGGAGTCGTCTTGAGGTGATGGAATGCTTCTGTATTTCATGGCAATATATGCTGGAGGGAGAGACACAACTTGTGAGTCTGTCTTCTGATTATGGTCTGAGAAGTATATACTCACAAGACGGTCCTTTGGTGGAACATAAGAAGCTTGAGAAGAAATTGGACCAAACTTTGTGCTAATTGGAGTCAAAAAGTGGCATTTGTCACCTCTTCCTCCAGAAATGAACTGACATTTTTTTTATTTAACCTTTATTTAAAAACCTTTATTTAAAAAGGAAAAGGCCGTTGAGTTTAGAAACACCATTTTGCGAGGGGGACCTGGCATCAAGAGCCTATTGATGAAAATTAAGATAACCATGCCGGAAATACGCAATGGGACTACATATTCACAACCAAATATTTTTCTGTGCACTATTATATGTTGCTGGATCCTTGTAAATCCAGTAAGGGGCTATTCGTTGAAAACATGCACAGTCTGTGAATCTCTCAATGATACCAACATGAAAGTAATCTGTGGAAAGAAGAACCTCCAAACCATACCAGAAGACATTCAAAGAAAAGTAAGATCTTTAGACCTTTCCATCAACAACATTGTGATGATCAAAACATTTGATTTCAAAGATCTCTCAGCCCTCCAATCTTTAAACACTTCCTGCAACCGGATCTCTCATGTGGACGATTGGGCTTTTTCAGACCTGGTCGTTCTTCAGGAGCTGAATCTTGCCAATAACAGACTCAACACCCTCTCAGACCACCAGTTTCAGGGCCAAGGCAACCTCTCCGTCCTTCGACTAGACTACAACCACATCAAAATAATTTCATCCTCTAACTTTCAGAATCTCTCCAGCTTAAATGTATTAAAGTTAACCGGCAACCAACGTAATGTTCTAAAGAAGGTTCAGACAAACTTGCTATTCACACACCTACAGGAGTTGTACATTGCAACCAACGTAATGTTCTAAAGAAGGTTCAGACAAACTTGCTATTCACACACCTACAGGAGTTGTACATTGCAACCAACGTAATGTTCTAAAGAAGGTTCAGACAAACTTGCTATTCACACACCTACAGGAGTTGTACATTGCAACCAACGTAATGTTCTAAAGAAGGTTCAGACAAACTTGCTATTCACACACCTACAGGAGTTGTACATTGCAACCAACGTAATGTTCTAAAGAAGGTTCAGACAAACTTGCTATTCACACACCTACAGGAGTTGTACATTGCAACAACGTAATGTTCAAGGTTCAGACAAACTTGCTATTCACACACCTACAGGAGTTGTACATTGCAACCAACGTAATGTTCTAAAGAAGGTTCAGACAAACTTGCTATTCACACACCTACAGGAGTTGTACATTGCAACCAACGTAATGTTCTAAAGAAGGTTCAGACAAACTTGCTATTCACACACCTACAGGAGTTGTACATTGCAACCAACGTAATGTTCTAAAGAAGGTTCAGACAAACTTGCTATTCACACACCTACAGGAGTTGTACATTGCAACCAATAATGTTCTAAAGAAGGTTCAGACAAACTTGCTATTCACACACCTACAGGAGTTGTACATTGCAACCAACGTAATGTTCTAAAAGGTTCAGACAAACTTGCTATTCACACACCTACAGGAGTTGTACATTGCAACCAACGTAATGTTCTAAAGAAGGTTCAGACAAACTTGCTATTCACACACCTACAGGAGTTGTACATTGCAACCAACGTAATGTTCTAAAGAAGGTTCAGACAAACTTGCTATTCACACACCTACAGGAGTTGTACATTGCAACCAACGTAATGTTCTAAAGAAGGTTCAGACAAACTTGCTATTCACACACCTACAGGAGTTGTACATTGCAAAACTAATGTTCTAAAGAAGGTTCAGACAAACTTGCTATTCACACACCTACAGGAGTTGTACATTGCAACCAACGTAATGTTCTAAAGAAGGTTCAGACAAACTTGCTATTCACACACCTACAGGAGTTGTACATTGCAACCAACGTAATGTTCTAAAGAAGGTTCAGACAAACTTGCTATTCACACACCTACAGGAGTTGTACATTGCAACCAACGTAATGTTCTAAAGAAGGTTCAGACAAACTTGCTATTCACACACCTACAGGAGTTGTACATTGCAACCAACGTAATGTTCTAAAGAAAGACAAACTTGCTATTCACACACCTACAGGAGTTGTACATTGCAACCAACGTAATGTTCTAAAGAAGGTTCAGACAAACTTGCTATTCACACACCTACAGGAGTTGTACATTGCAACCAACGTAATGTTCTAAAGAAGGTTCAGACAAACTTGCTATTCACACACCTACAGGAGTTGCTATTCACACACCTACAACATTGCAACCAACGTAATGTTCTAAAGAAGGTTCAGACAAACTTGCTATTCACACACCTACAGGAGTTGTACATTGCAACCAACGTAATGTTCTAAAGAAGGTTCAGACAAACTTGCTATTCACACACCTACAGGAGTTGTACATTGCAAGCAACGTAATGTTCTAAAGAAGGTTCAGACAAACT
This sequence comes from Oncorhynchus masou masou, assembly GCF_036934945.1. Taxonomy (NCBI): domain Eukaryota; kingdom Metazoa; phylum Chordata; class Actinopteri; order Salmoniformes; family Salmonidae; genus Oncorhynchus; species Oncorhynchus masou. Next base: position 12,990,286 of record NC_088213.1, on the reverse strand, counting down.
TGCTATTCACACACCTACAGGAGTTGTACATTGCAACCAACGTAATGTTCTAAAGAAGGTTCAGACAAACTTGCTATTCACACACCTACAGGAGTTGTACATTGCAACCAACGGATTTACCTTTTTCCAGTCACAGGACATATCAAATAAGTCCATAGGACTGAGGGTGTTGAGTATCTTCCATGAGTATCTTCAAGATCACAGCTGATGTTCTTCCTAAACTCCACTATTTAAACCTCTCTGACTCTGGTCAAAATGGAAGCATGACATGGGATGTACCAGACAGATCTTTTCTGAGTCATATGAAAAGTCTCAATTTGAGCGGTGTCCACATGTCTTTGAAGGAAATGAGTGTGGTACTGCAGAGCCTCAACTCATCATTAACATCTCTCATACTGTCTCATTTAGGGGAAGATAGGATCTCGGCTCTCACCAACATTGCCTGCCATATTACTAAACTGACAACACTCAGACTGCGTTATAACAACATGAGTTTTGTCTCTGAGGAACTGCTTAAGTCCTGCACACATACTTGACTAAGTTGGATATATCCCATAATGCTCTTACTCATCTGTCTCATCAGTCATTCAGCTCAATGAAGCAACTGACTACTCTAGATCTAAGTAACAATATGCTTTCTTCTGTGCCAAATGCCACTCATAATATCCAATCTCTGACAATCTTGGATTTCAGATACAATACCATCAATAAACTAGGCTCATTCGATTTTGCCAATCTGACAGGACTAACATAAGGACTAACAATGAAATCACTGACATTAAAGGCAATGTTTTTCAAGATTTGCAGGACTTAACTCCTAGATCTGGGAAAAAACAGTATCTCATCTTTACGTTATGTTTTTAAGAATTGTTTGCAAAAACTAGAAAACTTGCAATTGGGAGGCAATATGCTAAGATCTATCCATAAATGAGACTTTGAAAGCTTACAATCCCTCAAAACCTTGATTTTATTTGACAACCAAATGACAGTGTGGAAGACGGGGCCTTTCAGGGTTTGGTCTTAAAATGCTCATTTGGCATCGAATAGATTGAGTAAAATAAACATTAGGGCCACTATGTTCAGAGGATGTTCAGCTTTAGAAAAACTTGATTTGAGTTGGAATCGTATTAAATATCTACATTATGGTGAACTTAAATCCCTTTTCTCTTCTACCGTCTCTAAAGATCCTGATCATCTCCAGTCAGCATCCTTTTGGAATGTTGAATATACCAGCCAACGTTCTTAAAGATCTGAAATATTTATTGGCATTCAGCGCAAGGAGTTTAAGTCCTTTCACCCAAACACACTACACACCACAGTTGTGGTCCCTTGACATCAGCCTGAATGAGTTCACAGCCCTGAGCACGGAGTTGTTTCACCCGATCCCACGACTCAACAGGCTATACCTGTCTAAAGCCCAACTTCAGTCTTTAGATTTTCTCATAGGAGACAAACTCACTCAACTCAGTTACTTACAGGTGAGAAAGAATGACTTTACAGTAGTCAGTGAGACAATGATACGTTCTTTACCTGCTTTCGTTTACTTGGACCTGCAAGACAAGACTTTCACCTGTGACTGCAGCAATGCTTGGTTTATCCAGTGGGTGACAACAGAAAACCATACACAGGTTGTTGATGCCTATGACTTTACCTGCAACTATCCGGTCCATCTAGGAGGTACCAAACTGTTGGACCTTGACACCCACTACTGTTCAGTAGATATAGGATTCTTCTACTTCATCTCCTCCACTTCTCTGGTCCTCTTAACCTTGCTGGGGTCTTTTGTCTACCATCTCCTGAGATGGCAGTTGTTCTACGCCTACTATCTCTTTCAGGCTTATCTCTAGGACACAAAGCGGAGGAATGTCCGTGTGACTCATCAGTATGATGCCTTCGTCTCCTACAATGGCCACGATGAGCCCTGGGTCTTGAGGGAACTTCTGCCAGAGCTGGAGGGAAACCAAGGCTGGAAGCTGTGTCTACATCACCGTGACTTCCAGCCAGGCAAACCCGTCGTAGACAACATCACAGACGCCATCTATGGGATCTGCAAGACCATCTGCGAGATCAGCCGTCGCTACCTGGAGAGTAGGTGGTGCTCCCGGGAGATCCAGTCTTCCGTCTGTTTGATGAGCAGAAGGACGTTCTGATCCTGGTGTTTCTGGAGGAGGTCCCAGACCAGCAGCTCTCCCCCTTCCACCGGATGAGAAAGCTGGTGAAGAGACGTACCTACCTGAGCTGGCCCAGAGCTGGGGAGCACACTGGAGTCTTCTGGCAGAAACTCCGGGTGGCTCTGGGGACCAGGGACGACCTTGCTGAGGAGAACCCCATCCTGTCCGGGGTGGATAGAAAATGTTAATGACACACTAAATGTATGGCAAAGAAATATAGTTTTAAAAAAACATTATAAAAAAGATCCCTAACCCAACCGCCAGATTTTGTTCTAGATTTACCCTACTGAATATAATTGACAAATGGCAATGTTTGAAATCAGAAATGTAGTTTATGCAAATCTACAATAAACTTGATGAAATCTCAAATTAAACGTGTTATGAAATATATTATGTGTGCTATTTGACGATGAATTTATGATGAAATGTTTGACTTATTTACTTGTTATATTCTCCTAGTTCTCTAGCTTTCTGGAACTTTAAAATGTTAGGTTTTTAGGTGTAAGAGTTAAGATTCTTGAAATTGTTAAGTGTAAGCGAAAGCTTTATATAACCACCTTTTGAATCTTTGTGATGAAAAACGCTTTGAAAATAAAATGTCAAATACATTTGTCATCTTGCTTTTTATGTGAACTTTGTTTTTTGATTAGCTATAAACTTTTACTCCTGATTCTATAGAACCCAGGAAGAGAAGGCATGGCTCCCTTCAGCTCCTTCTTACATCATTACCATGACTCACTGTCAATCGTAGCCATTTCCAAATGACACAGATAAACCATCACTCAAAAATCACTCTCTTTCTCTTCTTACCTCTGTTGACATATTGCCCAGATGGAGGGTAACCAGATGTTTCTGACACTGAGGAAATCTAGTGTACCTGTACACTGGTGCCATACAACCAAGCCTGGCTCACAACTTTGACTTTCTCTTCAGTTCTCCACACGGCAGTTACTGCTGTGGAATGTACTCCAGTAGCTTCCATACAGTAATAAGACAATGTTAAATGACTGTAGGTATAATGGAGTTGTTATATATTTACCAGCCTTATAGTATTGGGGGTAGACCATTACAGGGCTGCCTGCGGGTGATGGGCAAAACATCAGCACCACATCATTGTACTTGTCACGGCTGTTAAAGTAAGAGGACCAAGGTGCAGCGTGGTAAGCGTACATTTCCTTTTTATTTATAAACATGACGCCGAAAACAATTCAATAAACACTACAAAAACAAACCGTGAAGCGAAAGGCGAAGTTCCCTAAACAAAGTCAACTTCTCACCAAGACAGGTGGAAAAAGGGCTACCTAAGTATGGTTCTCAATCAGAGACAACGATAGACAGCTGCCTCTAATTGAGAACCACAACCTACCAAACACAAAGAAATAGAAAACATAGAAATAAAGAAACTAGAATGCCCACCCTAGTCACACCCTGGCCTAGCCAAAATAGAGAATAAAAGCCTCTCTATGGCCAGAGAGAGTCCGCACCCCCCAAAGGCCGCAAAACCTGACTCTAAAGGGGAGAGTCTGGGTGGGCTTCCTTTACGGCGGCGGCTCTGGTGCGGGACGTAGACCCCCCTCCGCCTCTGGCTCCCCACACTTTGGTGGCACCTCTGGTGCGGGGACCCTCGCCGCCGACCCCGGACTGGGGACCCTCGTAGCGGGCCCCGGACTGGAGACCGTCGCTGGTGGCCCCGGACTGGAGGCCTTCGCTGGAGGCTCCGGACTGGAGGCCTTGTTCCATGACTCCTCACCCGAGGCTTCGTGCCATGGATCATCACTGGAGGCTTCTTGCCATGGATCATCACTGGAGGCTTCTTGCCATGGATCATCACTGGAGGCTTCGTGCCATGGATCATCACTGGAGGCTTCTTGCCATGGATCATCACTGGAAAGGGGAGACGTATGGGCAGTCTGGTACGTGGAGCTCTCACAGGGCTCACCAGGCTGGGGAGACATAAGATGATTAATTCTGGGCGCAGGCACAGGACTCACCAGGCTGGAGAGACATACAGAAGGCCCTGTCCTAGGCAGAGGCACCGGATACACTGGGTCATGGAGGTCTGGAGCTAGGAGCCTGCACAACCCGTCCTGGCTGGATGGTTATTTTCGCCCTGCAGATGCGGGGTGCAGGCGCAGGACTGGGCTGCGCAGAAGCACTGGGCTGTGCAGAAGCACCGGAGACAGTGAGCAGAGCCGGTGCAGGATATCCCGGGCCATAGAGACGTACTGGCAGCCAGATGCGCTGAGTCGGCACCCTCCGACCTGGCTGGATGCCCACTCTAGCCTGGCCGATTTGGGGAGCTGGAATGTAGCGCACCGGGCTGTGCACGCGCACTGGAGACACCATACGCTCCACCGCATAACACAGTGTCTGATCAGTACGACTCCCCCTCCGGTAAGCACGGGGAGTTGGCTCAGGTCTCCAACCTGGCTCAGACAATCTCCCCGTGTGCCCCCCTAAAAAATAATTGGGAGTGGCCTCTCGGTCTTTAGAGCCAGCCTTGTTCCTGTGTAATCCTTGGCCTTTTTACCAGCTGCCTCCACCTTCCTTGCTGCTTCGACCTGCTCCCATGGCAGGGGATCTTTTCCAGACAGGATCTCCTCCCACGTCTAGGATCCTTTGCCATCCAGGATGTCCTCCCATGTCCAGTCCTCCTTACCACGCTGCTTGGTCCTTTGGTGGTGGTTGGTTTTGTAATGCTCGTCTGATGAAGAAGGAGTGGACCAAAGCGCAGCGTAGTACGTGTTCGTGATATTTATTTAAAACTGAACAATAGAACAAAATAACAAATAGCAAAACGACAACGAACAGTTCTGTCAGGTGCAGAAACACAAAACAGAAAATAACTACCCACAAAACACAGGTGGGAAAAGGTTGCCTAAGTATGTTTCTCAATCAGAGACAACAATAGACAGCTGTCCCTGACTGATTTTATACCTTTATTTAACTAGGCATGTCAGTTAAGAACAAATTCTTATTTTCAAAGGCCTAGGAACAGTGGGTAAGCTGCCTGTTCAGGGGCAGAACAACAGATTTGTACCTTGTCAGCTCGGGGATTTGAACTTGCAACCTTTTGGTTACTAGTCCAACACTCTAACCACTAGGCTACCCTTCCGCTCCATTAAGGAACATACCCGGCAAAAACAAAGAAATACAGAACATAGAAAAATGAACAAAGAATGCCCACCCAAATCACACCCTGAACAAACCAAAATAGAGACATAAAAAGCTCTCTAAGGTCAGGGCGTGACAGTCCTGCTCACATTTTGAGTGTAATTCTAGACCTAAGTATTGATTGTAATATAGTCTAAATGAGCAGTTCCTTTCAGACATGTTATTGTTTACAAAGTCATAAAATCATACATTTATCCACAGTAATATGAATACAGTATATTTATCCACAGCGATATGAATACAGTACATTTATCCACAGCGATATGAATACAGTACATTTATCCACAGCAATATGAATACAGTACATTTATCCACAGCGATATGAATACAGTACATTTATCCACAGCGATATGAATACAGTACATTTATCCACAGCGATATGAATACAATACATTTATCCACAGCGATATGAATACAGTACATTTATCCACAGCGATATGAATACAGTACATTTATCCACAGCAATATGAATACAATACATTTATCCACAGCGATATGAATACAGTACATTTATCCACAGCAATATGAATACAGTACATTTATCCACAGCGATATGAATACAATACATTTATCCACAGCGATATGAATACAATACATTTATCCACAGCAATATGAATACAGTACATTTATCCACAGCGATATGAATACAGTACATTTATCCACAGCGATATGAATACAGTACATTTATCCACAGCAATATGAATACAGTACATTTATCCACAGCAATATGAATACAATACATTTATCCACAGCGATATGAATACAGTACATTTATCCACAGCAATATGAATACAGTACATTTACATTTATCCACAGCGATATGAATACAGTACATTTATCCACAGCGATATGAATACAATACATTTATCCACAGCGATATGAATACAGTACATTTATCCACAGCGATATGAATACAGTACATTTATCCACAGCGATATGAATACAATACATTTATCCACAGCGATATGAATACAGTACATTTATCCACAGCGATATGAATACAATACATTTATCCACAGCGATATGAATACAATACATTTATCCACAGCAATATGAATACAATACATTTATCCACAGCAATATGAATACAATACATTTATCCACAGCAATATGAATACAATACATTTATCCACAGCAATATGAATACAGTACATTTATCCACAGCAATATGAATACAATACATTTATCCACAGCAATATGAATACAGTACATTTATCCACAGCAATATGAATACAATACATTTATCCACAGCGATATGAATACAATACATTTATCCACAGCAATATGAATACAATACATTTATCCACAGCAATATGAATACATTTATACATTTATCCACAGCAATATGAATACAATACATTTATCCACAGCAATATGAATACAGTACATTTATCCACAGCAATATGAATACAGTACATTTATCCACAGCAATATGAATACAGTACATTTATCCACAGCAATATGAATACAGTACATTTATCCACAGCAATATGAATACAGTACATTTATCCACAGCAATATGAATACAGTACATTTATCCACAGCAATATGAATACAATATATTTATCCACAGCAATATGAATACAGTACATTTATCCACAGCAATATGAATACAGTACATTTATCCACAGCAATATGAATACAATACATTTATCCACAGCAATATGAATACAGTACATTTATCCACAGCAATATGAATACAGTACATTTATCCACAGCAATATGAATACAATACATTTATCCACAGCAATATGAATACAGTATATTTATCCACAGCAATATGAATACAATACATTTATCCACAGCAATATGAATACAATACATTTATCCACAGCAATATGAATACAATACATTTATCCAGCATGAATAAAATACATTTATCCACAGCAATATGAATACAATACATTTATCCACAGCAATATGAATACAGTACATTTATCCACAGCAATATGAATAAAATACATTTATCCACATGAATACAGTACATTTATCCACAGCAATATGAATAAAATATATTTATCCACAGCAATATGAATACAATACATTTATCCACAGCAATATGAATACAGTACATTTATCCACAGCAATATGAATACAATACATTTATCCACAGCGATATGAATAAGTACATTTATCCACAGCAATATGAATACAGTACATTTATCCACAGCGATATGAATACAGTACATTTATCCCAGCAGCAATATGAATACAGTACATTTATCCACAGCGATATGAATACAGTATATTTATCCACAGCAATATGAATACAGTACATTTATCCACAGCGATATGAATGTACATTTATCCAGCGATATGAATAAAATACATTTATCCACAGCGATATGAATACAGTACATTTATCCACAGCAATATGAATACAATACATTTATCCACAGCGATATGAATACAATACATTTATCCACAGCAATATGAATACATTACATTTATCCACAGCAATATGAATACAATACATTTATCCACAGCGATATGAATACAATACATTTATCCACAGCAATATGAATACAATACATTTATCCCAGTACATTTATCCACAGCAATATGAATACAGTACATTTATCCACAGCAATATGAATACAATACATTTATCCACAGCGATATGAATACAGTACATTTATCCACATTCATGAACCAATACATTTATCAATATGAATACAATACATTTATCCACAGCGCCCATTCATTTATTCGATATGAATACAGTACATTTATCCACAGCAATATGAATCAGTACATTTATCCACAGCGATATGAATACAATACATTTATCCAGATAGTCCCCAGTATATTTATCCAGCCACCAACTGAATACAATACATTTATCCACAGCGATATGAATAAAATACATTTATCCACAGCAATATGAATACAGTACATTTATCCACAGCAATATGAATACAGTACATTTATCCACAGCGATATGAATACAATACATTTATCCACAGCGATATGAATACAATACATTTATCCACAGCGATATGAATACAGTATATTTATCCACAGCGATATGAATACAATACATTTATCCACAGCGATATGAATACAGTACATTTATCCACAGCAATATGAATACAATACATTTATCCACAGCAATATGAATACAGTACATTTATCCACAGCAATATGAATACAGTACATTTATCCACAGCAATATGAATACAATACATTTATCCCAGCAATATGAATAAAATACATTTATCACAGCAATATGAATGTTAGTATATTTATCCACAGCAATATGAATACAGTATATTTATCCAGCAATAGAATACAGTACATTTATCCACAGCAATATGAATACAGTATATTTATCCACAGCCTGAATCAATACATTTATCCCAGCAATATGAATACAGTATATTTATCAGCAGCAATATGAATTCTTATATTTATCCACAGCAATATGAATACAATACATTTATCCACAGCAATATGAATACAGTATATTTATCCACAGCAATATGAATACAGTATATTTATCCACAGCGATATGAATACAATACATTTATCCACAGCAATATGAATACAGTATATTTATCCACAGCAATATGAATACAGTATATTTATCCACAGCAATATGAATACAGTATATTTATCCACAGCAATATGAATACTCCCTCTACATTGCTCCAGCAATACCCCTACATTTATCAGCAATATGAATACCCATTTATCCACAGCGATATGAATAAAATACATTTATCCACAGCAATATGAATCCAGTATATTTATCCACAGCAATTGAATCAGTACATTTATCCCAGCAATATGAATAAAATACATTTATCCCAGCCCTGAATACAGTACATTTATCCAGCCATGAATAAAATACATTTATCAGCAATATGAATACAATACATTTATCCACAGCAATATGAACCTCTACAGTACATTTATCCACAGCAATATGAATAAAATACATTTATCACAGCGATATGAATACAATACATTTATCCCAGCAATATCTCCTCATTTATCCAGCCATATGAATACAATCATTTATCAGCGATATCCAGTACATTTATCCACAGCAATATGAATACCTACATTTATCCTCCCCTGAATCCTACATTTATCCAGCCATATGAATACAGTATATTTATCCACAGCGATATGAATACAATACATTTATCCACAGCTATGAATAAAATACATTTATCCACAGCAATATGAATACAGTACATTTATCCACAGCAATATGAATACAGTACATTTATCAGCGATATGAATACAATACATTTATCCACAGCGATATGAATACAATACATTTATCCCAGCGATATGAATACAGTATATTTATCCACAGCGATATGAATACAATACATTTATCCACAGCGATATGAATACAGTACATTTATCCACAGCAATATGAATACAATACATTTATCCACAGCAATATGCTACATTTATCCCAGCAATATGAATACAGTACATTTATCCACAGCAATATGAATACAATACATTTATCCACAGCAATATGAATAAAATACATTTATCCACAGCAATATGAATACAGCTATATTTATCCCCAATATGAATACAGTATATTTATCCCAGCAATATTGTACATTTATCACAGCCAGTATATTTATCCCCAATATGAATACTACATTTATCCACAGCAATATGAATACAGTATATTTATCCACAGCAATATGAATACAGTATATTTATCCACAGCAATATGAATACAATACATTTATCCACAGCAATATGAATACAGTATATTTATCCACAGCAATATGAATACAGTATATTTATCCACAGCGATATGAATACAATACATTTATCCACAGCAATATGAATACAGTATATTTATCAGCTTTGCTCCAGCAATATGAATACAGTATATTTATCCACAGCAATATGAATACAGTATATTTATCCACAGCAATATGAATACAGTACATTTATCCACAGCAATATGAATACAGTACATTTATCCACAGCAATATGAATACAATACATTTATCCACCGATATGAATAAAATACATTTATCCACAGCCAGTATATTTATCCACAGCAATATGAATACAGTACATTTATCCACAGCAATATGAATAAAATACATTTATCCACAGCGATATGAATACAGTACATTTATCCACAGCAATATGAATAAAATACATTTATCCACAGCAATATGAATACAATACATTTATCCACAGCAATATGAATACAGTACATTTATCCACAGCAATATGAATAAAATACATTTATCCACAGCGATATGAATACAATACATTTATCCACAGCAATATGAATACAATACATTTATCCACAGCGATATGAATACAATACATTTATCCACAGCAATATGAATACAGTACATTTATCCACAGCAATATGAATAAAATACATTTATCCACAGCAATATGAATACAGTACATTTATCCACAGCAATATGAATACATTTATTTTCCTTGATTGTTCCACTACCCAAATATCACGTTACCTGATGATATGAAAATAGTTCCACCCCAATTTAAAAAGTTCAAGTTGCATTCAGAACCTTCATTTGGTCAAAATGATGCGTTTCTTACAGGCCCATTCATTTGTTCAAATCTTCAGTCATAGTCTTCTTCATTCCCAATATTACATACAGTGGGGCAAAACAGTATTTAGTCAGCCACCAACTGTGCAAGTCCTCTGTCCTCCACCTGTTACCTGTATTAATGGCACCTGTTTGAACTTGTTATCAGTATAAAAGACACCTGTCCACAACCTCAAACAGTCACACTCCGAACTCCACTTTTTAAGTGGGAGAACTTCTCCTCAATTTTGCTGACTAAATACTGTTTTTTTGCCCCACTGTGCTCCAGCATACCTCATTACACATTCATATTGTATAGATACTGTATCTAACATTCCAGAGGATATGTTGGTATGTTAATATTTAATGTTAGAATAGGTTTTGTTTCTTGCAGTACTGTTTGTGTCCGTGTGAATAGAGAGAGAGGCCTGAGACAGAGGTCAGATGCAGACCCCAGTAAAGGCTAGTCCATCTGGTTGCTGAAGCCCAGCCATACCCCTCTCTTATCAGCAGCCCCTGTTCTTATAGCTCCTCTCCCTCCCTCTCCTCTTTGCTCCAGCCATACCCCTCTCTTATCAGCAGTCCCCTGTTCTTATAGCTCCTCTCCCTCCCTCTCCTCTTTGCTCCAGCCATACCCCTCTCTTATCAGCAGTCCCCTGTTCTTATAGCTCCTCTCCCTCCCTCTCCTCTTTGCTCCAGCCATACCCCTCTCTTATCAGCAGTCCCCTGTTCTTATAGCTCCTCTCCCTCCCTCTCCTCTTTGCTCCAGCCATACCCCTCTCTTATCAGCAGTCCCCTGTTCTTATAGCTCCTCTCCTCCCCTCTCCTCTTTGCTCCAGCCATACCCCTCTCTTATCAGCAGTCCCCTGTTCTTATAGCTCCTCTCCCTCCCCTCTCCTCTTTGCTCCAGCCATACCCCTCTCTTATCAGCAGTCCCCTGTTCTTATAGCTCCTCTCCCTCCCTCTCCTCTTTGCTCCAGCCATACCCCTCTCTTATCAGCAGTCCCCTGTTCTTATAGCTCCTCTCCCTCCCTCTCCTCTTTGCTCCAGCCATACCCCTCTCTTATCAGCAGTCCCCTGTTCTTATAGCTCCTCTCCCTCCCTCTCCTCTTTGCTCCAGCCATACCCCTCTCTTATCAGCAGTCCCCTGTTCTTATAGCTCCTCTCCCTCCCTCTCCTCTTTGCTCCAGCCATACCCCTCTCTTATCAGCAGTCCCCTGTTCTTATAGCTCCTCTCCCTCCCTCTCCTCTTTGCTCCAGCCATACCCCTCTCTTATCAGCAGTCCCCTGTTCTTATAGCTCCTCTCCCTCCCTCTCCTCTTTGCTCCAGCCATACCCCTCTCTTATCAGCAGTCCCCTGTTCTTATAGCTCCTCTCCCTCCCTCTCCTCTTTGCTCCAGCCATACCCCTCTCTTATCAGCAGTCCCCTGTTCTTATAGCTCCTCTCCCTCCCTCTCCTCTTTGCTCCAGCCATACCCCTCTCTTATCAGCAGTCCCCTGTTCTTATAGCTCCTCTCCCTCCCTCTCCTCTTTGCTCCAGCCATACCCCTCTCTTATCAGCAGTCCCCTGTTCTTATAGCTCCTCTCCCTCCCTCTCCTCTTTGCTCCAGCCATACCCCTCTCTTATCAGCAGTCCCCTGTTCTTATAGCTCCTCTCCCTCCCTCTCCTCTTTGCTCCAGCCATACCCCTCTCTTATCAGCAGTCCCCTGTTCTTATAGCTCCTCTCCCTCCCTCTCCTCTTTGCTCCAGCCATACCCCTCTCTTATCAGCAGTCCCCTGTTCTTATAGCTCCTCTCCCTCCCTCTCCTCTTTGCTCCAGCCATACCCCTCTCTTATCAGCAGTCCCCTGTTCTTATAGCTCCTCTCCCTCCCTCTCCTCTTTGCTCCAGCCATACCCCTCTCTTATCAGCAGTCCCCTGTTCTTATAGCTCCTCTCCCTCCCTCTCCTCTTTGCTCCAGCCATACCCCTCTCTTATCAGCAGTCCCCTGTTCTTATAGCTCCTCTCCCTCCCTCTCCTCTTTGCTCCAGCCATACCCCTCTCTTATCAGCAGTCCCCTGTTCTTATAGCTCCTCTCCCTCCCTCTCCTCTTTGCTCCAGCCATACCCCTCTCTTATCAGCAGTCCCCTGTTCTTATAGCTCCTCTCCCTCCCTCTCCTCTTTGCTCCAGCCATACCCCTCTCTTATCAGCAGTCCCCTGTTCTTATAGCTCCTCTCCCTCCCTCTCCTCTTTGCTCCAGCCATACCCCTCTCTTATCAGCAGTCCCCTGTTCTTATAGCTCCTCTCCCTCCCTCTCCTCTTTGCTCCAGCCATACCCCTCTCTTATCAGCAGTCCCCTGTTCTTATAGCTCCTCTCCCTCCCTCTCCTCTTTGCTCCAGCCATACCCCTCTCTTATCAGCAGTCCCCTGTTCTTATAGCTCCTCTCCCTCCCTCTCCTCTTTGCTCCAGCCATACCCCTCTCTTATCAGCAGTCCCCTGTTCTTATAGCTCCTCTCCCTCCCTCTCCTCTTTGCTCCAGCCATACCCCTCTCTTATCAGCAGTCCCCTGTTCTTATAGCTCCTCTCCCTCCCTCTCCTCTTTGCTCCAGCCATACCCCTCTCTTATCAGCAGTCCCCTGTTCTTATAGCTCCTCTCCCTCCCTCTCCTCTTTGCTCCAGCCATACCCCTCTCTTATCAGTAGTCCCCTGTTCTTATAGCTCCTCTCCCTCCCTCTCTCCTCCCTGACTCTCCCATTCCTCTCTACCCAAACTCCCCTTTGTTCTCTCTGCCCCTCTCCTCTTTGCTCCATCCTCTCCTCTTTGCTCCCTCCCTCTCCTCTTTGCTCCCTCCCTCATCTCCCTCCTCCCTCCCTCCCTCTTTGCTCCTCCCCTCTCCCATTGCTCTCTCCCAAACTCCCTTTTGCTCCCTCCCTCTCCTCTTTGCTCCCCTCCTCTTTGCTCCCTCCTCTTTGCTCCCTCCCTCCCCTCTTTGCTCCCTCCCTCCCCTTTCCTCAGGGCTCCCTCCCTCTCCTCTTTGCTCCCTCCCCCTCCCTCTTTGCTCCCTCCCTCCCCCCTCTTTGCTCCCTCCCTCCCCTCTTTGCTCCCTCCCTCCCCTCTCCTCTTTGCTCCCTCCCTCTCCTCTTTGCTCCCTCCCTCCCCTCTTTGCTCCCTCCCTCCCCTCTCCTCTTTGCTCCCTCCCTCTCGTCTTTGCTCCCTCCCTCTCCTCTTTGCTCCCTCCCTCCCCTCTCCTCTTTGCTCCCTCCCTCCCCTCTTTGCTCTTTCCCTCCCCTCCCTCCCCTCTCCTCTTTGCTCTCTTCCTCCCCTCTCCTCTTTGCTCCTTGCCTCCATCCTCTGCTCCCCCCCACTCTCTTTTTCCTCCCTCTGTTCTTTTCTCTCAATCTCACCTCCATCTCCTCCCCGGTTTCCCTTCTCCTGCCTCCCTCTTCACTGCCTCGCTGTCTCTTTCAACCAAGCAGTCCCCTGATCCTCCCTCCTACCATTCAGATCACAAATGTCCCTCTCTACTCTCTCTTTCCCTTTCCCCTCCCATCTCCCTCCTCTCCCCTCCCTGTCACCAGAGCCTCTGCAAGACTCACATAACTCCTGAATGTTAATAAGGATGTCAGGTTAGGGTGCCAAAACAACATTGTGAGAAGTGTGATGGCGGTGTTGAAGCTTTCATCTCGCTTGTCACTCTCATTAGGTAAGTCAGGTAGTTAGGTAGTTAGGCAGGCAGGCAAGCAGGCAGGCAGGCAGGCAGGCAGGCACAACATTCTCCACCCCTGGAATGATTCCATAAAGATGGCCATCATCTCCAACTGCCGAGATGATACAGCTAGCTACTAACCGCAGCTGAGACATCCTCTAAGTAGACCTACCACACAGATAGATAAGCCTGATTGACAAGGAGCCTGGGTGATCAGGAGCTGAGAGCAGATTTACTTGGCAAAACAAACTACACACACACATACAAACACACATCGATTTGTCTGCGAAGGAGCATTCCTGAATCAAGAGGTGCATTGTGCTGTTTTCCGCCTACAGCTCGGTATTCATCAACATCCATTTAACATTGAATGCAGCCCTCCAGATGGCTGGAGAGACGTCCATTTGAAACGTACAGTCGCAGCCTCAGAGACAGAGGCACATTGTCAACGTATATATGAGCAATTAACCAGACAGGAATAGATTTGAGTCACTTCTAAGACTCTGATAGCTGGCGTTACCCATTGGTGTTAATGTTGATGCAGACCGACGGGCCATAGGTCAATTCATGCAAATGTCAGATGGGCTGGTCTGGGGTTTTGCTCGAAATGCTCATTATTTGACAAATAATGGTGGTGTTGAGGGAAAAAATGGTCCGGTGTGTTAGAAATGTTTCGTCCCGATGCGTCCCTGCATTGAGGGGTGGAAAGAGCCTAAAAACACTCATGAAGAATTGAGTATTTGTGCTAAATGTGGTGTTTTTCACTGGCCCAGACATGTCATCAATAGATTGCACAGTAGAGTGATGTGTTCTTCACCTTGTTTATCTTGGTCAGTGGAGATAACCAGAACATAACAATGGAAGACATAAAAATGAAAGGAGGTCATTTGGGGAAATGTGTTTTGTTGTCATGGAAGTGTGTTTAAGAATGAAGAGAGAAGGTCTTCCATTGATCAATAACATTAATGGATGTTCATCTGGCCAATAGAAACATGCTGTACATGCTGTTCTTGTTTTGATTGACTAGTTTGGCCGTAAGGGTTCATATTGACTGTAGACTTGAACGAACTTAAAGGCTTACACTACTTAATCAATTTCCAAATTATAGATTTCATTGTGTTAGTGTTACTGATTTCTACGGTTATCCCGCGATAGTCCAACATGCACTTCATATGGCAGAGAGCAATTTGATTTAGTTCCTTTTGGAGAAATGGCCAACTGTCCAACTCTGAACAGGAGCATGTTCTATTCTTCCCCCAGGGCAGAAATCAGATGCTGTTCTTCCCCCAGGGCAGAAATCAGATGCTTTTCTTCCCCCAGGGTAGAAATCAGATGCTTTTCTTCCCCCAGGGTAGAAATCAGATGCTTTTCTTCCCCCAGGGCAGAAATCAGATGCTATTCTTCCCCCAGGGCAGAAATCAGATGCTTTTCTTCCCCAGGGTAGAAATCAGATGCTTTTCTTCCCCCAGGGTAGAAATCAGATGCTTTTCTTCCCCCAGGGCAGAAATCAGATGCTATTCTTCCCCCAGGGCAGAAATCAGATGCTTTTCTTCCCCCAGGGTAGAAATCAGATGCTTTTCTTCCCCCAGGGCAGAAATCAGATGCTATTCTTCCCCCAGGGTAGAAATCAGATGCTTTTCTTCCCCCAGGGTAGAAATCAGATGCTTTTCTTCCCCCAGGGTAGAAATCAGATGCTTTTCTTCCCCCAGGGCAGAAATCAGATGCTATTCTTCCCCCAGGGCAGAAATCAGATGCTATTCTTCCCCCAGGGTAGAAATCAGATGCTTATTCTTCCCCCAGGGCAGAAATCAGATGCTGTTTTCTTCCCCCAGGGTAGAAATCAGATGCTATTCTTCCCCCAGGGCAGAAATCAGATGCTATTCTTCCCCCAGGGCAGAAATCAGATGCTTTTCTTCCCCCAGGGCAGAAATCAGATGCTATTCTTCCCCCAGGGCAGAAATCAGATGCTTTTCTTCCCCCAGGGTAGAAATCAGATGCTTTTCTTCCCCCAGGGCAGAAATCAGATGCTTTTCTTCCCCCAGGGCAGAAATCAGATGCTATTCTTCCCCCAGGGCAGAAATCAGATGCTTTTCTTCCCCCAGGGCAGAAATCAGATGCTTTTCTTCCCCCAGGGTAGAAATCAGATGCTGTTGTTCCCCCAGGGCAGAAATCAGATGCTTTTCTTCCCCCAGGGCAGAAATCAGATGCTCACAGATATTAATAACTAATGTTGTGCTTCATAATTCGGCACTTTGTTTACGGATAACTTTTTTTATTGACTTGAAAAGAGAGTGGATACACGAGTGTGTTTCTTATTTAATGCAGTGAACTAATGGAGAGAAGGATTCCTGGTACTGCAGTACTGGTAGTATAATAGCTGTCTATAACACAGTACTGTGTTCAGGGTTCTAGCTGTCTATAACACAGTACTGTGTTCAGGGTTCTAGCTGTCTATAACACAGTGCTGTGTTCAGGGTTCTAGCTGTCTATAACACAGTGCTGTGTTCAGGGTTCTAGCTGTCTATAATACAGTACTGTGTTCAGGGTTCTAGCTGTCTATAACACAGTACTGTGTTCAGGGTTCTAGCTGTCTACAGCACATTGCTGTGTTCAGGGTTCTAGCTGTCTATAGCACAGTGCTGTGTTCAGGGTTCTAGCTGTCTATAGCACAGTGCTGTGTTCAGGGTTCTAGCTGTCTATAACACAGTGCTGTGTTCAAGGCTCTTAGCTGTCTATAATACAGTACTGTGTTCAGGGTTCTAGCTGTCTATAACACAGTGCTGTGTTCAGGGCTCTTAGCTGTCTATAACACGGTGCTGTGTTCAGGGTTCTTAGCTGTCTATAACACGGTGCTGTGTTCAGGGCTCTTAGCTGTCTATAATACAGTACTGTGTTCAGGGCTCTTAGCTGTTTGTAACACAGTACTGTGTTTAGGGCTCTTAGCTGTCTGTAGCACAGTACTGTGTTCAGGGCTCTTAGCTGTCTATAACACAGTGCTGTGTTCAGGGCTCTTAGCTGTCTATAACACAGTACTGTGTTCAGGGTTCTAGCTGTCTATAACACAGTACTGTGTTCAGGGCTCTTAGCTGTCTATAACACAGTACTGTGTTCAGGGTTCTAGCTGTCTATAACACAGTGCTGTGTTCAGGGTTCTTGCTGTCTATAACACAGTGTTGTGTTCAGGGTTCTAGCTGTCTATAGCACAGTGTTGTGTTCAGGATTCTAGCTGTCTATAACAGAGTGTTGTGTTCAGGGTTCTAGCTGTCTATAGCACAGTGTTGTGTTCAGGGTTCTAGCTGTCTATAACACAGTGTTGTGTTCAGGGTTCTAGCTGTCTATAACACAGTACTGTGTTCAGGGTTCTTGCTGTCTATATCTACAGTAGCATTATCTTTCTCTTATGACTCTGGGAACTGGACTATTCCACCAAACTCCTTTCTGGGTTTCCTGGGGTAAAGCAAAGCAGCACACTTCCCAAGCTGCAGGACAGTGTGTTTTCTATACACTGATACATTGGTATAGTCTCTTTATTGGGTCACACAGTCACTCAATGAAAACATTGGTCTTACCTCAGCAATGTGTGCGTGACAGTTTTTATATGATAACACTCTCTCTCTCCCCCTCTCTCTCTCTCTCTCCCCCTCTCTTTCTTTCTCTCCCTCCCTCCCTCTCTCTCTATCTGTCTCTCTATCTCTTTCTGTCTCACTCTCCCTCTCCCCCCTCTGCCCCTCTCTCTCCCCACCTTTCTCTCTCTCTCCCCCTCTCCCTCTCTCTTTCTCTACCTCCTCTCTCTCTCTCTTTCTCACCATCCGTTTACCCCACTTTAACCTATATAACTCTAACTTTAACCTCTGACCCCCCCTCCATCCCTCCCCACTACAGTCAGAGCAGGAGCGCCAGTATGAGATGGCCCCCCAGGTCCACCGCTCCTCAAAGCCCCCCAAGGACTCCTACCTGGTGGAGCAGGTGTTCTCACCGCACCCCTTCCCCCCCTCCGTCAAGTCCCACATGAAGGGCAGCCCCCTGTACACAGACCTCAGGCTCACAGGCCTGTCGGTTGACGGCAAACGGGGTCAGCCCTCCTGGACCATCGAGGAGTACAAGCGCAATGCGGGTGGCGAGAAAGGCAAGCAGCTGACCGCCCTGGACCTGCAGGTAAGGACTGCTGACTATAGGCTTCTTCTCTATTTTCCTCCTTCCATTGATGTTAATATGAGGGTGGACATTACAGTAGACAGGGTGGATATTACAGCAGGCAGGGTGGATATTACAGTAGACAGGGTGGATATTACAGCAGACAGAGTGGATATTACAGCAGACAGAGTGGATATTACAGTAGACAGGGTGGATATTACAGTAGACAGGGTGGATATTACAGCAGACAGAGTGGATATTACAGTAGACAGGGTGGATATTACAGCAGACAGGGTGGACATTACAGTAGATAGGGTTTATATTACAGTAGACAGGGTGGATATTACAGCAGACAGAGTGGATATTACAGTAGACAGGGTTTATATTACAGTAGACAGGGTGGATATTACAGCAGACAGGGTGGATATTACAGTAGACAGGGTGGATATTACAGTAGACAGGGTGGATATTACAGCAGACAGGGTGGATATTACAGCAGACAGGGTGGATATTACAGTAGACAGGGTGGATATTACAGTGGACAGGGTGGATATTACAGTGGACAGGGTGGATATTACAGCAGACAGGGTGGATATTACAGCAGACAGAGTGGATATTACAGTAGACAGGGTGGATATTACAGTAGACAGGGTTTATATTACAGTAGACAGGGTGGATATTACAGTAGACAGGGTGGATATTACAGCAGACAGGGTGGATATTACAGTAGACAGGGTGGATATTACAGTAGACAGGGTGGATATTACAGTAGACAGGGTGGATATTACAGTAGACAGGGTGGATATTACAGTAGACAGGGTGGATATTACAGTAGACAGGGTTTATATTACTGTAGACAGGGTGGATATTACAGTAGACAGGGTTTATATTACTGTAGACAGGGTGGATATTACAGTAGACAAGGTGGATATTACAGTAGACAGGGTGGATATTCCAGTAGACAGGGTGGATATTACAGTAGACAGGGTTTATATTACAGTAGACAGGGTGGATATTACAGCAGCCAGGGTGGATATTACAGTAGACAGGGTGGATATTACAGTAGACAGGGTTTGTTTAACAGTAGACAGGGAGGATATTGCAGTAGACAGGGTGGATATTACAGTAGACAGGGTGGCTATTACAGTGGACAGGGTGGATATTACAACAGACAGAGTGGATATTACAGTAGACAGGGTGGATATTACAGTAGACAGGGTGGATATTACAGTGGGCAGGGTGGATATTACAGTAGACAGGGTGGATATTACAGTGGACAGGGTGGATATTACAGGAGACAGGGTGGATATTACAAGTAGACAGGGTGGATATTACAGTGGACAGGGTGGATATTACAGCGGACAGAGTGGATATTACAGTAGACAGGGTGGATATTACAGTAGACAGGGTGGATATTACAGCAGACAGGATGGATATTACAGTAGACAAGGTGGATATTACAGTAGACAGGGTGGATGTTACAGCAGGCAGGGTGGATTTACAGTAGACAGGGTGGATATTACAGTAGACAGGGTTTGTTTAACAGTAGACAGGGTGGATATTGCAGTAGACAGGGTGGATATTACAGTAGACAGGGTGGATATTACAGTAGACAGGGTTTATATTACTGTAGACAGGGTGGATATTACAGCAGACAAGGTGGATATTACAGTAGACAGGGTGGATATTACAGTAGACAGGGTGGATATTACAGTAGGCAGGGTTTATATTACAGTAGACAGGGTGGATATTACAGCAGCCAGGGTGGATATTACAATAGACAGGGTGGATATTACAGTAGACAGGGTTTATTTTACAGTAGACAGGGTGGATATTACAGTAGACTGGGTGGATATTACAGTAGACAGGGTGGCTATTACAGTGGACAGGGTGGATATTAAAGCGGACAGGGTGGATATTACAGTAGACAGGGTGGATATTACAGTAGACAGGGTGGATATTACAGTAGACAGTGTGGCTATTA